>NC_064614.1:455733338-456050069 GCF_023898315.1 Schistocerca nitens | reverse complement strand
ACGAATGTAACTGAGAGACTGGGAGACTAGGTGACTAGCACGTCAGGTCACGACTCTGGAACAGCACTACTGAAGTATCCCTGTGTGAACGACCCCACCTAATTACACATGCCAGGTCTCTTGGTTGCAGAGTATCTCAGTCACTCGGAGCCTTAAGTATACCCATGTGAATAGGGCCTTACTTTAACAACAGACAGCAAAACATCATTATCCGCAGTGTTGGGAATGGCTATGATGTGAGGTCTGAGTGAGGCATGAACACCGTCAAATAGGGGGTCCCCAGGGATCAGTGCTGGGGCCACTCTTGTTCCTTATTTATATAAATGATATACCCTCTAATATTACAGGTAATTCTAAAATTGTTCTGTTTGCTGCTGACACTAGCTTGGTAGTAAAGGATGTTGTGTGCAACATTGGCTCTGTTTCAAACAGCGCAGTTCATGGCTTGTAGAAAATAAACTAGCGTTACATTATAGTAAGACCTAGTTTTTACAGTTTCTAACACACAATTGAACAAAACCCGACATTAATTTCACAGAATAGGTATATAATTAGTGAAACTGAACAGTTCAAATTTATAGGTGTGCAGATAGATAGTTGTCACCGAAAATGCACGTTTAGGATCTTGTTCAAAGGCTTAATGCTGCCATTTTTACTACTTGAATGGTATCTGAAGTAAGTGATACTTCAACACAAGTGGTCTATTTTGCTTATTTTCATTCACTTTTGACATATGGTATTATATTTTTGGGTAGCTCTTCCCATTCTCCAAGGATATTTTTGGCTTATAAATGGGCGATTCAGACAATAGTCGTGTAAGTTCGTGAACCTCTTGTCGACTCCAATTCAGTAGTCTGGGTATTCTGACATAGGCCCCTCAATACGCTATATGATCAAAAGTATCCGGACACCCCCAAAAACATATGTTTTTCATATTAGGTGCATTGTGCTGCCACCTACTCCATATCAGCGACCTCAGTAGTCATTAGACATAGTGAGGGAGCAGAATGAAGCACCCCGCGCAACTCACGGACTTCGAAGATGGTCAGGTGATTGGGTGTCACTTGTGCCATACGTCTGTACGCGAAATTTCCACACTCATAAACAGCCCTAGGTCCACTGGTTCCTATGTGATAATGAAGTGGAAACGTGAAGGGACATATACAGCACAAAAGTGTACAGGCCAATCTAGTCATTGACTGACAGAGACTACTGACAGTTGAAGAGGGTAAATGTGTTATAGGCAAACACCTACCCAGACCATCACACAGGAATTCGAAACTGCATCAGGATCCACTGCAAGTACTATGACAATTAGGAGGGTGGTGAGAAAACTAGGATTTCATGGCTGAGCGGCTGCTCGTAAGCTACACATCACGCTGATAAATGCCAAACGACACCTCGCTTGGTGTATGGAGTGTAAACATTGGACAATTGAACAATGGAAAAACGTTGTGTGGAGTGAAGAATCATAGTACACAATGTGGCGATCTGATGGTAGTTGTTCATTGAAGGTCGCCAAGGAGGAGCAAAGCCTCCAGTAGGCCTTAGAAAGTTGCCATTTGGGTTTGCACATAGGTGGGGTATGAGTCAGCAAATGAATGTGAAATGGTCGCTCGAGTATGTGTCAGAGAGAACATACCCCTCGAGATGATGGGCAAGCTGGGGAATGCCGAATGAGATGTCCGAATGGGAATGGGTATGTGTGGAGTCTGAAAAGAACGTGGCTGGTCCAACGTTAAGGCAGATGAGGTTAGTTGATTGAGAAAGTCAATCAAGAGGGCACCTCTCTGACAGGTTCTAGCCCCAAAGGGGATGTTGCGTATTAAAGTTACAACGTAGAAAAAAATAGTCCAGGAGTTGCCCAATAAGCTGGAGGAATTTCACCCTGGTGACACCAAAGCATGGAGCGATGTAAACAGTACAAAGGGAAAAGGTGAAGTGAGGAAGGACAATGCGGATTGCATGAGCTTGCTGCCAGTTGTTCAGAGAGATGGTCTGACTATGAAAATCATCTTAGATAAGCAGCATGACTCCCCCAAGAGATGTAAAGTGTACCTGGGGGAAAGGTCGAAGCAGACCGGAAAGAAATGCGAGAGGTCAAAGCAGTTGTCAGGACACATTTGTTTCCTGGAGGCAGAGAACCAGTGAACACTTCGATTCCAAGAGCAGCTCTAATTCCTCCTTATTGGATCTAAGGCTGAGAACGTTCCATTGGAGGAGAGTCATGACAAGGAAAAGGGAGGGGAAAAATGAAGGGGTGTCACTTCAGCAGCTGCTGAGTGCCAGTCTTTAAAGACACTCTGTTTCAGGGCACAAAGGCCGGAGGATCGTGCTCCATAAGATCTACAGAGGCATCAGTATTCTCCATTGGTAGGTCTGTGGAATCCAAGGCAGAAAAACCGTTGGCGGTGGGCACCAACGACACGGAGGTCGGCCGAATGAGTGTATCTCGTGGCAACACTATTGAAGAGAATCGCTGAATCGGCGAAGGAGAAGATCGTTTGCCCATGTTTGATTTCTTGGCGGCTCTTCTGGTGGCAGATGACGATTCAAATATTTGTTGCCTGGAGGGATGTAAAAAGTCTTTGAAAGGGCATTCCTTCTGTCTTTTCCGGCCTGCCGATTGTTTAGCAGGGTTTTCACCGTGTGAGGCGAAAATCTGGTCGCTTGTTGCACAGCTGAAGGAGAAGGAGACGGGGATGCTGCCATTACACTGAGCGATTTTTTATAACCGCCTTGCTGAATTTGAGGTCGCATATCTGCATGGACATGTCCTTCGTGGAGCGAAATGTTGCAAGAATGGTACAGTAAATGCCGGATGGTAAAGTGCAGGACTTGTGAGCACCAGGGTAAGCACTTTTTCCTTCACCAGGATCTCCTGGACAGCCTACTCATCGAGATACACCGGACAATCTCGTGAGGAGGCTGCATGGTCAGACCATCAAACAGCCTAGTGTAAATAACACCACACAAAGAATTTAGTGTTCTCAACATGAACAGGATAGCTGTGGAGGACCGAAGCTGCAAGCAGTAGCTGTGCTTGAGAATCACAAGTAGTCTCCAAAAGCAAAGTGCCATTGTGCAGATGAGAGCACAATTTCACAGGGCCAGCAATTGCATCAGCACATTTCTGAATAATAAACGGATTAACTGTAGCAAAGGAGTGACCATCTTCAGTACGTGAAACCACGAGGAATCGAGGTTCAGCTGGGAGGGTCTTTGAATCATTAGCCTCATTGCATTTACGTTTAGTAGACATCAACTGAGAAGATGCTTGGCTCATTGTGAGAAAATCCCTCATGATTGCCAGCATCACTGATGGCGCACTCCTTCGAAATGAGCCCCCCCTCAGAGGGGCTCACCCACCTTAGGTGATTACTCACCCATCCCATACACCTGACAGAGCGACCAATTGGCAATTTGGGAAGGTAACAGCTCAGGCAATCACCCCTCCCAGGGCCTGGCCTGCACTAGTGGGTATGTGCGAACCCTACCTGTCAACCTGGGGCTGGGAATTACATATTACCCTGTCAGCTGATGCGCATCAGATGTGTGGGCCGGCCTTCACTGAGCATACAGGGAGGAAGAAGAAAAAGAGGAACCTCAAATGCTGAAGCTGAGGAAGAATAGGAGAAGGGGAACGAAGAAAGGAAAACGAACGAAAAAATACTGGAGGGACAGTTCTAATGTCAGGTTACTGAAAATACCAGAACACATTCCCAAAAATATCCTAGACATATTCCGCAAGAGAGGGGAGAAAGAATAGCAAAAGGATAGATGTGCAGCATGGAAGGGAAGATGCTCCAAAGGCTGGGGCCCCATGGTAGCCAAGCATGGACTCGCCAAAGAGTGGTGAGCCCCTGGGAAGGGTAGGAGCGAAGTAGTGCTTTGGACTGGCATACATGTGGCCCTGATTTCAATGAAATTTTGTTTTTGTTGTGTTGGTGCATGCTACAAAACGACATTTAAGTTTCAACTAGATCTGTCGGATAATTTTGTTTATGCAGCTATCTGTGGTAAACGAGTCTGTGTTTCATTCAAATGGATAAACAAGTAATGTGCCATAAAAAAATTATTTAGATTATCACTGCTATAAATTCATTCAAAACTGGTGAAAATTTAGAAGGAATTTGTACCTCAGTTTACAACAGTTAACAAATGGCCAATTGAACTTAAGCAGGGGTTTGTTTCTTTTGAAGGTGATGAAATGTTGAGAAACTGCGAAATAGCCACATTGTCCTTGTAAATGTTAAAACAGGACACATCAGGGAGAACTCCAGCAAAGGCCGGATCTGATTTTGGAGTATCCAGGATTCCCATGCTGGGCACTGCTCAGCACAGACAGCTGTCTTATTGTATGCTGTGTATGTGCTCCATTAATTAGTATTAGACATGGTAGTTGAACATTGTGCATTTCTATGCCTTAATTGCCTGGATTACAAGAATGGTAGAATCTCCTATAAGGAAAGTATTTCAGCCTTAATATGATTTGCAACCTGTTCTGAAAGGGTGCTGTGGCAAAACACTTATTAATTGGCTTTCTTTGTTACATGCCCATGGTGGCTTTACAAATAGGCCCATTAGGCGCAGGCCTAGGGGAGGCACCTTAAGGGGGGCGACATTTTTTGCTCTGTACTCATTTTAACCTTTTACGTTTTAAAATAACTGATCTTAAAACGGCAAGAATTTTCAATATTGTTAAACAACTTGCTATTTTAAATAAGCCTTAAGATCGAAATTCGACAATACATGCTTGGAAATATACATTGTTTACTTGCTGACTGAATGGAAATTTAACATTGGGTTTCTGTCTGGTATTATCTTCATGATTGTTCAAAATATTTTTAAGTAAGCTGTCAGGTCAGCTATCGACAATACAATGTTTGAGGCGTCATTATTCCGAGAAGGTTATCGGCTTCTACTTAACCCTACCATATTTTCCCCATGAAAATAACGGGACCCCTGAAAAGCTGTGATAAACTAATCAGCTGTTTCTTAAATACTGTAACATGTGTGGGCCTGAGAATGTAAAACCCGACTCTACTAAAATTTCTTGTAGAAATTAGGGGGAAGTACCAAGTAATTAATGTGAAAGTTCTGTGGTCTTCAATGTCTGAACTTTGATTTAATGACGCCTGTTTAACAAAACATGTTGATACTGGGAATCTGCTACATTTTTAAATACATGTTTATACGAAAAGAACATAAGCAGCATATCTAATAATGTGTGAAATACACATCACAACAGTCTAAAAATTTTATTTGTTCATTTACTTAGTTACTTTTTTGGCGAAAAAAGAAGAAGAAACCTACTTTCGTTTGTCTCATTTATTGTGCTGCGTCCAGCATGATATCAAAGTTCCCAATCTGTGCAATCGTCCAGTACGTGGCATCGCAAATTTTATATTAAACTTCTCAACTAAGATTTTTTCCTTCGAGGAAAGGTTATTTTTATTTAATGTTGGAACAAAATGTGCATTTACGTGTAGCCATAACAGCAGTGTTCTCACAAATGTCAACATACTGCATCAACTGCCAACAAGACTACTTAAACTTTGTTGTCTGTCTTCTCTGCCCACAGAAACCGCTAAAATGTTATAAAAATAAGTGGGACAAGAGTCGATCCAGCACAACTCACTGCAAGAAATTGCAAAAATTATTTGCGTTTTATTTTAGAAAACCAGTGTCAAGAATATTCAGAACATATTTGCGTCCCAGCTATAATTCCAGCGACGCGGGAAACAGAAGCAAAAAAAGGGACTGTACCGTTTTCTTTACAAGACGAATTGCAACCGTCAGGTGTGCTTCTATTGTTCACTGACAACAGAGAAACAGACGACAATGAAATTAAATTATTCTGCATAGTCGTTCTTTCATAGCATAGTTACGCCGAGTAAGCCGAGTTGGTCAGTTCATCGCTCCGTGACTACAGGAAAAATCTTTGTGCTCGTGTGCCGTGTTTAATGTAAAAAGCTGTGTGCCAATGTGTGGTGTAGTACGATTGGAACTGGATACAGTTCTTCCCTTTTTCAATTTTTTTTCTTTTGTTTTGACTGTTGGTTGGCAATTTTGTAAGTGCCTTCACATGAATAACCCTGAAAATACACTCCTGGAAATGGAAAAAAGAACACATTGACACCGGTGTGTCAGACCCACCATACTTGCTCCGGACACTGCGAGAGGGCTGTACAAGCAATGATCACACGCACGGCACAGCGGACACACCAGGAACCGCGGTGTTGGCCGTCGAATGGCGCTAGCTGCGCAGCATTTGTGCACCGCCGCCGTCAGTGTCAGCCAGTTTGCCGTGGCATACGGAGCTCCATCGCAGTCTTTAACACTGGTAGCATGCCGCGACAGCGTGGACGTGAACCGTATGTGCAGTTGACGGACTTTGAGCGAGGGCGTATAGTGGGCATGCGGGAGGCCGGGTGGACGTACCGCCGAATTGCTCAACACGTGGGGCGTGAGGTCTCCACAGTACATCGATGTTGTCGCCAGTGGTCGGCGGAAGGTGCACGTGCCCGTCGACCTGGGACCGGACCGCAGCGACGCACGGATGCACGCCAAGACCGTAGGATCCTACGCAGTGCCGTAGGGGACCGCACCGCCACTTCCCAGCAAATTAGGGACACTGTTGCTCCTGGGGTATCGGCGAGGACCATTCGCAACCGTCTCCATGAAGCTGGGCTACGGTCCCGCACACCGTTAGGCCGTCTTCCGCTCACGCCCCAACATCGTGCAGCCCGCCTCCAGTGGTGTCGCGACAGGCGTGAATGGAGGGACGAATGGAGACGTGTCGTCTTCAGCGATGAGAGTCGCTTCTGCCTTGGTGCCAATGATGGTCGTATGCGTGTTTGGCGCCGTGCAGGTGAGCGCCACAATCAGGACTGCATACGACCGAGGCACACAGGGCCAACACCCGGCATCATGGTGTGGGGAGCGATCTCCTACACTGGCCGTACACCACTGGTGATCGTCGAGGGGACACTGAATAGTGCACGGTACATCCAAACCGTCATCGAACCCATCGTTCTACCATTCCTAGACCGGCAAGGGAACTTGCTGTTCCAACAGGACAATGCACGTCCGCATGTATCCCGTGCCACCCAACGTGCTCTAGAAGGTGTAAGTCAACTACCCTGGCCAGCAAGATCTCCGGATCTGTCCCCCATTGAGCATGTTTGGGACTGGATGAAGCGTCGTCTCACGCGGTCTGCACGTCCAGCACGAACGCTGGTCCAACTGAGGCGCCAGGTGGAAATGGCATGGCAAGCCGTTCCACAGGACTACATCCAGCATCTCTACGATCGTCTCCATGGGAGAATAGCAGCCTGCATTGCTGCGAAAGGTGGATATACACTGTACTAGTGCCGACATTGTGCATGCTCTGTTGCCTGTGTCTATGTGCCTGTGGTTCTGTCAGTGTGATCATGTGATGTATCTGACCCCAGGAATGTGTCAATAAAGTTTCCCCTTCCTGGGACAATGAATTCACGGTGTTCTTATTTCAATTTCCAGGAGTGTAGCAAATGTGCAAAATTAAGTGGGGTAGTATTTCGGGAGTTATCGAAGGAAAGGCGAGAACGAGAAGCCAATGTTCTAAAACCGCTTGGCAGAGTAGATAACTTTTTCGCATAGTCGGTTGCTGGTTCTACATCGAGTTTAAGTAGTACAGCGATATTTCTGGAATTGCATCTGTTGTAAAAGAGGTAAATACAGACGAAACAAAAGTTAAAAATGAAGAAAAGCAAATTGTTCCCGATTTTGAGTTTCATGAAAAACTAAGCGTCGAGTCAGACATTACAAAAAGAAATAACCCTGTTAGTGATGATCCTGCAGAATAGTGTGTCAATGAATCATCAAGCGACATTCTCTTACAACGTGGCATTTTCTAATTCAAGAAGATCAGCAGGTGATAAAATCATTTATTTGAACAAAAATGTATTTTACCATAATCTTTTAATTGGTGAATCAACTTCGCGTGATTTTCTAGTATATACCCGTAGCAATGGTGCTGTTTCTTGTGCGCCATGTAAATTGTTTGGAGGTAAGTCCGCGATTGCTACTAATGGTATTGCAGATTGGAAAAATCTTTATAATATTTTATCTCATTATGAGAATTCACTTCAATTCAAAAATTCTGAGTTATCGCTCTTAACAAGAAAAAAGTCACTTGGAACAATAGATAACCGTTTCGATTCATATGTTGAGAGAGAAAAAATGCACTGGTGCAGTGTGTTGAAAAGGGTGTTTGCAGTAGTGAAGAAGCTGACGAGTGATGGACTCCCCAACATGTACACGTTGAAAGATTCCATTCATTATATAATGTTCAGTTTACGATGTGTCTTGAACTTCTAGCCGAGTTTCATCTTTTTCTCGCAGAGCCCATTGAATGATATGGAAGTCCAGGGCAGGGACACACAAGTTACATTTCTTCAACAATCTGTGATGAAATAGAGCTTATTTCTGAATGAATAAAAATAATTATCAGAAGTGAAATAAAACAGGCCACGTATTTCCCTATAATAGTAGATTCTACTTTGGAGATTTCACATATTGATCAATTATCTTTCATCTTAAGATATATGGACGAGAAAGGTGAACCTGTTGAACGTTTTCTTCTGTTTTTACCAAACCCAGGAGACAAGTCCGAACACTTAGCTGAGGCCATAATAAAGGTCCTGTCTACAAATTCCACTGATATTACTGACTGTAAAGGCCAGTCATATGACAACGCAAGCAATATGTCAGGAACCTACATTGGTTTGCAGGCATGCTTTAAAGAATGAAATCCGTAAGCCCATTATGTGCCTTGTGCAGCACATTCTTTGAATTTAGTCGGTACTAGTGCTGCAAGCTGTTGTCAGGAAGCATATTCATTTTTCAATATAGTGAAAAACCTTCATAGTTTTTTCTCTGTGTCTACACAACGCTGGAATAAACTTCTTTCCTTCGCGAAACCAGGAAGCAAAACGGTAAAAGTTTATCAAAAACATGTTGGCCAGGAAGAGAGGAAGTGTATGTAAGTCTATATGAAAACTGGGAGCACGTTATCAATGCCCTCACACATATTGCCAATAATACGTTTGAAAAACCACTTGTGCGGACTGAGGCTTTAGCTTTATTGAATCAACTCAGCAGACTAGAAACAGTACTCTTGATGACAGTTTGGAAGGACATATTACAGAGATTTAATAGTGTAAATCTTAAATTACGAAGTGTAAATATTGATACTAAAAAAGTGCATGAGTTATACGAATCACTTGTAGGATTTATTGCATCTGTTCATGGTATGTTCGACTGTTATGAAAATAAATCTATGGAGATTGTGACTGATGTAGACTATGAATGCACCTATAAAAGTTAACGAAAACGCAAACTTCATGATGAAGAAGCAGACGCTGAAGAAGTTTTTCTGACTGGAAGAGAAAAATTTTGAGTCGAAATATTTCTCCCAGTACTCGACAACTTGTACGCTGAATTAGTGAGGAGAAAGGAAAGCTGCATAACACTGTTTGACTCCTTCAGTTTTCAGTAACCTTAAGCAGTTCACCTGACGATATTGCTGAGCGTGCAGCAAAACTCCAAGCGTCATATGACACAGATTTAGAGCCTTCCTTCCCTAGTAAATGTGAACACTTCGCGAAACTTTTGAAATCTTCTGAGATTAGTGATATACCAGTCGTAATGAATAAATTTTTACGAAAAGAGAGGTTACAGTCTGTGTTTCCGAATGTTAACATTGCTCTAATATTTTTATGTATGGCACTTACAAATTGTTCAGCAGAACATTCGTTTACGGCTTTTATAAGACTGAAATCGTACCTACGTTCTACGTTGCCTGAGGAGAGATTGAAAGCCTTGTCTATTATTCACATCGAAGCCGACCTCCTAACATATAAACCGTCTGAACTATGAAGATATGCTCAACTAGTTTTCTGTCGTCAAAGACTTACGCAAGACTTGCTGACTGGTGAGTTTGTTTATTTATTTATATTAGTTTCAAAAATTTAACATTGTAATGTGATTTTTATTATAACTTAGAGCACATTCATTGGATTTACAAACTATGTATTACCTGTTATTTTACAATTGTCGATGGCAGAACGCGAAGATAAACCTCGTTTAGGTGCAGACGTGACTGAAGGCGCCCGACAATATTAAGCAATACCCGAAATACCCAGGCCGCTCGGCGCTGTACAGTCAAGTCATACTGATACTGCAGTATATTACAACTGATGCGCATTCTTGGCGTCTGCTGAAATGTATAGCTATCGCGGAAATTAATGTTATCGGAGAGAAAGCTCAGATGAAAAAGTGTTAATAAAGAATGTAGTTCAGTTCTGTTGACAAATACGCAAAAGCTTTGCTAATACCGCAAGAAAGAGCTGAGGTGAGAGCAGTAGATGAAGTACATGGATTAAAGGTATTGTCTGCAATGATTATGCAGCATGTAGCTACACAGTCCCTAATGATTTACACATTAACTATTAGATTATAAAACAAATTTGATTTATCCACACTAGTCTGTAAAATTATGTAATAGCAAATCCAGTTCTGTGTTTGTTCGTCTGTATTTAGTTATTATACTACTGGCCATTAAAATTGCTGCACCAAGAAGAAATGCAGATGATAAACGAGTATTCATTGGACAAATATATTATACTAGAACTGACATGTGATTACATTTTCACGCAATTTGGGTGCATAGATCCTGAGAAATCAGTACCCAGAACAACCACCTCTGGCCGTAATAACGGCCTTGATACGCCCAGGCATTGAGTCAAACAGAGCTTGGATGGCGTGTACAGGTATAACTGCCCATGCAGCTTCAACACGATACCACAGTTCATCAAGAGTAGTGACTGGCGTATCGTGACGAGCCAGTTGTTCGGCCACCATTGACCAGACGTTTTCAATTGGTGAGAGATCTGGTGAATGTGCTGGCCAGGGCAGCAGTCGAACATTTTCTGTATCCAGAAAGGCCCGTACAGGACCTGCAACATGCGATCGTGCATTATCCTGCTGAAATGTAGGGTTTCGCAGGGATCGAATGAAGGGTAGAGCCACAGGTCGTAACACATCTGAAATGTAACGCCAACTGTTCAAAGTGCCGTCAATGCGAACAAGAGGTGACCGAGACGTGTAACCAATGACACCCCATACCATCACGCCAGATGATACGCCAGTATGGCGATGACGAATACACGCTTCCAATGTGCGTTCACCGCGATGTCGTCAAAGGCGGATGCGACCATCATGATGCTATAAACAGAACCTGGATTCATCCGAAAAAATGACGTTTTGTCATTCGTGCACCCAGGTTCGTCGTTGAGTACACCATCGCAGGCGCTCCTGTCTGTGATGCAGCGTCAAGGGTAACCGCAGCCATGGTCTCCGAGCTGATAGTCCATACTGCTGCAAACGTCGTCGAACTGTTCGTGCAGATGGTTGTTGTCTTGCAAACGTCCCCATCTGTTGACTCAGGGATCGAGACGTGGCTGCACGATACGTTACAGCCATGCGGATAAGATGCCTGTCATCTCGACTGCTAGTGATACGAGGTGGTTGGGATCCAGAACGGCGTTCCGTATTACCCTCCTGAAACCACTGATTCCATATTCTGCTAACAGTCATTGGATCTCGACCAACGCGAGCAGCAATGTCACGATACGATAAACCGAATCGCGATAGGCTACAATCCGACCTTTTTCAAAGTCGGAAAAGTGATGGTAAGCATTTCTCCTCCTTACACGAGGCATCACAACTGCTGTTTGCGTATGAGAAATCGGTTGGAAACTTTCCTCATGTCAGCACGTTGTAGGTGTCGCCACCGGCGCCAACCTTGTGTGAATTCTCTGAAAAGCTAATCATTTGCACATCACAGCATCTGCTTCCTGTCGGTTAAATCTCGCGTCTGTAACACGTCATCTTCGTGGTGTAGCAATTTTAATGGCCAGTAGTGTAGTTCGTGCACCGAAATCTCTATTTCATTTTTATTTCTTACACTTCCCTATAGATTCACGTATTAATACCGAAAGTGTTTTTTATCTGCTACACATTCAAGTTATTTGGTCGTAAAACGACAGTTTGATTTTAACTTTGAACGCATCTCCTTAAAAGTATGTATTAATTTCTAATGTATGACACATTCGCTTCAATTTTTTAGATCGTAACACAACTTTTTTACTTTCATTTTCAACGGTTTCGCGTAAAAGAACATATTAAAAGAGAATGTAGAACAAAAATTCGTTGCCTTCTATACGCTCTGCTGATTTTTTAGGCCATAAAAGAAAAGTTATTTTCTTGTGCTCGTTTCTGTTGCCTTTCGACAGAAGAATGGGGTAACACGGAGCAGTTTCAAGTTTGTTTTTCCGCTGCCGTACACCAAGTACAGTTCCGGAACCATATTACATTTTGATTGAGCGCGACTAGACCACTGATGCGTCCTTCAGAACAACGAATAGCACAGTACAGAAACAGCTCACAGCGCTCCCACCCAAAACGGCAATTGTGAAGTGATCGTGTTCCAACAAAATTTTTAAATCCACCACTGGACACTTCAGTTATATTAGTTTTGCTTTGGCATGCATGACATAGCTCCATGTAACTGAATAAGCCAAAGAGGCATGCACATAACACAATGTGTCATTTCCTTGCAGTTAGTCATCTAATATTTTGTCAAAGAGTCGCATATTATGAAGGCCCGAGATGAGAACAATGAACTGGAATTTATGAATCTCACATTCCTCGATCTGTTCACACCAGCAGTATTCACTTTTTAAAGGTTTTGAAATGACATTAGGCACATTTGAACTTTGAAATGAATCAAAGGCAACAGCTAAAATTTGTGCTGGACTGGGACTCAAACACAGATCTCACACTTTAACGTGAGTGATCGTCGTAACTGCCTCGGCCAACCAAGCACACTTCTGATGTACACACATTGTAACTACAGTATCTGTTATGCTCAGAGGTTGGTAAGTTTATCTTGCGGTTGGCTTTTACAACATCGTTAATTAAATCATTAATCACTCTGTTCATTGACATGATGGTAAATTGTACATTCATTGAGTATTAAGAAACATTAGTAGCCACAAATTATTTGAGTGCTATTTATTTCAAAGATGCCAGCTACATAACTGATAGTTAGGGACAGGAAAAAATCGGTGTTATTTTATAACCAAAATCGGTGTTATTTGTTGCACTTTGCGGTGTTATTATCTGGCAAGTTTTTTCTATTATCAATTCTCGGTTTTTGTCGTATTTAACCATTTTTCAATGCTGTGTTGAAAATGGAACTATTCCTAAAATAGGGTGGACCAAACGTGAGATAAGTGTAGAGAAAAATTATTTTAACAACAAATTTTGTCATAAATAATTATTTAAAAACAAATATCAAAGATGAAAATGAAAATAACAGTATGTTGCAGATATTTTATTGATGACATGTTTCGGACTTCTTCATATCGTTCATGACCACAGAAACTGGTCTCCACAGCTCAAGAATGAGCTGAAGATTCACCAGAAGTGTGAAACATGTCATCAATAAAATATCTGCAACTGAGACTATTATTTCAATTTTTAATGTTTGTATACTGTTGATGCACTTGGGCAGAATGGTGTGGTGTGATACATATGTTTTAAATACTGTGAAAAAATTATTTATCAATGATGTATCCAGCAGTTTAAAAAATATACAAGCCTGCAATCTATTTTTGACACTTGACAATTTTTCTCACCAAATTAAATATTTATGTTAAATGGTTGAAATTTCTTACAGAACAACAATAATGAAACTTAGAAGGAAATCTTTTTTGATGTAAAGAAAAATCTTTGCCTTTGCAGTGCTATTGTTAGTAAATAATATGTCTTGGCTGCGCCCCAAAGATAATTTTTCTATATGAATATCACCAAGGAAGCTTGAAGTTTATTTTTAAGTATTCCTAAGTAAAAAAATATTTATAAACATTTACAAAAGGTATAACTTGGGTTAAAAATAGTACATAATTTAATTTTCTTAATTTTTTTAATGTTCATTCACATGTTGTTTTGAAACAAAGTTTATAATATTTTTCAGTACAAGTTTTGAGTTTTAAATACTATTTCCCATCAGTAACGAAGTCTTTTAATACAAAAGTACTTTCTTTTAACATAGTCTCTTATTATTACCATTTTTGATGCATATATACAACTGGAAGTAAGGTTCATTTATGTACTGCATGTTCTGCTGTTTTTACCAAGATCTGGACAAACGGGATGAAAACAGACAACTCAGAAATCCACCCTCAAACAAAAGATGCATAGTTCATCCTTACTACAGAGAAGTAAAAACTAGTAAACATATGAGAAAGTGAGAATCTGCATAGTTTTTTTAAGAAAAACCCTGGAACATGGGAACAAACAGATTTCAATGCTGCAGCAGCCAATTACTGATTCTAAAATGTAAACTTTCACGGCCGGAAATATCATGTCCATTATAATTATCCGGGCTGTTATGCCGTGGTCGGTTGATGAATTCCGTATTGTTTCCCAACGTTTCGTCTCCGACTGCGGGAGACATCTTCAAGGGGGTCCGTAGCTTGATGGAAGGTCCAACACACAGTCAGTAGCGAGCCAGTGTGTGTGTTGGACCTTCCATCAAGCTACGGACCCCCTTGAAGATGTCTCCCGCAGTCGGAGACGAAACGTTGGGAAACAATACGGAATTCATCAACCGACCACGGCATAACAGCCCGGATAATTATAATGGACACAATTCCTGATTGTCGACTGCAGTTTCATCAAAATTTAAAACAATCATATCGATATTAATTAAAATTTTCGTAAGTCAATACACACAGAAAAATATGCACTCAGCCTTGAATACCACAATGTTATTGGTACTGCACACAATACTGTTTATTCGCAACGGTTGGCAGCGAGCATATGCAAAAAATTGTCCTCCCAGTGAATGGTCTTTGAAAACTTGACTAATGGCTTGAACAAAAGCATTTACAATATTGACATGGCTTGTGTGCTATCATGGAGTACACCTTTTTCTTTGTTTAGGTGATTTGAGGGGTTCTGATACGTGAAACTGGTCATCAATTAAACAAAAGTGACTGAATTTTGCAACTTTGGCTGTTTTCTAGTTAAAACTGGTTAACTTAAGTTGCCGTCCTGTTATTTATCCAACGTGGTGTAAATCCAAAAATACGAATTTTATTTCTTTTGTAATTTATGTGCCGCAGTATGCCGTTTCAAAGCAATGGCGCATTGGAATGTTTTATGCAAGGTGTGGATGAGACAAGTGTTCCTAGGGGCAGGAATGGCACAGAGGAAGAATGTTTTGTAACAAGTGTCTACCCTCAGTGTATATATTTTGCTTTATTTTCTGAGAAGGAGCACTTGTGATGCACTGAGATTTTCTTCATCATTCTTTAAAAAATGTTATTAGAAATAAGTAGTATCAGTTGTCTTACTGACTCATTAGTTTTTGGTTTAATAAAAAGCCTATAAAAACTAAAAATTTTATCTTTTGCCATTTTAGTAGCGAAAGTGTTCAAAGGAAATTCTTTTTCATTTAAAGTTTAGTTGGGTGCTAATACTGTTGGTGGTGGTGGTGGTGGTGGTGGTGGTGGCGGCGGCGGCGGCGGCGGCGGCGGCAGCAAGGGGCGTTATTAATTAATATCTGACTGTGCTCAGGGGCAATGGTATCAGAAACATTGGGAACCACTGTGTTAGAATCACACAAAACAGGTCAATGCTGTGGGCTATATAACAGTTCATTTTACATCTGGGTACACAGTACCTACGTATGATGAGTAAAAACAAAAGCTCATTTGAAAAATGAGTCAATGTAGGTTATTCTTTTATAATACAGAAGTTTGTGTACCTATTGAGGAGATGAAAATATTAAGAATAATTTTGAGTTTATATTTGTTACTAGTATTGGAGTCAAAATTCCATCCTCAAAGCACATTTTTATTATCTTTCCTATTATTTGAGAAGTACAATTTCATATATATGGGTACTTAGCTGCAAAAGGATTTTACTGGAAATAAAAGAAAGATATAGCTGTAGAACTGCTGTTTTCAAAGGAAAAAAATAGTAACTTGGAACCAGCAGACACTTCATATCAATATAATCATAATTTAAGACTGGAACTGCATTTTGATTAATTGACAGTTCATTTTTGTTCTACTTCCATGCCTTTAGTAAGTGTCTTCTGTGTTACTGTTGTTTACATGTGAGGTTCTAGATAGAGCATAGACTACAAATTTTGTGAATGCACACTGTTGTGTGTTTCAGGAGGCAATGGGAAATGGAATACAGACTCATCATACCAATGAACATTGAAATGTGTGATGCGAGGACACTTCACTTTGAGTATGTTTTGTACATAAATTTGTAAAGGGCCTTTTAACTATTATCTGCACTGTGGTATGTGCAGTGGGTATGGATCATATAACCACCTGGAGGCATATAAAAAACATACCAAGTACTACATATTTCTGATATGCTTGTACATTTCAGCACACATGATGTAGGTGAAGTCACTGGAGAAGTAAGTCACGTAACATTTTCTGCTGTGAGCTTCCATGCAGTTCACACCATTGTTTCGGCATTCTCCTGCCAATAGGCTCAGTCAAAGCTTAAAAATATAACATTCTGTCGAGCAGCATTACACTGCATTCTGTGTACAACTAAGACAATCGACTGTGTAGAAGCGTACCAAAAGCAGCTGTTTCAAGATGGAACAAGTCCTTCAAGGACTTGAGTACGGAAGACAAACCCTGCACAGGGACCTGTCTGTGAGCAGAAATGAGGACAATGAGCAACATGTGCACGAGTGTTGAGCTCAGACAAGCAGTTAAGTGTACAAATGGTTAGAGACTACTTATGACTTAATATAACAATTGTGCACACCATGATTACCCAGGATTTACAGATATGAAAGTTGGTGCCAGATTCGTCCCAAAACATTTGGCAGACAATCAAAGGCAAAACTGTGTGTACATCTGTGAAAATCTTTTGCAACATACTCAAAAAAATGTGAATATTTGGGCAATCAGTGACAAAATTTGGGTTTTTGAGTATGTCCCCAAGGCAAAACACCGAAGTGCTGAATAGTTCACATCTGAACTCCTCACAAAAACAGATCTTGATTGATCAGGTCAGAGGCCATTGTCTTCTTTGGCACCAAGGCTGTGGTCCAACAAAAATTTGTACCAGAGGGACAGACCATCATGTGTTGTTTCTATGTTGAACTGCTGAAAAGATTGAAGGGAAGGTCAATCAAGTGCGTCCAGGCATAACTGCCAAATAAAAGCTGCCTTGTGGTTGGTTGGTTGACTTTGGAAAGGGGTTTAAGGGATAAAACAGCAAAGTCATCAGTCCCACGATCCAAGAGTAGTGCATTCAGAAGAGACGTGCACTGCTGAGAACATGTTCTGATCTAGTCAGGAAATTCACAACAGTAAAAGCTAGAAGGCAAGAAACACAATGGACGTCTTTTAAACCATCACTGATGAAAGCAAGATAAAGGAAATAGGGAGATCAGCAGTTGAGCATCGCCGGGGCTTTGCATATGACAAGAAACATCTAGTCCACAGCTGTCACACCCATGATCCATTACAGTCAAGAGCAACCACTATTCAAAACAGAGTTACACCTAGAATGGAAAAATTGGGTGCAGCACAAAGGAAGCAAACTGAATCTAAAACCAATTAAAATAGAGTGAAAGAGGGATGGGCAACTAGCCTGATCATATAGGTAGAGTCAGGGAACCCCTGACACAGTATACAGCTGGAGACATCCCATCCCCAACCACCCTGCTCTGCTTCAGAGGTCAATTACAATCTTATAGACAAGAATAAAAACCACTTTCACAGAGAAAACTGAGAACTAGGTCAACCATCTGTGATTTGTCCACCATTTACATGATTACTCTGCAATTCCCATTTAAGTGCTTGGCAGAGGCTTCATCGAACCACAATCATACTATCTCGCTACCATTCCACTCCCGAACAGCGCGCGGGAAAAACGAACACCTAAACCTTTCTGTTCGAGCTCTGATTTCTCTTATTTTATTTTGATGATCATTCCTACCTATGTAGGTTGGGCTCAACAAAATATTTTCGCATTCGGAAGAGAAAGTTGGTGACTGAAATTTCGTAAATAGATCTCGCCGCGACGAAAAACGTCTTTGCTTTAATGACTTCCATCCCAACTCGCGTATCATATCTGCCACACTCTCTCCCCTATTACGTGATAATACAAAACGAGCTGCCCTTTTTTTTGCACCCTTTCGATGTCCTCCGTCAATCCCACCTGGTAAGGATCCCACACCACGCAGCAACATTCTAACAGAGAACGAGCGAGTGTAGTGTAAGCTGTCTCTTTAGTGGACTTGTTGCATCTTCTAAGTGCCCTGCCAATGAAACGTAACCTTTGGCTCGCCTTCACCACAATATTGTGTATGTGGTCTTTCCAACTGAAGTTGTTCGTAATTTTAACACCCAGGTACTTAGTTGAATTGACAGCCTTGAGAATTGTACTATTTATCGAGTAATCGAATTCCAACGGATTTCTTTTGGAACTCATGTGGATCACCTCACACTTTTTGTTATTTAGTGTCAACTGCCACCTGCCACACCATACAACAATCTTTTTTAAATCGCTTTGCAACTGATACTGGTCTTCGGATGACCTTACTAGACGGTAAATTACAGCATCATCTGCGAACAACCTAAGAGAACTGCTCAGATTGTCGCCCAGGTCATTTATATAGATCAGGAACAGCAGAGATCCCAGGACGCTTCCCTGGGGAACATCTGATATCACGTCAGTTTTACTCGATGATTTGCCGTCTATTACTACGAACTGCGACCTTCCTGACAGGAAATCACGAATCCACTCACACAACTGAGACGATGCCCGATAGGCCTGCAGCTTGATTAGAAGTCGCTTGTGAGGAACGGTGTCAAAAGCTTTCCGGAAATCTAGAAATACGGAATCAACTTGAGATCCATTGTCGATAGCGGCCATTACGTTGTGCGAATGAAGAGCTAGCTGCATTGCACAAGAACGATGTTTTCTGAAACCATGCTGATTACGTATCAATAGATCGCTCCCTCTGAGATGATTCATAATGTTTGAATACAGTATATGTTCCAAAACCCTACTGCAAACCGACGTCAATGATATAGGTCTGTAGTTCGATGGATTACTCCGACTACCCTTCTTAAACACTGGTGCGACCTGCGCAATTTTCCAATGTTTCGTTGTGGAACCTTTTAAAGGCATCTCGCATTGAAGTCCGTGCCAAATTTCGCGCGTCTGTAAATTTTAGCCAATCTTAGGGATTTCGCGTTCTTCTCAACTTCGCATGCTTTTTCCGTTGCCTCTGCAACAGCGTTCGGCCTGTTTTGTGTACCATGGGGGATCAGTTCCATCTCTTACCAATTTATGAGGCATGAATCTCTCAATTACTGTTGCAACTATATCTTTGAATTTGAGCCACATCTCGTCTACATTTGCATAGTCAGTTCGGAAGGAATTGAGATTGTCTCTTAGGAAGGCTTATACTGACACTTTGTCCGCTTTTTTAAATAAAATTATTTTACGTTTACTTCTGGTGGATTTGGAAGAAACGGTATTGAGCCTAGCTACAACGACCTTGTGATCACTAATCCCTGTATCAGTCATGATGCTCTCTATTAGCTCTGGATTGTTTGTGGCTAAGAGGTTAAGTGTGTTTTCGCAACCATTTTCAATTCGCGTGGCTTCGTGGACTAACTGCTCGAAATAATTTTCGGAGAAAGCATTTAGGACAATCTCGGAAGATGTTTTCTGCCTACCACCGGTTTTGAACAAGTTGTAACCCCGGAAATGCATATCCTCCTATTTCCATCTATTGTACTATAATTTTTTTCCCTTGTTTTGTTACCTCAAGATATGACATTTCTGTGTCTTTGTATATTGCAACTGTTTTATTGTTTGTATATATATATATTTATGCATTTATGTTGATTTGTTTTGTGAATATTATTTGTATTTATACGCTGGGTCTGGCCTAGGGAAAACTATGCTATCGAACGAATACAGCGATAGGTCGTGTGGAGAACAAAAGTGTTTAGGATATTTGGTAGTGTTAACTCTGTCGCGTGGAGCGCGGGAAGAGAGGGAGTCTGGCTGGAGTAGTGCAGTGGAGCAGGTGTGTTGTGTGACGCTCCCGCGAGTTGCCGCGCGTTCGGGGTTGGACAGCATGTAATTGCGCTCGGCTGGCTATAATAGTTTCTGACATGGTGTCGCGGACGGGAAGCATTAGCTGGCACACATCAAGAGCCCGTTTCGCCTGGTGACCGTGTCGAGAAGAAGGCGCGCCAGCATCCAGCTTCTGCAACAGCGACGACCGACAATGAATGACTGTCGCCACCTCCTCGATCGACGACTTCAAACCTTCAATCAACCAACAAGGAAGACTAAAAGCACGTAAAGTTTCAGAACTGTATGGCAGACCTCAGCTTTTAAAATTGTTGCATCACAAAATTACAGCAACTTAGCATAAACCTTTGTTACTCATTGTCCCAATTGCATTGCCAAGCAGGGTCCCTTCCTTTTCCGAAATGAACCCGAGTGTCGTTGAAATTCAAACGCCAGCATTAAAATAATATAATTCAATTTCACTGCTTTAATTTCAAAGTTCAGTTAAAGTATTCATAGCTGGCTACAATATTTAGATTACACGAGCACAAATTAAGAGTGCGAGTTTTGTTAGCATATTTTAGCTTACCTGTGACTGCAGCTCAGCTTGGTACGTACTAAATTTTACTATAGTTAATTGTTCAGAATCATTTAATTCAAGTTCGAAGTTAAATCTCTTATTTCTAAACTGCGTAAATTCAAGTAGCTTTTGAAATGATTGTTGAGGTAGCCCCAGACTAACTGTATTTTACTGAATTTCGATATGCTTCAGAAACAAAGTTCACTATTAATTTCAGTCATTAAATTAACTTTCAATTTTCCAGTTTTATTAATTATTTTGCTAAATTAAGTCAGGGTGTAGCGAAATTTATTACTTCAGACAAACATTCAGTTTTCACACAACACGTGTACACCTTCAGTTGCCACGCTTTTAGTGCTAATTATATGTGCAATAACCTTTCTTTTTCAGTTATTATAGTAATTGTCCATAGGACTGGCGACCATAATTTTCCCCAAATCTCAAATATCTAATTACCGCTAGTTAATTGTTAACGTAACGGCCGCACATTTACTTTCGTTATTAACTTTACCCCTTTTCAAAATTAATTTCCACCAGTTTCATTTGCATTTTTCCTTTCATTTAGATGTAACCCTTCCCTCCCTCTTTACCGACAGATTAACTTCGGTGACGATTACTTTTCCCAAATTTCCATATGGTACACGCGGTTTAATTTTTCACTGTCATTAAGGTCGATAAGTGAGGGGGAGGTTACACGTGGCGACCTGGTGACAGGATGATCTTCAGATTTGAGGTTGTTCTGGACACGAATTTTGTATGGTGCAAATGTCGTAACAAAGTATTGGTTACGAACAGATAGTTACGTCAGCGAGATTAAGTAGTGGGAGGAATCCTAATTAGATTTGAGATTTGTTATTTATATTGAAAATTATTAAAATGAGTGAAGGCAACAATTACCAAAATTTGGTAGATTTGGATACGGAACAATCGGTCGAACAATGGGGAACGCGCACTGCGGTACCCATTGTTCAGGGGCAGGCGGCTAGCATGAAAGACGCGACCGCCGAAACGCAACAAAGAGCAGAAATGGAATTCCAAGCTTTAGAAAATGTTTTGGAATCGGAAGTGAAAATCAAATCTGAACCCCTTGATGACGAATACGGAGGGACAATTAAAGAGGACGCCGCTACGGGAGTAAAACCGGTAGTTTCCGGGAATTTAACTGATTTATTGAATGTTTTGATTAATGAAATCAAGAGTCAATCGGCAGAAATTAAAGCTCAGGCTGCCAAGCAAGAAGCTCAGTATGAAAAATTTGAACGGAAGCTAGACAATCAGAACAAAGCTATTAATGTTGTTAACAACAATGTTGGAGTTGTTAACACAAAAGTTGACAAAATGAAAGAAGATATTGTTGTAATTAATACCGAAATCGGTAATCTTAAACAGGAAATGATAAGCGTTCAGGCGGAAATTGCGATCATAAATACTCGTTTTAATTCCGAAATTAGCAGAATCGAGAAAAGTGTAGGAGAAGCAGTTGCTCCGATCATCGAGAAGAAGGTGACGGAACAAATTCAATTAGTGAAAAAAGAGGATCAAAAGAAGGTGGAAACTTTAAAGGCTTTAGTATCCGAAGTAGATACCAAAGTGACGAAGCAGGCTAATACCTGCGAAGAGAAAAAAAGGGAAGTAGAAACGCTTGCGACAACCACTTGCCAAGTAATTACGAGAGTGTCGGAATTAGAAAAGAAACTTGACGAAAAACAGAGCTACGTGCCAATCTGTGCACATAGTTCGGAATTGTTGACGAAAGTGGAGCGGTTCGACCCCTTGAAAAACGGCGGTATACACCCGACGGATTTCATTAAAAATTGTGAAAGAGTTTTACCCAGATCATGGACTAATGAGAGAAAAATTAATGCGGTTATTGATGTGTTGGCTGGTGATGCCAAGCGTTGGGGCTTAAACCTCAATATTACGAACCTGACTTTTGACGAGTTTAAAAATTTGTTTCTGGCTGAATACTGGTCAGAGCAAAAACAACAAAGTGTCTGGCGCGAATTTGTCATATCGAGGCTTTTCGATGCGAATTCGCGCGGCTCGATGAAAGAGTTTTGTGAGGGCTGGATCCGCAAGTTGGAATATTTGCGTGATCGTCGCACGGAATCCGAAATAGTTTGGGAACTCTACAAGAAGCTTCCAGATGACACAAAACGCTACGTAGGAAGCAATTACAGGACAATCAATGATTTCCTGGAAAGAGTTGAGGACGAGGACTATTGGCGCAATAATCGCGACAGTGGTAGAGGCCGTGGTAACAACAACGGTTACCACAGCAACCACAACAACGATAACTATGGGAATAATGCATACCGCAATCTTGGCAGCAATAACAATAGTGGTTCGGGCCGTAATGACAATCGGTACAATGCACATAATAACAGGAATGACGGAAACCAGTATCATACTAACGTGGTACGGGCTTCACAGGATAGTAATAATGCCAGAGGGTGTGATCAGCCGCCTCAGCAGCATCCGGGGACCGTATCTGCTGGGACGAGACAGAGAAACCATTAGCCGCGCCGGTGAGGGGCCGACCGGGCGTGGATAAATTTTGGCGGCCCAATAACAGTAGAAAACCGAGATGTCGTCGTTATGATAATTCCATATGGAATATTCAACGGCGGGAGAGTGTGCCAGTGTTAGGAGAAAGGAGTGCACCCACAAGTAGTAGATCAGCTGTAGACACGGCAGTAGAAAATACATTCACTGTCAGTGAGAACAATTTAAGTAGTGTTCCGGAAAACGATTATAAAGTGGCAGCTGTAACACCCACAGTGGAAATGGAGATTGGGTTTAAGAATGATTCGCAATTGTTGAGAGAAGATCAGATGTCGGATAACGCGTCTGTCATCGAGCGAGGGGATGCAGAGAGGGATGAGGTCTGGTTAAGGCAGTTCGGTCGCTTATACGACGAACTAAGAGATTATAGGGGCCTGTACGGGAGAAGTGTTTTTGTGGAGCGCAGGCAGGATTTGCCGCGTCTCGTCCCACAGGAAAATAGTATTTGTGAAGTGATAGAAAGTTCTGGCCCTAACCGGCAGACTTTACTAGAAATAGTTGATGTTAATGGGGAGCACGAGCAAGATTCGTCGTGTTTCGTCCCACAGGAGTTGGATGTTGATGTAGTAACGGAAAGATCTGGCCCTAACCGGCAGACTTTACCGAAAGTTACAGTGGTAGAAGTAGCTGACCCATCCGACGCCAACCACCAGTTTAAACATTGCGAGAGTATTAAGGAGAAAGATTACGAAAATTTTAGTTATAGCCGGACACGATTGGTAGAAAAGCACATAGATTACAGCGTGTATGAGGTTAGAGCTGACATTATACGGTCAGACGATAGCAGTGTGGGTTGCGCAGATCTAGAAGAAGTAATTGCAGATACTGCTGGGCACATTTCTCCAGGTAGATTGGCAGATGAGATCAATCTGAGCAAAGAGGAATCAACGAAGGTGACAATTAATGAATTGATAGCAAAGCAACACTCGCTAGTTGACGAGTTACAGGAAAAGGTTTCGGTATTGGAGGCGAAGCTACAGACTAAGCCTCAGGACAAACGTGTTGAAATTAAAACTGTATGTGAACAGAGGCTGAAAAGGCCGTCAGATATGCCGGATTTAGGATCAAAGCCAGATGGTTTTTTCTGGAATGACCTGGATATGGACGAGGATTTACAGTGGGAAAATAAAGAAACAGTCGAGGACAAGTGTAGACAGATAGCAGTGTCTGTTAATATGCACAGCCTACAACTAAACGTGTTGATTGACACCGGTGCAGAATTGAGTGCTGTATCTGGGAAAATATTTGAGTTACTGAAAGACAGACCTGGCATCGTAGTTATGCCAGTAACAGGAGTGAGAATTATCGGTGCTACTGGGAAGGCCAGTAAACCGGTCACAAAACAGATTTTTGTCAACTTCGAGATATGTGGGGCACGATATGAACAAGAGTTTGTCGTCGTGCCAGACTTAACTACGGAATTAATTATCGGGTTGGATTGGCTATTAAAGTACCGTGCAGTGATTAATTGCGAAAGCAAAACTTTGACATGTACGTCACAAGATAAAGCAATAGTAGTTAGTTTTGACGAGGCAGGAGACGGTGTGCATAGGCAATACCAGCCTATACACATTGTTAACTGACCGGATGACATTGACGTAGGAATGAATTTGAACTGCCGTAACGTGAGGAATCTCGGCATTGACAAAAGTGTAGAAATTGAATTGGGATAGATAATCAAATTCCCTCCACGGATTGACATTAGTATTGGTGTGAAAAAAGATCGTTTGCGAGAAGTAATGAAGCTAAAAGCCGATGCTCGCATACGTCGTCATGACGCTAAAGCGCGTTTTGCTAAGTTTGCAATCGGAGACTTAGTACTTGTAAAAGCTCATGAGAAATCGAGCGAGATAGACAATGAAATATCTAAATTTAAGATTGTTTATAATGGACCATATAAAGTCATTGCTTATTGCTTAGAGTATCCAAGCTCTGGAAAACTATAAGGTATACGAAACATTGTAGACTTGAAATTGTACCCACCTGGGATTGATTAATACCACAGAATGGGTAATTTGTACAGTATGTAAATATAGAGTGTAAGATTTAAACGATTTGCTAGATTGCCATGCTTTTGCCAGACCAAGAGGACATTAAAGAAGTTGTAATTAATAAGTAATTAATTTTGACTAAATGATTTAAGAGGAATTGATTAATGTTCAATTGAAAAATCCAGGCTGCTATTTTAAGTTTTCAGCTGAGTCACAGTAGATTAAGGAATGGAAATACGATTTTGTAACAAGCTGTAAGATTTCATGAATATGTGTTTTACTAGTCATTGCCGATGTACTTAGACGATGTTTTAAGTTTCAGGCTTGTACATGTGTGATGATGGACAGTGTTGAGTTATCCACTGTGATAGTGTTAATGGACTCCTTGAGATTACTCGGGTGTGAGTTTTTCCGAAAGAATTCAGTTAAACGGACGTTCTGAAAATGCCGTTATACAGGCGAGTGACATCAAGCGTGCCGCACAGGCGGGCGCAACAATACTGACGAGGCGGAGCCGCTGTCGGCTCATGTGCCGCTGTCGGCATTCTTTGCACTTGCGAGTACGGAAGGCGGAACTGTTTTTCTTCCCGGACAGCTGAAAGAATTCTGCTGTCAATATTTATGGTTTTTTCGATCTGCTGAATAATATTTTCTTGTTTAGCGTTAATTGGACTCTCATGACGAGAATATTAATTATGAAAAGGTTACATAAAAAAGTGTATAATATATAATTAATAATTAATTTGCGTATTTTATCTACCTCATTTTATGACCATGTACGCTGATTAATTTTGTAAATAGTATTCCATTTCTTGATAGTGTTACGAATTTTGACGATTTTGGAATAGCTAAACCATTTTCTGTTTTCTATGAATTTTAATATGTTGTCAACCTGTTTTATTTTGTGCAAGATGACAGTGGAATAAGATTAGGAGTGTCTCCACTCATTTATTATGGTCTAAAAATTGATTTATGGTCAATTAGACGAATGCTAAATTTTGTTGATGTTTTGAGCATATGCTTTTCCGCTGTTTCTTTTTTGGAACATTTTCTGAGACTGTTTACGTTACACGAACATCCTCAGACAATGTGGGGCACGTGTAACGCCGGAAATGCCTATCCTCCTATTTTCATCTGTTGTACTATAATTTTTTTTCCTTGTTTTGTTACCTCAAGATATGACATTTCTGTGTCTTTGTATATTGCAACTGTTTTATTGTTTGTATATATATATTTATGCATTTATGTTGATTTGTTTTGTGAATATTATTTGTATTTATACGCTGGGTCTGGCCTAGGGAAAACTATGCTATCGAACGAATACATCGATAGGTCGTGTGGAGAACAAAAGTGTTTAGGATCTTTGGTAGTGTTAACTCTGTCGCGTGGAGCGCGGGAAGAGAGGGAGTCTGGCTGGAGTAGTGCAGTGGAGCAGGTGTGTTGTGTGACGCTCCCGCGAGTTGCCGCGCGTTCGGGGTTGGACAGCATGTAATTGCGCTCGACTGGCTATAATAGTTTCTGACATGGTGTCGCGGACGGGAAGCATTAGCTGGCACACATCAAGAGCCCGTTTCGCCTGGTGACCGTGTCGAGAAGAAGGCGCGCCAGCTTCTGCAACAGCGACGGCCGACAATGAGTGACTGTCGCCACCTCCTCGATCGACGACTTCAAACCTTCAATCAACCAACAAGGAAGGCTAAAAGCACGTAAAGTTTCAGAACTGTATGGCAGACCTCAGCTTTTAAAATTGTTGCATCACAAAATTACAGCAACTTAGCATGAACCTTTGTTGCTCATTGTCCCAAATGCATTGCCAAGCAGGGTCCCTTCCTTTTCTGAAATGAACCCGAGTGTCGTTGAAATTCAAACGCCAGCATTAAAATAATATAATTCAATTTCACTGCTTTAATTTCAAAGTTCAGTTAAAGTATTCATAGCTGGCTACAATATTTAGATTACACAAGCACAAATTAAGAGTGCGAGTTTTGTTGGCATATTTTAGCTTACCTGTGACTGCAGCTCAGCTTGGTACGTACTAAATTTTACTATTGTTAATTTTTCAGAATCATTTAATTCAAGTTCGAAGTTAAATCTCTTATTTCTAAACTGCGTAAATTCAAGTAGCTTTTGAAATGATTGTTGAGGTAGCCCCAGACTAACTGTATTTTACTGAATTTCGATATGCTTCAGAAACAAAGTTCACTATTAATTTCAGTCACTAAATTAACTTTCAATTTTCCAGTTTTATTAATTATTTTGCTAAATTAAGTCAGGGTGTAGCGAAATTTATTACTTCAGACAAACATTCAGTTTTCACACAACACGTGTACACCTTCAGTTGCCACGCTTTTAGTGCTAATTATATGTGCAATAACCTTTCTTTTTCAGTTATTATAGTAATTGTCCATAGGACTGGCGACCGTAATTTTCCCCAAATCTCAAATATCTAATTACCGCTAGTTAATTGTTAACGTAACGGCCGCACATTTACTTTCTTTATTAACTTTACCCCTTTTCAAAATTAATTTCCACCAGTTTCATTTGCATTTTTCCTTTCATTTAGATGTAACCCTTCCCCCCCTCTTTACCGACAGATTAACTTCGGTGACGATTGCTTTTCCCAAATTTCCATATGGTACACGCGGTTTAATTTTTCACTGTCATTAAGGTCGATAAGTGAGGGGGAGGTTACAATGTATTTTTGCCATCATATCGAGGGAAGGTTGAAGTCCCCACCAACTATAACCGTATGAGTGGGGTATTTATTTGTTACGAGAGTCAAATTTTCTCTGATCTGTTCAGCAACTATATCATCGGAGTCTGGGGGTCGGAAGAAGGAGCCAATTATTAACTTAGTTCGGCTGTTAAGTATAACCTCCACCCATACCAATTCGCACGGAGTATCTACTTCGTCTTCACTACAAGATAAACCACTACTGACAGACACAAACACTCCACCACCAATTCTGCCTAATCTATCTTTCCTGAACACGGTCTGAGACTTCGTAAAAATTTCTGCATAACTTATTTCAGGCGTTAGTCAGCTTTCTGTACCTATAACGATTTCAGCTTCTGTGCTTTCTATTAGCGCTTGAAGGTCAGGGGCTTTCCCAGCACAACTACAACAATTTACAACTACAATTCCGACTGTTCCTTGATCCAAGCACGTCCTGTATTTGCCATGCACCCTTTGAGATTGCAGCCCACCCTGTACTTCCCCGTGGCCTTCTAACCAAAAAAACCACCCAGTCTATGCCACACAGCCTCCGCTACCCGTGAGTCCAGAAATCCATACTTAGCATGAAAGGGCATTCCACCAAGGTGTGAGCCCTTCTTTAAGGCTCCACAACCACGATGTAGGGGTGGTTCCACAAAATGAAACTATGGGTTAACCTGCCATGACTTATGCAGAGACAACATAGGACTGTTGGTTCTTCCTGGCAGAAGCAGAGGGAAGAGCACCTTGCTACAGTAATCTCCTTGATTGTGTGGAGATCTATTGCAGGGCATAACCCACGTGTTCCATTTCTGAGCAAGCAGAGATCTTACCTGCACCTCCAAGTCTGCTCTTGGGACTGGCATAGCAAATGGGGAGCAAGTAGTGTTCCTCTACACAAATGGTCAGCAAGTTCATTCCCCAGGATACCCTCATGTCTTGGGACACAGAAAATGACAAATGAGTAGGCAGCATGACAAACATCAGTGCGAAGGTCATGAATAACAGAGATTAAAGGGTAGCAAGAATAGCATCGGTCAGTAGCCTGGAGACTGCTCATTGTGTCAGTACACATTAATACAGTCAAGGAAGGCCTGTTTAATAAAATGGATGGCTCTGTTAATGGCTATCACCTCTGCTGTAAACACACTTCATGCTCTCGGCCATAAATGGCACTCCATACCGGCAGTGTATCCCATTTGATCTACTGTTTTAGAGCCATTCGTGTAGAAGATGGTAGCTTCCTGAAAATCTGGTTACAACAGGTACTGAAAGATGGAGATGTTGGCAGAGAAAAGCAATGCAGTTCCAAATGATAATCTCACATGAGGGCGGATATCAGGACGACAAAACCCATCATATTCAAAGAGAATGGGATACATGGAAGGATCGGGAAATTGTTGAATGGCAATTGCATAGTAGGCCTACAGCTGGTACTGTCAATTGTGAATATGGGAGATCCCTGCTTCAGCAAGGAGACTGTCCATGGGACTAGTTCAAAAGGCCCCCGTGGCCAGATGTATGCCATGATGATGGACTGGGTCTAGGAGTTTTAAAGTTAAAAGAGCTGCTGAGTCATAAACCTGGTAACCTTAGTCCAGTCAGGACAAAACCATGGCCTGATAAATACAGATAAGGGTAGCACGATCCACACCTCAAGATGTGTGGGCAAGGCAGCAGAGAGCATTAAGCTTCCACATGCACTAGTCTTCAGATGACGAATATGGATAGTCAACTCAGGTTTTATCAAAAAGGTGGCCCAAGAAATTGGACTGTTACAGTATCCAGGTGCTAGGCACCTAAATAGAATTGTGGGTCAGGATGGACAGTGGTACAAAAGCAGAAATGCATGAACCCCATTTTTGTAGGAGAGACTGGAAAGTGTTGTAAAGAGCCCCTGCAATGGTCCACCACGTGACAATTTGGAGCTGATGATCAGCAGAGGCTACAGAGTGGGAGCTGTACCCACTGCAAAAATCGTCAACATACAATGCAGAAGTGACCATTGAGCCAACAGAGATCACTAGCCAACTGATGGTGATGAGGAAGGGAGTGACACACAACAGAGACACCTGTGGGGGCTGAGTGAAGTGTCAACTGGAACAACAGTAGGGATAAAAACTGACCACTAAAAATTGGTAGGGAGCTTCAAAAGCCCCAGTCCTGAAGGGTAAGTCAAGAAAGACTGCAAAAAGTTGTCGACATTTAGAAAAAGCCTTTCGAATTACTTCTTCCTACCTAAGCAGATGGTTGGTTGTGGATTGTCCCTCCTGGAAACCACACTGATAGGACAACAAAAGGCCCCAAAATTTGAGAACTCTGTATAATCTCCAAGTAACCACCTTTTCAAGCAGCTTACCGAGTATGTTGGTCAGGCTAATTGGGCAGTAACTGTCAAGAGATGTTGCGTACTTGCCTGGCTTAACAATTGTAATAACTACACTATCTCGCCACTGTGAGGGGAAAACGCCTTGGAGCCAAATACAATTGAAGACTGGAGAGATGTTGCCTTTGGGGAATGTTCAGATGTTGGATCATCTGACTGAATTGAATTAGGGCCTGAGGCGGTGTTGTGGGACAAGGCAAGAGCCTGAAGTAGTTCACACTCAGTGAAGGGTCATTATAGGATTCAGCTTGGTGAGGAGTGAAACATAAATGACCATCTAGAGGATGTCTTCCTAGCCCCAGTAAATCCCTTGTCTTGTTCAGGTTCATTGACGATATCTTCAAGATCTTGACTCAGGCCAAGACGCACTATCCTCATTCTTTCACAACATTAACACCTCATCTTCGATCTGCTTCACTTGATCCTCCACCTTCCAGGACGTTGACCTCCACCTCTCTGTAGGCTCCATCCACATTAAACCCACTAACCACCAACAGTACATGCATTTTTCACAGCTGAAATTCCTTAAATACCAAAAATTCCTTCCCATACAGCCTGGCCATCCGTGGACGTTACATACAGGGTGGTCCATTGATCGTGACCAGTCCAAATATCTCACGAAATAAGCGTCAAATGAAAAAACTACAAAGAACGAAACTTGCCTAGCTTGAAGGGTGAAACCAGATGGCGCTATGGTTGTCCCACTAGATGGCGCTGCCATAGGTCAAACAGATATCAACTGCGTTTTTTTTAAATAGGAGCCCCCTTTTTTATTACATATTCATATAGTACGTAAAGAAATATGAATGTTTTGCTTGGACCACTTTTTTCGCTTTGTGATAGATAGCACTGTAATAGTCAGAAACATATGGCTCACAATCTTGGACGAACAGTTAGTAATGGGTAGGTTTTTTAAATTAAAATACAGAACGTAGGTACGTTTGAACATTTTATTTCGGTTGTTCCAATGTGATACATGTACCTTTGTGAACTTATCATTTCTGAGAACGCATGCTGTTACAGCGTGATTACTTGTAAATACCACATTAATGCAATAAATGCTCAAAATGCTCTCTCTCAACCTCATTGCATTTGGCAACATGTGTAACGACATTCCTCTCAACAGCAAGTAGTTCGCCTTCCATAATGTTCGCACATTCATTGACAATGCGCTGACGCATGTTGTCAGGTGGTTGTCGGTGGATCACGATAGCAAATATCCTTCAGCTTTTCCCACAGAAATAAATCTGGGGACGTCGGATCCGGTGAACGCGCGGACCATGGTATGGTGCTTAGACGACCAATCCACCTGTCATGAAATATGCTATTAATACCACTTCAACAGCACGCGAGCTATGTGCCGGACATCCATCATGTTTGAAGTACATCGCCATTCTGTGACGCAGTGAAACATCTTGTAGTAACATCGGTAGAACATTATGTAGGAAATCAGCGTACATTGCACCATTTAGATTGCCATCGATAAAATGGGGGCCAATTATCCTTCCTCCCATATTGCCGCACCATACATTAACCAGCCAAGGTCGCTGATGTTCCACTTGTCGCAACCATCGTGGATTTTCCGTTGCCCAATAGTGCATGTTATCCCGGTTTACGTTACCGCTGTTGGTGCATGACGCTTCGTCGCTAAATAGGACGCGTGCAAAAAATCTGTCATCATCCTGTAATTTCTCTCGTGCCCAGTGGCAGAACTGTACACGACATTCAAAGTCGTCGCCATGCAATTCACGGTGCATAGAAATATGGTACGTGTGCAATCGATGTTGATGTAGTATTCTCAACACCGACGTTTTTGAGATTCCCGATTCTCGCAAAATTTGTCTGGTACTGATGTGTGGATTAGCTGCGACAGCAGCTAAAACATCTACTTGGGCATCGTCATTTGTTGCAGGTCGTGGTTGACGTTTCACATGTGGCTGAACACTTCCTGTTTCCTTAAATAACGGAACTATCCAGCGAACGGTCCGGACACTTGGATGATGATGTCCAGGATACCGAGCAGCATACATAGCACACGCCCGTTGGGCATTTTGATCACAATAGTCATACATCAACACAATATCGACGTTTTCCGCTCTTGGTAAACGGTCCACAAGGTGTATACGTGGACAAAGAAAAAAAAATCCCGGATTTCCCAGTTAAAAATACACTTTCTTCCGGGTGACAGTATATTTTCCTTTATCAATCCTTTGAATGGTCATGGTTTTATACACGGGCGTACAATTTCCCGGCACTTTAGACGACGAAACTCAGGGAAAAAAAGACACGTTTTGGAAATATCCTTGATGTGCAGCAACATGTACGCTGCGTATTTTCGTATTACGAAAGCATACATTGGAATTCCACCAAACACCGTATGTTACTTTCCGAATCAATGAAATCGAGATATCGATGCGCTTTTGTAAGCCGTGTGTAGCTCATGTCACGTGATCTCGCCAGCCGATGACAGCGGATATTCAGAGCATAGGACACGTGATGTAGTCAGCCAACAGCAACATCACTATTAAGTAGCAAGAACACACAAACAGAGAAAGTTAATAGTTTAATATACATAGTGTTGCATATGTTTCACATATAATATTGGTCTCAAGCTGCAAGAGAAGCTAAGCTTTCGCATATACTGTTGATCTTATTTTCGCGTGTTACACTTTAAGACATATCACACAAATGAGCCAGTAAAATTTTTAATAATGACATAAATGTTTGATCTTCAGGGTTCGAAATTTTTCTAAATGGCTCATCATCAAAGAGTTGATTTTTAAATGAGAGTCAAACGCTCTGTGATTTAATAAAGGATATTTACTTTGAAAGTAAAGCTTTTCAAACCACTATTCGCAATATTTCCCACGACCTGTTAGAAACAGGTTCGTTTCAGCAGTTCCCAGAGAGCGCAGATAACAGGCGACACCGCGCTTGGGTAGCTATCATGACGTAGGAAGCCCGTACATGTAAAACATTGAAAGATGGTACATTATGTCATAAAAGAAACAAGACATCAGAGGATACTGCGAGAGCATCGGAATTTCGTGAACCATATTAAAATGTGTACATTTAAAGTGCACAGTCGTATGTCCAGATTCCCAATGAAGTAGACCTCGACCTGATATTAACCTTTTCAGTGTGGTTTTCGGGATGTCAATTTCCTTGGAGCACCAGTACTGTACTATATCATGTTTGGTTCTTTATTATGGCATAATGCCATACATGCTAGAAAATGAAAACGTGCACTTGAAATGCTACGAACAGTTGAAACTAGCCAGTACTGTGGATCTAAACATTTCGTTTCAAATACATTGACTGCCTCTGTGGAAAAGGTTAACAAAAGTCAATTTTTTTAGCAAACAAAAATAACTTCATTATTCCGCAAGGCGATTAATGCTTGACTGTCAGAAAGGTGGAAATAAAATAAAATATGAAACTAACGACATATTTCAGCCTTCCGTAATAATGTGAATGTGTTTTAATTCACTTGATAGCTCCCGGCCACAGATATCTGTTTTGTTTTCATTTGACGAGAAAGTAAACGAAGGGGAAACAGCAAAATCACTAAATGTAAACACGGGTCACGTGGAGACTACCCACTGTAACTCTGCGCATCAGCCCCGGATCTAGATTTGCAAACCGGATCAATACTAAAAAAAATCGAATTTTCAAAATATGTTCATGTTGTAGCGCACATCTTTCTGAAAAGTCTGAAACATAAAACACTTGTATTCGAGGAAATGTAAGACATATTATTTGGTCTTAAGTACGCAAAGGGCAGTTCCACGCCTCTTGATAAAGCATTTTTCTACCGCACGTCCATACTATATTCAGGAGAGTGGAAATTGAAATGTCCTGTGGTGCGTCTCCTGCTCCCAGTCGGCCGGTTTGACAGCCTGTCCCTCTTCAGAAAATCTGAACTCATTGTTGCCTATTAGTTAATAACTTGCTGTTTGGTGTGACATAAAATTAAATATAGGATATATAAAACCAATACTGACAAGATATAAGCAAGAAATTACGCATTTCCTCAAACCTTAGCTCCTAGCATTTTTTTTTCTCTCTTATCTTGCTACAGCTTTACATGGCGTGCTTTCCGTTCTGCGAAAGAATCTATTACCTCATCAAAGTTCGTCAAACGTTTTGCTACATGAAAAATCGAAATGTCGTTATCTAATACTGAAAACGCTGTTAATACAAATAATGCCCAAGACTGGCGTGGTTTCTCGATCTGATTACGTCTATTTTGTCACCGCCTGCTAGATAAAACAGGCCTTTCTAATAGGCAGTAATTTTGTAGCACACCAAATAAACAAGACTATTTTGGCTCAAATGGCCATTTTTATAACACGACAGAATATAATCCAATAAGTACCAATAACAAATGCCTATTAGGCCTACTACAAGCAAAAAGCTTTATATTAGGAAATAGTTTCACATTTCATTCATATGCACCAGATTCTCAAGCATGAGATCGAAAAGTAGTATCACGAATTTTTTATATAAATTTGGAATCGTCTTATTCTCCAAAATTTGTGTGATTTCCCCGTTTCTTCTCCTTCCTCGTTCTAATAAACAATCTTGTCATCACCAATTCTGTAGCTATTGCTCCACTGTCAAAATTTGTTCGCTGATTAACTTCACTAACCCTGCCAGAATCACAGGTTTAGTTATCCCGCGATTATTTTCCGGTTAGCCGTTATTACGTGTTCGAACAACATGTTTTCAACTTCCAGAACAGAACTCACGTGGCTGCTAGCCGGGGACTGTACTACTGGTCCTTACCAGTGTACCGATCTGGCAAAAATTTCATTTTCTTGGATACACCGAGAAGATAATACGTAATCTTTCTCACCTGTTATTCCTGTGAGTCGTTTATTTCCATTCTGGCAGTCTGAATCTATGGATTTCGCTAGTTATTATAACAATGCTGATATTCGCAAATCTAATCAACCACATAATCAGACAGCGATTGGCATTATTCATCCTTTCGGCTTTACTCGCTCAGCTCGTACAGCCCCGTCCCCTTTTGTCTGCGGAAAGTTTATTTCTAGATGCGACGAGGATTCTCCTGACAGACATCACGAACGCTATGCATGCATTCAAAAGTCAGCTTATGATTCATTCATAAATCAACTTAAATTGTGTTCAAAAATGTTCCAAAACCAACAGGGAAGCGTTTCAAAATCATATGAATAATCGATAGAGAAACGTGCGCTAGATGCTTTGTGAAACAAGTTTTTTTTTTCCTGAAGAATATGAATTTGGCGCCCCCCTTTTCTCGGTAGCATCAAGCTGCTTGCTGCGACTGCTTGCACAGCCAACAGCCACATTCCTGTCGCCAGAAACGGGAGAATCTACTACTCAAACGTGACTCAACTGCGCATGCGCATGACTCCACGCGTAACTGCTAAAACAAATCAAATGTAAACAGTTGCGACTTCACGCTCATTGGGGGCAATTTGTTGTTATGAAGCACTGCATAGCCGTCCTAAAGCCTTAGACACATTTTCAATTGACAGACGCTTGCATGAGCACTGTGTGTCGTCGTTGTATATGGCGCATTTCGTTTTCAATTTAAGTTATTTTCGTTTTTTGTCTCTCGTTTATGTTCTATTGTTGAAGTATTATTCTGCAAAAGCGGGATACAGTAACATTCTTTGTTAGAGTATCGGTTCTTACCAGTCAAAATTACAAAAATTTAACTGAAAACTAAAACAATGAAAAATTTCCCGGAATTCTAAAGATATCCCGGGTTTTTCCCATATCTCCCGGGTCGTACACACCCTGGTCCATTTTAACACGGGTAATGTGTAACAAAGCAAAAACCATCTGCACTGTCGGAATGTTACGTGATACCACGTACATAATATACGTTTGTGACTATTACAGCGCCATCTGTCACAAAGGAAAAAAGTGGTCCAACTTAAACATTCATATTTCTTTACGTACTACACGAATATGTAATTAAAAATGGAGGTTCCTATTTAAAAAAAACCGCAGTTGATATCCATTTGACCTATGGCAGTGACATCTAGCAGGCAAACCATAGCGCCATCTGGTTTCCCCCTTCAAGCTAGACGAGTTTCGTTTGATGCTTATTTCCTGAGATATTTGGCCCAGTCACTATCAATGGACCACCCTGTATACGGTGACGAGAACACCAGTGTCCAGTATGCTGAAGGTCTCACAAGGTAATTTACACCCACGCACTGCAAACAGAATTCCCAAGCCATGTCCTTACACAATTTCCAGGAATTGGCTACAAAGGAGTGCCCCCATCTTCATCCAGTATCGCCCTTCCTTGGAACAACTGAACCATATACTTTCCTATGGCTTTTGATTGTTTATCATCATGCCATGAAATGCAGGACATCCTAAGACCCTTCCCATCCATCCTTATGTGATGTTCATTCGCCACCCCCCCCCCCCCCCCCTTTCCCCAACATGCACAACATCCTAGTCCATTCCTGTTCCACTCCCAAGCCCTTGCCACAAGGAACATATACCTGTTGAAGATCATTGTGTGTGACCTGCCAAACCAACCCACACAGCACTTGCTACTCCAGTCCTGTCTCAGGCTTGTCCCACCCCACTGAGATCGGCCCACCAGTCAAAGCAGCCATGTTGTATACCAATTCTGCTGCAATCACTGCACAACCTTGTATATGACAACCAACTGAACCAGCTGTCAACAAGAATGAATGGCCACCTCCAAACTGGCCAGAACAAGTCTGAGCACTCAGTGTTACAACATGCTCGATTCTAATGGCTGCTCCACAACCCAGGTCATTTGGATCCTTCCCTCTGCCCCCCATATCTCCTCCATAGTGTGCTGTTTCCCTCCGTCTCTGACATGAGGTGTGCCTTGTGTCTAGCCTGTGCACCTGTCACCCCTTTCTCCAACATTCCTAGCAAGCAAACCAGCTGCATCCTCATAGCCACTAGCTGTCCAGCCCAACAATATTCCTGCCTCCTGCCTGCCACCTAACCCCCCCCCCCCCCACTCACTCTGCGCATCCCACCCACCCTATCCCGTACCACTTATTGATCTGCAAGCCTGGTATTGTGTGCATTGAGCAAGCACAACGTAAGGGCACAGGAGGGGAGGGGAGGTGGGGGGAGGGGTAGGGGGGGAGAAAGAGAGAGAGAGAGAGAGAGAGAGAGAGAGAGAGAGAGAGAGAGATTTAGGGGAGGTATGTTCGTGTGTGTGTGTGTGTGTGTGTGTGTGTGTGTGTGTGTGTGTAAATATTCATTCCAAAAGCTAGCAAGTTTGCTTTCTTTCCTGTGTGTGCCTGCCAATGACTCAATGCTTCTTCTTTTTGGTGAGTGGTATCCTTTATTCCTAAAGTATTTTATAGGTTTGCATTACACAAGCCACAGATTTAAGTAATTTTGCCCACACCATATGTAGTTAAATATGCAGTGGCAACAGGATCAAGTTTCTCCATTCTGAATATTGCATAAATTGCTGGATAGAAAATACTGAAAGAATATGTATAGAGGAGAGTAATAAAGTTACTGGGCAACATAAATACATCTCACACAGTTTTATTATACAAAATAGGTTTTAAAAAACAAACATTTCATTCCACCATCTTAATATTATTCTAGAACTATGAATAAAATGGACTGGAAGGAAATAATACTCGTTTTCTTTGTACATCCATACCATTGAGAGTGTCAAATATATACATTGAGAACAATAAGGAACATTTACTGATCTAATGAAGATGATACAATCATGTGTCACTAGACATGCTGTGTACAGCATTTCAAGCATCTGGTAATATTAATCCAATCCATCTTTCTTCTCTTTTATCGCTTCCTGGAAATACAACAATGGATAAGTTGCAATGGATAAAAGTCAGCCTTAGCAATAAAAAATTAAACACTTTGTAACAGCAGAGAAAATTGTACCATTTTTTTGAATCTGTGATTTTCCACAACTTGCTTATACATGGTTTAAATAATATATATCAATAAAACATACAAAACTTTTGGGAACCTCAGCAAATTCCACATCTGACAAAACATTTAAATTTGATAATTTTTTCCACACTAGTATTTTCATAACGATAAAACTAATACAGTGAAAGTGCATCGACAATTATACAACAAAGTTGAAGTACATAATTTTCATAACACTGAACATGGACTTACCACAAAATTTTTAAAAAATGTATCATAAAGACAATAATTATGCAATTCATATTTCACCCATATGAAATGAAAGCTACACAGTTCATATTTATGCAGTAAGGAACTAATTAAGGTCACATATGAAACTTTGTGAGCAGCATTTGGAAGATGGCATCCAAATAATGAATTTAATTTGCACTTTGCATTCCTGTTTTCAGTGCATGGGTGTGCCACTTTGCAGGCAGCAGCCCATTAAGGAAGTTGTCTGCAGACAAATGTTTTAATTAAGATTCTAATCTGTCTTTATATGCTCCAAGAAAAGGCACTTGCCAAATAAGTGATAATTTAAAATTAATAACCAGATTGCAAATGAACGGCAGAGACAAACAATGAAAAAATGCAGAAGGCAAAAGGTGGTAACACTAAAGAGCCCTGTCTTCCAGACATATGGTTCGCGTACCATGCCTTCCACCTGAATCGAACATCAATGGATGGAGTTAATGAATAAAACAAAAAAAGGCTGGTGAAAAAGAGTAAACCCACAGCTTCTGTGTTGGTAAAAGAGCAAATTCTGTGGAGCTGTAAATGCTTGGGTACATTGCCAATACAGGGTATTTGCTTCAAAACTTCCTGCAGTGAAAATGTACAGGGTGAGTCAAAAAGGACTTTACAACTTCAGAATGATATATAAATTTATTGAGATAACTTTAGAATTAGTACTGTGTCATTTTGTAGTAAACCACCTCAAGTTTGATTCACATAGTACATCAGTACCCCATTCTGCCACCAGGAGCACCAGTGTAGTGCACAGTTAAAATGGCTACTTTCACTGGTGCGGAGTGTGCTCACTATCTGTATTTGTTTTATTCTTTATCTGGGGTTCCATCAATGACCGTGTGTTATGTTCCTTCACTACCAAACAATTTAGTTGACCTGAAAAATCGAATCTACGTAGCTGTTGCACAAGTTACACCTGATTTGCTGCAATGACTGTGTGAAGAAATCAATAACCAGCGGGATGTTTGTTGCTTCACAAATCGTAGTCACATCAAACAAATATGACACTTGACACTTTTATGTGAAACTTGAGGTTGTTTGCTACAAAATGACCCCTACCAATTCTATAGTTATCTCAATACATTTCTATATAATTCCAAAGTTGTAAATACACTTCTGACTCACCCTGTATAATTTAGATATGGTCCATTCTTTCTCAAAATCCCACGTGCTCTACTCTAGCTTTTTCTGTCAAAATGACCACTGGACAGCAAATTCCAACATAGCTCTATTGTTAGAATGGTGATATATTCTCCCAAGTATAAAAATATGATGTTTAAACAAAGAAAAACGCATTGCTTTTTTTACAGACTCCACTTAAACAATATTGCTTTAGGGTGTCTACCCTCTTCCTATGATTCACATCAAGTTCTCAGGTGTTTCAGTTATGCTTTCACAAGGACTACACTATTGTATTATAATGAGCAACATATCTAAAAATTCTTTTGATCACTTTGGTCAGGCCATCTTAATAAGAACCAAAACAACAAAGCAGCAGTCTCGCAGCAACCAAGTATCTTTTATACAATTTCTTTTCATCAGGTGCACTGTTATTTCCCGAAATCCTCCAACAAATCAAAACCTCCCACTTGCCTATACTACTCCTGGATTCACATACTCGCAGCATTCCATCCTACAGCAATTGGTTGCTTAAAAGTGATAAGGTCGGTCTAAGAAGGATGTCGTTTGAATCGTTACAGAGCTCGTCAGCAATAATGAATAGCTCCTCCAACGTCTTTGGTCAAATGTAGTGCTCGTCAATGGTGGTGGTGGTGGTGGTGGTGGGGGGGGGGGGGGGCTGCAGGAAGAGGAGTAGCAGTTACATCAGCATGGATGATTGTGTCTGAGATGCCTTGCATAAGCTCATCAATACAATCAGAGGGGTGGCGAATGAAACAGCATGCGCATTCAAAGGCCAGCTGGCTTTTTGAAGTGCCTAATAGGGTAGTCGGTCTGTCTCGCAATAGCAAGGAAATGACAGTATCACTGGAAAGTGATCACTGTCACAAAGGTCATCATTTAGTGAACAATATAGTGAAGCCAGAAGATTAAAGGAAGAAATCATTAGACCAATACCAGAAGACGCCAAGGGCAGCCCTGAAGAACCACCACTGATGCTGCAGAGATCATTATCTGCCCGTACCACATGAAGTGGTACTCCACACAGGGGAGTGGTGTGCACTGAAGTCCCCAAGTTGGAAAAGAATGAGGAAAGTTGTTGGATTAATGTGGTCAATTCGACAAAAGTAAGCAGTCCACCTGGAGGTAGGTAAATGTCACATATGGTAATCGCTGAGGTCATTTGCAGCCACGCTGCTATTGCCTTGAACAAGGTATTAAGGGGAAACCACTCACTGACGACATCTGTACAGACCCCTCCAATTGCTCCCTTGGGACCAACACAGTTCCGAAAGAACACATGACCATCGCAGAATGTTGGTGAATGGTCACCAGTGAAATTCCTTTCTTGGAAACCAATGCAAACTGCAGAAGAAGAAGAAGAAGAAGAAGAAGAAGAAGAAGAAAAAAGGTGATGAACTACCGGCTAGTGACAGCAGTACCCACTACAATTTCACTGTCATGTGACTGGCATCCAAGTTAGTCGTGAAGGGGCCAGGAGGACCAGTCATGCCACAGGATTGCTGCCTGTCACCAGTGAGGATAGAACCGCACCCACAAATGTCAGCTCAGAATCCATCTGTGTGGGGGGTATTGACACCTCCGAAGGTACCGGAGGAACCTTGTCCTGAACGTTCTTCTTCATAATCTTTGCTGGGCAAGGTTTATTCAAGTGGCTATTTGCATTGAGCATAGGTATAAGCGGGAGGAGGGGGGCGGGCGATTGTTGTCATGATGTTAGCGTAACTTTACTGTCTTATCCACACGATGTAGGCATTCATATATCTTCCATGCCTCAGTAAACGACAGCCAGTCAATAAATTTGTACTCCCGGATCTTCAGTTTGTTCTTGAAAACTGAGCAAAGTGGCAAACATGGAGGGTGATGTTCTGCACTGTTGACACACAAGGGAGGGTGTTCACATGAACTACCTTCATAGTGCGATTGTCCGCAGTTGCTGCATTTTGGGTCCACCGTGCAGCGGGTTGACATATACGCAAAGAAGCACTTCATATGCAGTGGGATATACAGTTCCACATCACACCTGTACCCTGTGACATTAACTTTTTTCAGAAGGAGATTCCCTTCAAAGGATAAGATAAAGGCGCCTGTATCTGTATGATTATCCTTGGGCCTTTTTTTTTTTTGTAAACATCTGATAAAATGTATGCCTCACCATTGTAGACTAATCCACAGCACCTCATCTGTTTGGAGGGTAAGAATTCTGTGGAAGATGAATCCTTGAACCACGTTCAAAGATATGTGTGGGGCAATGGTCACAGGCACATCACCTACAAGATCACATATCTGAAGAGCTGTAGTTTGGGCAGCAGAGGAAATTTTAATTATTAATGAACCATTTTCGCAAAGACTCAATTTCACCAAATTTGTCTTCAATGTTTTTGAAAAAAGAAGAAGAAAAAGAAGAAGAATTAATGGTTTCATTGCAGTAAAAGTATCCCCGCCAGTCCCAGTACATACCAAGCATTGGGTGAAATGTTTAACTCCCAGATGTCTGGCTTGTCCTACTTTCCACGTTGTAACCAGGGAAAGAAATGTCGTGGTGTTTTATCTCTCCGCATTGTAAAAGTCTCTCCTATTTGAAGAGATTGCTGAGAGCTTGCGACCACCAGGGGGGAAGTTTAATTTGCTTCACGTGCGAGTCTTCCACTATGGTACCACTCATTCCAATCTGATCAAGAGCTCTCCCCACGGACACTACCCACCCAAAGCAGCAGTTACCTGGCCAGTAAACCATTGTCCAGAGACCTTGTTGCCAGCCATTATGGCACACACTCCTTGGCTTGTGTGGAAAGTTTCTAGCTCAGGCACCAACAGTGTGATCTCTGCATCGTCAGGGGGCTACCACTGTGAAGGTACTTGACGAACTGAGGCCCCCCCGCCCCGAACAAAGTGGCTACTGTGCTGGGTTTTGAGAGTAGGGTGTAATACCTTTACAACAAAGGGAGGATGCAAAGAGAGAAAATCACAAAAGATGGAATATACACCACACTGGGCAACCTTTGCTGCAGGATCCACACTTCTATAAAATTTGGAAAAGGAGTTGCAAGTCGAACACAACAAGGGATTCATACAGTTAAGAACAAGAAGTTATAGAATGCCAGAAGGGAAGAAAACAGGTATCAAAACTCTCAAACCACAGCCAAGCACAATCAACACCAAGCAGACCATCTAATGGAAAGGCGAATAACGAAAAAAGAATAATAGAACGACAGACTTGCAGCGCCCCGTTATGGCCAGACACATACTCACAAGAGAGATATCAGCCCCTGGTGGGTATACATTTCAGAGCAAGTCTACAAAAGTTGTCCGGTTTGTGAGGTGAGCCTCTACAATTTCCACATGAAGCCTCCCTTACATGTCATAGTGGTGCGACCAAATTGAAGCATTTGAAGCATTGCATCAGATTAGGAAAAACCAGTCAAACCTTATGATGGATAAAGCCCACAGGAATATGTTCAGGTAATTCTGGAGTGTTGAAGGTTAGAATAAATGTTGCATCTTCTCCAACATGCCACTGACTCTACTCGTCTAGTTCTGCTCTACTGTGACACCCAAGTGTTTCCATTCTTCATGTAGCTCCCGTATCAGAGCAGGTTTAACCAGCAACTCAGCTACAACAGGGTAGTTGCCTAAGGCCTTGTTCCCAGAATCTTAGATACTTGGTGTGATGTGGCAGTTTCAACTAGAAGTGTTCCATTATGAAGTCGTTTAACACTTTTTAAAGACCTATCAATACCATCTAGTGCCTTGTAATTATAGAAAAGAGAGACTTTCTCAAAGGTTACCTCTGTTCTCACCATACCCTGCCACTGCTGGTGAAGCTGCTTGGGATAAACACATCCTACCCTTCCCCAAGTTGTACTCTCTTTGTAAAGCCCCTCAAGTTGTGGCCTTTCTGACTTTGATAGCCATGCCAGTAGTTATGCTACTGATGCTATAGCCCACAGCGTCACTGAGGCACGCAAACCTTCCTGCCTGTCCTGAAAGTTCCTATGACAAGCATTGTTGGCTGGGAGGGAAGTGTCAATAGACATGAAAGGGAGTCCGTAACAGAAGGGTGAGACAGGGTTATAGTATATCCCCGATCCTATTCAATAAGTACACTGAGTAAGTTGGGAAGGAAACCAAGGAGAAATTTGTGAGGAAATTTAGGTTCAAGGAAAAGAAATGGGTCTGCATATGACATAATTCTGTCAGATGTGGCAAAGGACTTGGAAGAGCAGTTGAATGGAATGGATAGTGTCTTGAAGAAAGGATATAAGATGACAATATCAACAAATGCAAAACAAGGATAATGGAATGTAATAGTACTAAAACAAATGACACTGTGGAAATGAGACATCACAAGTAGTACATTAATTTTGCTATTTGGCAGCAATATAAGTGATAGTGGGACCAGTAAAGAAGAAATAAAATGCAGAGTGGCAACAGCAAGAAAACTTTTCCTGAAAGTAGGTGTCTTGACAATAGCCTTCTTTTGAAGTGAAACACTGACAACAACAAGTACACACAAGAAGAGAAAGGAAGCTTTTAAAATGAGGTGCTTCTGAAAAATACAGGCAATCAAGTGGGAATACCAACTGACTAACGAAAGTGTACAGAACTGAGATGTAAAAAAGAACTTTATGCCCTAACTTGGCTAAAAGAAGGGTAGGTTGATAGGGCACATCCTAGGGCAGGAAGCAAAAGTTAATTTTGTAACAGAGGGGAGATTTTGGGGGAGGGTAGGGGGGTTGGTTGTCTGAGGCCAGGGCTATGCTACAGTAAATAGGTTCACATGGATGTAGGCTGCAGTAGTTGAGACTTACACACAACCTATGAGCAGGAAAACAACAACACAACGTACTAGCATGAGAACAGCAACAACAACATTGCCGTGAATGTTCTCCATTGTCATCTACCAACCTACCATTACCCCGTTTCCTCCACCTTTTCTTCCCTTTATGAGTTCAACGAAGTATTTATTTGGCCCAAAGACCATCTAGACACCTAGCTATATGTCTTGCCCACTTCTACACCATTTCATTCCAAGCTAATTAAGCCTCCCACTCTCGTCGCTTTCCTTACAGGTTTTTTATTATTTTCTTGCCTCTCTTAAAAATGTCCATTATGCATCTCTCCATTTCTCAATAAAAACACCTAAATTCTTTTAAGAGTTTCTATATTGAAAGTCCATATCTCACTGCCTTGAATAAAAGCTGGTAGTATACACAAGCTGCAAACATTACATTTCGAATAAATCGGAAACTTGATTCCAAAAACTGTATTTAATTCGACAAAAGCATTCCAGACAAGTTTTACACTCCATTTATTTCTTTTTCCAACCCAATATAGTGAAACCTCACATAGCGAGCATAATTCATTCTATAATCTTACTTGTAGTGCGAAACATTTGTTAAGCAAAACAATGTATCCCATACAAATTAATGTAAAATACAATAATGTGTTCCATGCAGAAAAGTACTAAAAGTTTTGTATTATTCATGCCATTTATTCAAAGAAAATTATACATGCAGTATTATGTACTTTATTATTCACGATACATAACTAATTCTGGAAGCTATCTGCAGTAATTTGTTTTGCTAAAGTTCAACACTGGCCAGAAATACAACACAGCATTACTGTCCAATAAATTTGTAGCGCACACAGCCACTGCTTTATTGGGATGATGATTTTCAATGTACGATATAACCGATTCCCATGCTTTCAGCATTTCTCTTAATGTGCCAGAAGATTGCTGCTTTGCTCTTACTGCCTCCTCCTCAACATCCTCTGAAAGACTACTCTCTACAACTTCCTGCTGTGAAACAACTGCAACTCCATAAGCTCTTCTGTGGTCATTTCTTTGCTGTGATCTCCCACAAGCTCATCAATATCATTGTTATCGACTTCTAGTCCCAATCTCTCAACCAAAGACACAATCTCACTGACTACAGGCTCCACAGATACTGACTCAAGTGCCTCAGTCACATTCAACAACACACCCCAGCCAAATCTTCTTCCAAGCAGAAGTGAGAGTTATCTTGCTAATCCCTTTCCAAGCCTTTTCAATTTTGATGCAGGCAACGATGTTAAGTGACATTTCCAATACTCTCTGAGAGTGAGAGTGGTAGCATCAGTCAATTCAAAGCAATGCCCAAATAGTGCTTAATGTAGATCTGCTTAAAGTTAGAAATAATCACATGGTCCATATGCTAGAGTAACAGAGTGGTGCTGGGAGACAGAAATTGGATCTTGTTGAATTCTTCAAGGTGGTGATCTCCTAGGCCTGGTGAATGGGCAGCTTCATCTCAAGTAAATACTTTTTCAGCAAAGTATCAAACACTTCACTGATCCAATCACAAGAGAGATCACATGTTGGCCAAGCCTTGTTGCTGGTCCTCCACAACACATTTAACCTGCTCTTCTAGACTTTACACTTCTTGATGGCTCGTAGAGTTTCTAAATGGTAAACAAGCAGCAGTTTCATTTTCAAACTGCCACTTGCAATGGCACAGAATAGCAGCGTGAGACAGTCTTTCATTGGCTTGTGAACTGGCAATACATTCTCCTCTGCTGTTATAAAGGTGCACTTCGACATCTTTTTCCAGAACAGACCCATTTTGTCACAATGAAAAACATGTTGCAGCAGATAACCCTCAGAATCTGGGGGCATCTTGAAGTTGCTGATGAAGTTCTCTGCTGCCTTTGTGTTGGTGCTGGCTGCTTTGCTGTGGATGCTGGTTCTTCTCTTAAACTTCTCAAACTGCCCATGGCTTCCTTCAAACACTTCTTTGGCCACTGATGATCCTGGCGTCTTCTTAAGAAGGTCGGTAAAAATCATTCACGCCTTCTCACAAATTATGTTCATGTTTATAGTGTCGTCTTGCAGTTGCTTTTCATTTATCCATATAAGGAGCAACCTTTTGACATCGTCCAGGATATGAAACCATTGTTTAGATGCTCTTGTCACTTCCTTTTTTGAAGCATGTATCTCCTTAATCTTGTCCTTGTTCTTGAGGATAATGCAAATAGATGATGCAGACCGATTGTATGTGCATGCTAAATCAGCAAGGCTTGCACCATGTTCGCATTTTTTAATGATTTTTCATTTCATTCTAAGGTCTTTTTTCTCTTATGGTCATCTTCTTGCAGCTTTATCCCCAAGGACACTTCTATGAAGGTTATTAAAATTTGCAGACAAAAAACACAAAAAGTTTAGAAAAATGTGTGATCACAAGCTGCACTAAGTTGGTAGCAGAAACAGCACTAAACACAGACTGCAGGATGTACTAAAGACATCGTTAATATACCACTGACAACAATGAAAGGTGTTCATACTGTTGAACATTTCCCCCGCCATGTGAGAACAGCTGACCATCTCAGTAACTGTCGTCACTCATTATGCCACTCATTACATAATTTTTTTACAATTTGTTTTGTTCGTTAAGCAAATGGCACCTAATGGGAGGGGCTCATTTAGTGTTGTTCCACTATGCTTCTTCAATTTGTCAGCTGCTTCTATGACACATTATTGTAAATTAGTAGTATTTTCTTTTTGATTCCTTGATAATACATTATTTTCATCTTATTATAATATTTATGTAATTCTTTTTAATATTCTATGCTATGTTGACACCAAAAAATAGTTACAGTTATCAGATGAACCCTAATCCCCCATTCTTAACAAATCACTACATTCACTTCACTAAAATGATTGTCAACTACAGAGCAGGGAATGTATTTGATTAACATTTTGAGACTCATTGTGGGCCAGCAACAGGAAAATGGCACAAATGTCTTACATTAACTTCTTAGACAGCATACTCAACAGCAATAGCGAATTTCATAGCTGCCGGGGGTATGTGGCATACTGGACTCTATAACTAACTTCCTTCACAAAATACAGGTAGAGACGACAACAGCAATGTCATGCAGCAAATGAGGTATCTGTGTGAAGTACGGTAAAATGCAAGCATGTAAAATAAATGTTTTAAATAACATCATGAAATTAATGTTATCCTGTTGAGTTGATTTGTTGGTTCATACTGAACTCTATATATGTTCCATTCACTTACAGCCAAAACATTTTCAAATAGTTTCAGAATTCATTACATCATAAAAAAATTCAGAAAAGTTAGTGTTGGTGGGAAGGATCCATATGGCACAGACTGTGAAGCAGTCACTGAAATGAAGGATGTCATGTTTGGCAGTGTGCTCAGCAACATGGTGGTCCACTCGTTCCTTGGCCACAGTGTGTTTGTGGCCATTTTGCGGATGGACAGCTTGCTGGTTGTCATGCCAACACACAGAATGCAGCATAGTAGTTGCAGCTTACCATGTAGATCACACGAATGGTTTCACAGGTAGCCCTGCGTTTGATGGGATAGGTGATGTTTGTGACCGGACTGAAGTAGGTGGTGGCCGGAGGATGTATGGGACAGGTCTTTCATCTAGGTCAGGGCTTAACAACTGGCCGGTTTTGAGTGCGAGTACTCGCGTCTGCTCAGGCACGTGCTCGCGAGCAGGTGCAAGGTTGTGGAGTAGGGAGGGAGGGGAAATGCGCGCGCACGTTTGAATGTGATCTCGCTTTCTTAGCAGATTTAACTAGCCATCTGAATGCTTTGAACATTTTACTACAAGGTAAAAATCTGCTAATTACTCATTTCATAGATCGAATACGAGCTTTTAAAATGAAATTGACACTTTGGGTGAGTCAGCTGGAAACAGGAAACCTAGCTCATTTTCCTATATTATCATCCATGCAAGGTGTTCACAAAGACTGAATGTTATTCACATAGTTTAGTTGATCAGCACTTTCGAGATCTGACAGCACTAGACAGTGATTTTGATCTGTTCTCTCCATATTCAGCGAATATTTAAAAGATTCGTCCTGAGCTGCAGCAAGAAATTATTGACCTGCAGTGTGACAGAGAATACAGAGACAACTTTCAGAACAAGAAAAACATTTTGGAATTCTACAGACACTTCCCTCAGGATAGATTTCCTCATTTGCACAAACTGGTGGCTACAATAATATCAATGTTCGGTTCCACGTATGTTTGTGAACAACTGTTCTCTGCAATGAAATGTAACAAGACGCACTTGAGAAACGAATTGTCTGATCGAAATTTAAACTGCACGCTGCGCCTAAAATGCACAAGAACAATTACTCCGAACATAGACGCAATTGTAAAGGGCAAAAAGTACAATGTAACCAAGAATCCCACACTTCAGTGACACCTTTTATTGTGTAACAGTTCACAAATGAATACGAATGTAGAGGCATACACTAAGCTAATAAAATTATGTGACACGTGTACATTCTCCTATATTTGTTTCATTTGTTGCAGTAATAATTCGTGAGTGATATCCCTGCAGGTGGCCGCGGATTTACATTGACTGGCGGCAGCTGTTGTGTGCCCCGCGTGACTCTCCCCACTCTCCGCTCTGGTCTGGTAGTAGGGGTAGCGTGCTCGCGCTGCTCCGTGCTCACGCCTTGCTGCTCACAGCTTGCTCCGCGAGCACGTATGTTGTGAAGCCCTGATCTAGGTCTATTACAGGGATATGAGCCATGAGGTAAGAGGTTGGGCACCGGTGTTGTTTAGTGATAGACGAGTATATTGTGTAGGTTTGGTGGGCAGCAGAATACCACTGTGAGGGAGATGGGAAGGATTGTGGGCAGGACATTTCTCATTTCAGGGCACAATGAGAAGTAGTCGAAACCCTGGTGGAGGATGTGATTCAGTCCTGGGTGGTACTGATTTACGAGGCGAATGCTCCTCTGTGGCCGGACAGTGGGACTTTGGGAGGTGGTGAGACACTGGAAAGATAAGGCACTGGAGATCAGTTTTTGTACAAGGTTGGGAGGATAATTATGGTCTGTGAAAGCTTCAGTGAGACCCTTGGTTTATTTCAATAAGGACCTCTCGTCACTGCAGATGTGATGACCAAGGATGGCTAGACTGTATGGAAGTGACTTCTTGGTATGGAATGGGTGGCAGACGTTGAAGTGGAGGCATTGCTGGTGGTTAGTGGGTTTGATAGGGAAGCAGGTACTGATGTAGCCACTTTGAGGTGGAGGTCAACATCTAGGAAGAAGGCTTGTTGGGTCGAGTAGGACCAGGTGAAGCAAATTGAGGAGAAGTTGTTGAGGTTCTGGAGGAATGTGGATATTGTGTCCTCACGCTTTATCCAGATTGCAAAGACATCATCAATGAATCCGAAACAGGTGATCAATTTTGGATTCTGGGTGTTTAGGAAGGATTATTCTAGATGGCCATGATGACTTTGGAAGGTGGTGGGAGACCGAAAAAATAAGGCACGGGAGATTTGTTTTTGCACAAGGTTGGGAGTTTAATAACTGTCTGTGAAGGCTTCAGTGAGACCCTTGGTATATTTCGTGAGGGACCGCTCGTTGCTGCAAATGCGACAACCATGGGTGGCTATGCTGTGTGGAAGGGCCTTCTTGGTATAACCAAATGTCGAAATCATTTGAATGAATGTCCAAGACATTAACCAATAACACATACTTAGCCCTTCCGGAGCAGTAGGTTATTTCAATTGTATATCACATTCTTCATATTTCACCTTTGCAAGCTTAAACCATTAATTGGTTCCACTCACTTTCAAACTCTGAAAACTGTACAAAGTCAGATGGTATTAATAAACACATACAAAGAAAATTCATTCTTATCTCCATTGTGATATCACAAAGGAAACAGTTAACTATTATGGATACTAAATGAGTTGCAAATCTGGTCAAATGTTAACTGTGGAAAATTGTATCAGAGAAACTATCAATGGAAACTGACATCACTTTACAATTTACGGCAGCATCTTGGTGTGTTATCTGTTTACTGACATGCCATCAACGAAGGCTATACACTTGCCGTGTTGTCCACGGCTACAGCTACAGTAAGGGTGTATGTTTCTCCACCTGCCTTGCAAGCTATGACTTTGGCAATTTTCAATATTTAAAAAAATGTTTGCAGTGTGTCATAGCAGTTACAATTTGATGTAGTGTTTCTTTTGGTGTATTCTACCTGTATAAAAACTTTCAGGGCAGGTTTCGGCATGCTGGACTGGACTGCTCCCTTGTAAGAGCAATTAAAGAAATTTACAGTATACCAACATTTATTCTGATATGGGGGGAAGAAAAGGCTGAAATTCTGTGGAACCAACCAGATTAACTAGTCAGGTTGTGGAATTCTACAAGACCCACAATAAAGCTAAAATTGAAACAATAAAATGGGCTGGTGCAGTTAAAGAAGAACCACACAAAAAAAAATGTAGGCAGAAAATTAATGACAGCCAGTTCACCTGACAGAAAACAGAAGGAAGAAGAGAGTAAATTTGTCTGACAGGCAGAAAAAAGTCCCATTCTGAGAGAATGAATTTTATATGGACACAAAAAACAAAACAGCACCCTGAAAACGCCCATCGTAGTACATAACGTGGTCCACTTGGGTCCAAACATGAATAATGTATAATATCCCTTGAATTTCAGCACAACAATTTTTCTTATGCTAATTACTTCTGCCGTACAACAAACACCAAGATGATGGGTGGGAGGTATGGTGGGGGGTGGGGGGTGGGGGCACTACTGAATATTCTTTATCAAGCAAACGATAGCTTAACTTTTGTCTTATAATTTCATCTTTCCTATAGGCCTACATTCTTTTGTTTCAAGTAGGTATACTTATTTTTCCAAACACTGAACTTAAAAGAAAAGCTGTAATACAAAGATACTAGGTAAATTGTATACCTTTTGACTTGTGACAGGTGCAATTTTTAGTAAATAAAAATACAGCGAAGCTAATACTATACCTTAAACCTTTCCTCAAAGAGAGAGAGTTCAGCAATCAGATCAGTAATTGCATGTGTCAGTGCATCTTGCGGTGAGTAATCAGATGTAGTTTGGATACGAAGTATAAACTTGTGCTCTAGTGGATGTGGTATTTTGTAACCAGCAAATAAAACATTTGGATCCTTCAACAGTTGGCTGGAAAAAAAAGTGGATCATACTGTTAAAAAAATAATGAGTCAGGACCTTTCTTCACTAGAACTGACCATCCATTGGAAGGCCGTAATTGCTGAAAATGAATTATTACACATAGCAGGCAAAATACATATGGAAGTACATGCTGAAAATGTATGTGAAGCACAATAATTGCCCTCTAACACAATAAAACATGTGAACTATGTGACGGATTGAATGTTTACATGTTTCTAGCTGATTTAAAGGAACCATGTTGAGTTTGTGATTAATATTATAAAAACTGACAATATCGTCTCCTTCAGGTGTTCCATGCAATTGTTTTCATGTTCACTACCTACACTCATACACAGACCACTTACTCAGAGCACCTGAAGAAGATTAGGTACGTCATTGAAATTAACTCAGACATACAATATTAAATGAACAATATATAAACTAAGAATGTAGATGAGCCTGTGCACCTATACAAATCAAATCAGGGGTGTGGTACAAGGAGTTGATTTATCTTCATGCCACTGAAATTTGTGCTATATTTATGGATGCGTGTTACTGGTATTATGACAGTAATGATGATCTTTGTACACATTTAACCAAGTGTTCAATATGAACTTCCTACCTATCAATATGAATATGTAAAACGTCACAGAGAGGATCCACAGCATATGGAGCCGCTCAGTGGGCTTCAACTTCAACTATCGCATCTGCTATTGTCTATAACACTTTCACTTACCTGAATCTCTCCCCTTTTTCGTGGTCATCATTGCCATTTATTTATTTTTCCATTCTTTTTCCTTTTTTTGTGTCACATTGGTTTACGGATTTGTTTCTATTTTCAATTTGTCATTCTCTTCTTACCATATTCTGTCTTTTTCACGTCCAACATCTGGTAGTTTACAAAATTTGTTGGCAATTTGCCTGCCACTGGTTATTTACTTCTCATCCTACTCTTCCGTCTCTTCCTCAGAAACATTCTTGGCTAGCCTTCCACAGCACTCTTGTCAGACAAGGGATACTAATGTTGTGAAGGCTAGTGAGAGTGATACCTGTGTGTTCCTGCTAGTGTTGCTTTTTGATAAGAATAATTTTTTTTCTAACAATGCTTACACACACAAAGACAGGGCTTGAAATTGCCAGCAGGAACAAATAGATCAAAACGATTAAGGGGAGGCAGAACGTAAAAACTTTTTTTCACATTTTCGGATTTTTATCTCATTACAAAATTTGTAATTTTCCATATATATATATATATATATATATATATATATATATATATATATATACACACTCACATGGGAAGTATTTTTTTTAATATAATCTACACTGGTTGAAAATGTTAAAATTTTTACGTGCATTACTTCAAGATCTAATAATCGGTAATTTTTTTTTTATAGAAGGCTGTGGATTGCTATGTTATGAAGGTTAAATTACATGTTTGTACTGGTAGCACTGTCAAAAACAGTATCTTATTGTTTCATAGCATAAACACGTGTTTTATGTCCAACTGCTAACGGTTTTCTGAGGAAGAGTTACGAATAGATTGGTAAACCTCTCAAAAAGTAAAGTACAACACTAAAACAAAATGTTTCTAAAGAAATATGGGTTTCATGGTAATAGATTTTCAAATAAAGGGAAACATTGTGTTCAACATGTGGTGTGTGAAGTTACAGGCAGTGAAATAAAGGCAAACTTGTCAGTATCTAGATAAACACCCATTAGTGCTTTGAAGATCAAAATAAAATGCTGTGATACACAGTTTTCTCAAAACGAAAGAGATGTAAATGGTAGGTTGGGTTATATTCTGATACATTTACACATCCTAACAAGACTGTTAGGTGAATGTGTGTGTTGTAAAATATGTGAAGGACCAGTTAGTTTACACGAAGACAGTGCAGTATCAAATGGACTAGCCATGAAACTTATCATTAATTGTGCCAGTTGTAAATATACTCACTCATTTTGGAATTCTGATAAGTGTAAAGATAATTAATTGAAGTAATGTCAGGTGGTTTTATGTATTGGGAACTATTGGCAGAGGACACACAGCAGCAGACACAATGTTTTCCACGATGAATATGCCACGCCCACCTTGTAAAATCGACAAGTATTCAGGATTTATTGGAGACGCTGTGGAATCTGTTGCATGTTAGTCAATGAAGGGTGCTGCAAACAAAGCTGTTGAAATAAATGATGGTATGACTGACATACTAGTAGCTTCTGATGGCACTTGGCAGAAGTGCGGCTACAGTTCTAAGAAATCTGTTGCTACAGTGAACAGTGTGTATACTGGGAAGGTAATAGATTTCCAGATTTTAAACAAACATTGTTATAAGTGTAAATTGGGGAATGAAGAAGGGCATATCTGTGACAGAAATTATGAAGGAACAAGTGGTGGTATGGAGGCCTCTGCAGCTATCAAAATTTTTAGTCAACCTGTGAATGAAAGGGGAGTGTGTTACACTAAGTTCTTAGGTGATGGAGACTTAAAAGCATATAACAGTGTACTAACCGCTCAGCCTAATGGTGAGAAGATTATCACAGAACTGGAATGTGTTAGTCATGTCCATAAGAGGATGGGCACAATGTTGAGGAAGTTTAAACAAAGTTTGAGAAACAAGAAACTTTTTGATCGTAAAACCATAAGAGGCAGGTTGACAGACAAAATTACTGATGAACTACAGCAGTATTATGGGATGACCATTAGAAATAATACTGAGGATTTGTTGAAAATTAAGCAGGCAGTATGGACTATCTTCTTCCACAAACTGTCAACTGATGGAAAACCAGTACACCACCTTTGCCCTCCTGGACCTGACTCATGGTACAATTACCGCAACGCCCGGTACTCAAACAGTTCACAGAGCCATAAACATTCCATCCCAACAGCAGTCATGGATATCATAAAACCTACTTACAGAGACCTGGCAAATCCTGAATTACTGAAGCATCTGCATAGTCAGACTCAAAACCCCAATGAGTCTTTCAATAATCTTATATGGACGCTGTTACCAAAAAATGTTTTTGTTGGGATGAAGACACTAAAGTTGGGGATCAGTGATGTGTTATTGCTTTTAATGATCGCAACATTAGCAGGGTGAAAATGCTACAGCATATGGGAATTAATCCTGGAGCAACCTGCATCAGAGAACTTGAACAGATGGACAAGGTTCACATTGATAAAGCAGAGTATGCAAGATAGTTGGCCCCTAAGGAGTCCAGAAAGAAGAAAAAACTTGGAAAGAGATCAAGAGGATGATATACAGTATGGTGCAGGGTTCTCCTGAGTAACTAAAAATAAAAAAAAAGCATATATTAAGTGAGTTACAGTCTTCTGAAACTTTACAAGCTGTTCCTGAAAATTTACATTTTCTGTTGCGTTTTTCCCTAAATCTCAGAAACCACTTCAAGTATTCAAATTTTCAGGGAGTAATAACATACATGTCCTGAATCTACTGAACTAAAAGAAGAACATAATGTTATGTATAATTAAAATTATTTAGAATAATACACAAAATTTTAACTGTGTAATTAAAAAATTGTATTTCTGAAAGCAGTGGCTGAAATGCAATTATAGGAGTTCAGTAGACTCTGAACATACAGTTTCATGTCAATGGCTATAGTGGTTACCAAAATACAGGTAAGTCAAGTCACTAAATGTAACATTGTTGGGATAGGGCATTCCAACTCCCCTTAAGACAGAATAACAATTTTGGAGACAAAATGGACACACCACTTGTAATAATTACAAACTTCAAACAATAGTTAAATTATAATTCAGTAGCATAACAACATAACGAAGAAAGTGAAGGAAATTTTTCAGACTAGAATAAAAGTATAAAAGGGAAAGAATGCTAACAAAACCTTTCCACTAAAAGTAGAAAAATCAAAAGCACGAAAGATCAAAATTCACCCTATGAATAAATGAAACAGACTAAAGTAATGTTGACTGTATAAAAAACATAATCCCGTTCAATAAATTACATTTACAAGTTGCTATATGCCTGTGCTTCATAACTGAAGTTGAACAAGGGCCTTTCCAAACCACTGCTTTTTTGGCTTCCATACCTCAGTTGGTAAAACTGGAACACTTACAGCATCACTTAATTATTCATTTTTCCTAGCCAATAAGTGTAATATAACTGAAACTTATGAAAAGAAGCAAAGCAATTGAGTTAAGATTTTAATATACAAAGTGCAACCAGTAAATCCATATATCCTACCCAATGTGTTTGTATTCATAAAGATAAGATTGTGACACTGCTGTAAACTTCCGAAAATATTTCTGGCACTAAGGTAAAAGACTAACAGTGCCATCTATTGGTTCTTTGATGTACTGTGAAGCTTAAGAGTACCATCTGTTGGTTCTTTGGTGTACTACACTGCCATCATTAAGGTAAACATCTGATCTACTCAGCAGAACAGACTAAAACTTTAAATTACTGTATCTTTCTTACTGAAATTTGATTTTGATAAAATAAAGTCTACACGTTACCTGCAAAAACCCCATGAAAATTTGCCTAGTAGGTCTAGAGATAAGCACATTTAAACACACAAACAGACAGACAACAGTTTTACAGTTTTATTATTAGTATAGAAGAGATAACTGGTTTCATCAGTACAGTCTTCAGGTGGCACATTCTCCATAACATCATACCAAAATGTCAATAAATAACAGTGACACTCTTAGCTCTTCGAGACTGGGGTGTAACTCTTGAGAGTCAACACTAACGATTCTATCAGTCCATCTTTGAGTTGTCACAGTGTTGAGTAGAAGCCCTAAGAACAATCACCTAAAAATTAAAACTGGAGAAGCTATTTAAGAAGAATGGAAACTATTCATCTGGGAATGTGAAACCACACAAGATAAGATAGCAACAAAAACATCTGCCTTCTATAACTGAACAGAAAATTTCGAAATGTGTGTCTTTACAGCACTGAATTACAAGAAAACTGAATAGTAAGTGAAAAAAATTAGAAAATAAAGTAGGGAGCGGGGATTTGAAATGTGAAGCTGGAGAAGAATTGGAAATATTAAATGGACAAATATAATACAAAATAAACAAGTACTACATAGACAATATAAAGATGTCTGTAGAAAACCATGAGCAAAAGAAGTGATCATCATAGTGCACAACTGTAAACATTTGAAAGACATTAATTAAGCAGCCCAAAAAAACATAATATCAATGTTACAAGCATGCAAGTTTCGAGAAAATTACATGGAATAAAAAAAGCAAAAGCAGTTTTGAACCTCTCAAATGAATAAAGCTGAAATATAAAGACATCTTTGTAGGCTTTAAACAATGAAAACAGCTTGAAAAGAAGACAAGAATCATTTCCTCACAATTACCAAGCATCATCAGTGCAAAATATTACACACACACACACACACACACACACACACACAAGGATTTTACAAGCTTTTGGAGCCAGTGGCTCCTCCTCCTCCTGGCAGAAGAATTAAAGGGGAAAGAAAAGGGGTGAAAGAAAAGGACTGGAGAGGTTTAGGAAAAGGGGTACAGTTTAGAAAAGTCATCCACAACCCCAGGTTATGGGTTTATAATTTTTGGGATCTGACTGATCCCCACTTGAGCCTTACTAATTTTTGTCTGTTGTTTGTGCTTAACAAATCAGTCTAGTGAGTGTTTTCAGTTTTGATTCAGAAGATTAATGCAAAGAACAGGAGACAGGAACGATAAATGCCTCTTGCAGTTGTAATTAAACTTCATCAAGGAATATATACTTTTTCAATACACAAACTGCTTTTACCATCCACCTTGCTCGATGGACCCCCTGGTAGCAAGGAGAGATAGTCCATGAGGTGGTTCTTCCGAGAAGGGAGTTTAGAGTTAATTCAAAAACTATTGATATAATCCTCTCTTAAAACTTGTGTGTGCAAGGTAGATACAAAAGATCTTTTTCCAAAATATTCTCAATCAAAACACATATCTTTAAATGTTGTCACAGTTTATGCTGTTTTCAAAGAAACTATAGATTTACTGTAACCAAGAAGCCATTCAGCACGAGTTTCATTGATAACTTTTCTGTGCCCCTTTCCATAGTGAGTTAAATGATTGAAATACGCATAAATTATCAGCACTGAAATCGAGTCAGTGTAAGCTGATCCCTGACAGTTGTGCTGGGTAGGGCACAGCAGCTTCACGCACCCACCTCAACCAATCATGTAACGCAATTTTGTAAATGTGTCTATGGCAATGATTCAGTGTTATCAGCTGTACACATGGCTAGTGTTTTCACCGGCAGTCATTTGTGCTTCACAGCTTAAAGCTGTCAACAGCAGTGCTAACTGTCAAGGATCATCTTACGCTGACTACTATAATAGTGAACTTTAATTTTCTTCTTATTTTCAAATACATTTGTGAATAAAATTTATATTTTAAGTATATTAATTACATGTAACGAATTTTTGAATGTCATATTCATTTCACTCTGACCTGTTAATAGCTGCCTGTGATTGATCAGAAGTTCTCTTTCTTAAATTACCTGATCATTGATGCCATGCATTAACACTCGGGACCCTTTCAACTACTGAATGTTCAAAAATTAGTTATCTTTATTCGCTGTAAATGTCTTCAAAGCAACAATGACCTCTGAGAGTATTATGTGGTGTCCTTGTTGCTGATACAAACCTAATTTTAGCACGCAATTTCTCTGCTCCTGTGTCACAAGTAAGGATTTTTCCAAATATATCTTCACTTCCCACACAGGTAGTATGGTACTTTGATGTGTAGTCAATTTACACACCTGCACATTGTAAAAGAAAACATTGTTGGACAGATATGTCTGTTTATTTTCAGTTATTTCAAGCTAGTAAAGCAGACCAGCATATATTATTTTCTCAAAACAAAAACACTGTACTTGCTATGTCTCAAAAGTGAACAACGGCTGGGGAGGTCTGCACTGTTATAAACAGGTTCCATAATCCATACTTCCGTTCAGTCTGCTCCGGGTTCTCCCTACTTGACTTGCGGTCTCTGGTGCGTCACGTAAGCCAACTACTGCAATACCTTCTAAGAATATAGTCAGTGAAGGAAATCAATGTAAACAACTTGTCTACATAGAGTAAGCAATGAATTTATCATGGAGAAGTAACATTTTTGCATACTTGACATTTTGTTTTGGAAATTCACCTAAAAGCCATGTAGCACGTACAATTAGACAGAAAAAGAACAGTGAACGAGTAACAATGAATGGTTTCCAAAAAGAATCTTACTAGAGAACTAGTTCTATCATCTCTATATATCAGTACTGAGATGAAACTTTACTACTTAGTTCTCCCTACATAGATAACAATCACATCCAATTTTAGCATTTTATCTGCCTTAGTTTTCATTTTATAGCATTTTAAAGAATGGAAGTCCTTGTCATTTTTAACACTATAATGGCAAAAAATAACACTCCCCAACATTCTGAAAATAAATAACAATCTTTTTCATTCATCAATCTGTATGAAATTTAGTAAAATTATAATCCAAAGTATATAGATTGTAGGTGATATTGCCTAATAGCTTTAAGTAAATTCACAAAAAGAAGTGTATTTATATTTTGATATTTCATTTCATAAGAAACATGTTTCATCATTGTGATGAATATCATAGTACGGGAAAAATACCCAAAATCTTTTTTTCCAAAATAACACTCAAAGCACGGGCTATCAAATGGAAAAATGAAACGAGGGAGTTTTCATTCCTTTATGAGTTTCTTGCTACACTGGAAATTTAGGTTAGTTTTCATTTCGTCACCTTAAAAAAATCTGTTTTTGTTAAAATATTTCTAAATAACTGCTTCAGTTATTTATGTTTTCAGTGTTATCATTTCTAAAAATAATATTTTCTTTACAAACCATGCAACAAATGGCAAAATGCATGCACTGAGCATGTGGCAAAAGGGAAATGTCATAGGTCATGGACAATATGGTCACGACAAGACGACCTTTAAATAACACAGGCCAACAATGGAGAAACTTTTTTGCTGAAAATACCTTATTATTATGTTTTTAGGGTGGGAAATCCAAATATGATACTTAAAAAACTGTCATCACCCACCATTTCTTCACATTTTACAGTTAAATTCTTTAAAAAATTGCTAATTTAATAAATTTAACAGCTTTTATATAGTTAAAATAATTTAAAAAGGAGGTGTAATGAATGTAGATGACATTGGCAGCACTGCTGAAAAACATTTTCTGGCAAAAAAAAAGATCAATTCTATTTTTGTGTTAGCAGATGGCGTTTTGTTTACTGTCAACCTAACCTCTCTTTACTGTTTCCTGTACATGTGCTCAGTACAATGTCTAATTGTGGTTGTAAAAACTCTGCTGACAGTTTTTGTTGTACTTGTGGTGAATTTTTGACAAAAGACACCAAAGAAATATTACAGACTTCGTGAAAATGGTCCATCTATCATACTTTGGATCTAAACTTGGTGATAAAGATAAATCTTGGGTGCCACGTAAGTTCTGTTATGTGTGTGTTGAAGATCTGAGAAAATGGTCCAAAAAGGAGAAAAATGCCTTAAAGATTTGGTGTTCCTATGATATGGAATGAGCCAAGAAATCATTCCAATGATTGCTACTTTTGCAGTGTTGATCTTACTGGTCATAATTCGAAAAAACAAGAAGGTAATAAACTACCCTAACCTTCCATCCACCATCTGACCAGTAGGGCATGGTGTAGATTTGCCGGTTCCAGAACCACCAGATTTAAATTCTATTCCAACAGAAGTATTTACTGACATACAATGTGATTTACGTGAACCAGGTGATGAAGTCCATTGTAATACAGAAAGTCTAGAGCCCAAATTGTTTACTCAGACCAAGCTTAATGATTTAGTAAGGGATCTGGGCTTAATGAAAGAAAAAGCTGAATTACTTGGCTCTAGATTAAAAGAAAAGAACTTATTGGCAGCTGGAACCAGCATATACATGTATAGAAAGAGAGACCAGTACTTTTCCAAGATTTTTCAACAAGAAGGTGATTTAGTGTACTGCTCAGACATTCCTGGTCTGATGAATGAGTTTGGCATTGAATACAAAAAGGAAGACTGGAGGCTATTTATTGATTCATCCAATACTAGTTTAAAGCCAGTTTTATTACACAACGGTAACATTTATGCATCTATGGCATTCTGTACATATAAAAGAAAGCTATGAAAACCTAAAACCAGTAGCGGCACTCGCAGTCGAGCAGCTGACCCGAGCGGACGCTGCTCTCTGCACCTGGCGTAGCTGCCCGTCTGATAGCTCCCCGGAGTGGTCACAAATAAGCTGCAACTGGCGTAGCTGCCGGTGATGCTCTACTGAGTGGCACGAACTAGCGCAAGCCACTTAACGCTTTCGGACACTAAGTGCCAAGAGTTTCGGCTCAACTTCCAGCAACTTCGGTTGCAAATCTCCCCAGCGGGACTCTCCCGTTCTTTGGTAGGGTAATCTGTGTTGGGCCCGTTCACGTCGGATAACCCCGCGCACTGTAGGCCGCTCTCTTCAACCCGCGCTCTCTTGCGCCGCGCATTGCACTCCGCGCAGATAGGTAGTAGGGACACCCCTCTTCTGTAGGGACACGATACACAGCACTTTCGCCGGAAAAGCAAATATTGTCATTTCGTGAAAAGAGCAAAATTGTCGCGCATCCTTCCCTATCCAAATAAAAACTCCTGAAACAGCAAAGATGTCCGATCTTTCCTGTGCTTCCCCACCACTTACCCGCAGCAAAGCTGCAGCACAAGAGGCGGAAATGCCGGCTACTCCCGCCATCATTTCCATCCCACTGTCCACCTTCCAAGAGCAGGTTGCCTTGAAGGACAAACAGATCGCGGAACAGCAGGAGCTGATCGCAGAGCTGATGGGCAGTGAACACACACAGACAGAAACATCCACACCACACACACAGGCACCTGCTGAAAAACCGAAGGACATGCCCCCTATTTCACCTCTGGTGGCCCAGGCACCGACGGAACCGGAGCCAGAGCCGACAGAGGACACAACCAATGCAGACAAAGACGGGCCGTGGCAGCAGGTCGGCCCAAGATGCTAACAGCCGCCAAATACACAAACAAGTGAGCCCACAAACTCACGAGCCAACGGCCAAGCGCTGTTGCCAACACCATCTACATCGCGAACCAACAACAAAGGCAACACAGGAACCAACACAAACAACCCTGCGACTGCAGCATCCACAAATATACAAGCAGCTACGCAGAACACAAACAATACCGCGACTGGATTCTCACCAGTCATCATACACAACTACGGAGACCAAAGTCTCCTAAACAAGGAATTTAACAAAAAACACAACCCCACAACATACTACTCGAAGCTCACTAGGGAACACGCCGCACTGTACGTGGCGAACAAGTCAGATTACACAAATCTACTGGACTTTCTTAAAGAAAGGAAGGTAGAGCACTTCACGTACAGGACAGTCCTGGAAAAAACACAGCAGTACGTGATCAAGGGGATAGACTCACGAACCCCGACCGACAGTACATGAAGAACTCTCTGCTCTCAGGTCGGAGTGCATTCAGGTAAACCGAATGTCAGAGTTCGGCACAGCAAGACCGTCTCATAACTACATGGCGGAATTGGCCGACACCACCAAGTCCCACGACCTGCTGGAGTTAAAGCTATTTCTTCACATGGTCGTCAATGTAGAGATTTACAACACGCTGCGCACCCCCCAACAATGCCATAACTGCCAGCGCTTTGCGCACGTGGGTATCAGATGCGGTCTCACACCCCGCTGCCGCATTTGCGCTGGCGGTCACACGACCCAACGCTGCAAACTCCCCCATACAGCACCTCGCAAGTGCGCCAACTGTGGTGCTGCCCATCCGGCAAACTACAGAGGGTGCATTGCTTACAAAGCAGCTCTGAGGCGCAAAATAGCGAAACATACCAAACCTACCGCCATCACAGTTCCGAAACCGCCCCCGCGCCCAGTAAGAAATGGAATATCCTTCGCTGGAGTGGTCGCTGGCAGCCCCAGCAGCGCGGGACGGTCAGAGGAGCCCCAGAGCTCAGGACACGCTCAGCAAACATCCCCAGCAACAGACACACAACAGACAAACACAACACCTGACACCACACCCGCACCGGGCACACCACACGGAACCAGCAACAACACCCTACCCCCTGAGATCGCGGACTGCAGCCCACCACAGGCTACAGAAAACGCACCTACATAGGGACGACCACAGCACCAGAGGAGGAGAAGGAGAAACAGCCGCAGCACAAGGAACACGACCACACCACAACAAGTACACAGACAACAGGACACCAACTCAACAACCCACATAACACACCCACTCACCACAGAGAATGCACAGGCGCCCACAACTGCCACACGAACAGCCGACACTCAGGCCAGCCCTCACCAGACGCCAACACAGGAACAAGCGGCCGCTAACACGACGAATAACTCGCAGGCCGACATTACCAACATTATGACAACATTCCAGAGAATAATGGAAACATTATTCCCCAGACGCACGACCACCGAAATAGTCACGAAGATTATGGGATGTGTCTCACAACTCTTCATGCAGTTCATGTCGAGCACGCTCAACTGGACTAGCTTCCAAGCCACTATCACACCACTTTTTACACTACTACATGGATAATACACCACACCAGCCCTGAAACGCAGACTTAAACACAATCACACAGATCCTGTTTTGGAATGCCAACGGGATCACAAGCAAAAAAGACGAAATGGCCGCGTTCATGGAGCGAAAGGTTATCCGAATCGCTCTTGTGAACGAAACACTGCTTACGCCTCGCAAACAACAAAACATCCCAGGGTATTGTGTCTACCGTACCGACTGAGCGGATGGCAGGCGGCACGGCAATCATCATACACACAGACATAGAACACACGAACATCAAGCTCCCAGCACTTGAAAGACTAGAGGCTACGGCCGTCAGGGTCAAGTTCAACGGAGCCAACACCACACTGATATCGATATACAATCCTCCTAAAAACATAGTAACACGCGATATCAGCACAGTACTCAACATAGCACCGCGGGTAATTGCCACTGGAGACCTCAACGCAAAACACCCTGATTGGAACTCACGAATACGAACCTCCAACGGCAAGAAACTGTACGAACACGCACTAGGCCGAAACTACATTATACTTGGACCGGACGTTCCCACGTTCGTGCCTACACAGGCTCAACACAGGTCAGACGTGTTAGACATAGCCCTCATAAAGGGCACCACATGCATACTCAACCTTACGGTTGAAAACGATCTGGACTCAGACCACATGCCTGTAATACTGCACATGGAAGAGATACTGCAGGACATCGAACCACGCAGGATGCTTAACTACAAGTGTGCGAATTGGACACTGTTCAAGGAAACGCTTGATAGTCACATTCCTGACACCCACGAAATTAACAACACACAGCAAATCAATGAGGCTGTGGAGGCTCTCACAACTGCCGTCCAAGACGCAATGACTGACGCCATTCCGTTTACAACACCAAAACAACACTCGACGGCCCTGCCCCAGGAAATCCTGAGCCTTATCTCAATGAGGAACCGCCTCAGGGGATACTGGCAGCGTACCAGGCGCCCGTTCTATAAACTGCACGTCAACAGACTCCAGGGCATAATACGGAATAAAATACAAACATTCAGAAACGAGCAATGGGAACAGAAACTCGCTGGGCTGGATACCACACGTCCTGGCGTGTGGCAGCTGGCCAGACACTTCACCAGGGAGAAACATTACATTCCCACGTTACAAGGACCAGACGGACCAGCCTACTCTGCGACGGAGAAGGCAGGGCTTATGGCCACAACACTTGCAGCGTCTTTCATGCCGAATCTGGTTCCTTCAGACCCAGCATTCACACTTGAAACGGACCAGGAGGTTACACGACTTGTAGCCCAGCCCTCGCGCAACGAAATAAGACGTACCAGCACAAATGAAATCACATGGGCTATCAAGCACACCAACACTAGAAAAGCCCCTGGGCCTGATGGCATTCAAAACCGTGTCCTCCAGGAGTTCACGGATAAAGCCGTAGAATACCTCACACACTTAACGAATGCCATCCTGACACACCAACACTTCCCTGACTTTTGGAAGGCAGCCAAGGTCCTGATGTTCAGGAAGACAGGGAAAGACCACTCCCTCCCACAAAATTACCGACCCATCAGTCTGCTGTGCTCGCTCAGCATGATTGTTGAGAAGGTAATACTAAAACGTATCACTAGGCATTGCATCGCCAACGACACCCTAAGACCTGAGCAATTCGGCTTTAGGAATCACCACTCGACAACACAACAACTCCTCCACGTAGTCGAACATATAACACACGGCTACAACATGAACAAAGCCACAAGGGCCGTGTTCCTAGACATCGAAAAGGCTTTCGATCCTCTCTGGCACAACGGACTCATACGCAAACTAAGCGAAGCTGGTTTCCCAGACGGACTCTTACGTCTCATACACTCATATCTCACGAACAGAGGTTTCAACATTAACGTGCAGGATAAACAATCAACACAACACAGTATCCAAGCTGGAGTACCCCAAGGAAGCATCCTAGGGCCCATCTTGTTTAATCTGTACATTAATGACTTCCCAGTGACACAAAACGCGATGTTAGCCATCTACGTGGATGACACAGCCATCCTCGCGCAAGACTGGAAACCGTCGAACATCAATTCACGAATACAGACAGCACTCAGAACAGCTGAGCCTTGGTTGGAGCGACAAGTGCGAAGCAGTTTTGTTCACACGCAGACCAAAACTACTGCGCAAACACCAACACTGTAGACCAATAACACTACATACACGCCCAATACGTTTCGGAGAGAAAGTCAGGTACCTTGGTGTCTAGCTGGACCGGAAACTTACATGGGGGGACCACATCGAATACGTTGCCAACCGAGCGCACGCGAGGCTCAAACAGCTCTACCCAATGCTCAACAGGGAAAGCACACTGAATAGGAGGGTGCCGAGGTCCATATACATGACACTGATTAGACCTCTGATGACGTACGCAGCTCCTGTCTGGGGATATGCAGCTCCTACACGACTGCGCCGCCTGCAGATCATACAGAACAAGGTGCTACAAACCATTAGCAACGCTCCACGCTACACACGCACTGTGGATCTTTACCATGAATACCGCCTTGATACCCTCAAGGAAGTATTCAAAAAACACGCCACACGTCTATACAGGAACTCGAGGCACTCTAACAATCCTTTCATCCTCACTCTGGGAAACTACGATCACAACCACAGGTGGAAGCACAAGCGGCCAAAGACACTGCTAGCTAGGGCATAGCCACCTATGGTAAACTAACATATGCAAACAGCAACAAATGTCGATAAGCCCCTGCATATCAGCAACACTGACTGGCAACTACCAGCTGCTATTAGAGCCGACCAACAGGCCACAGCAGGGACACCGACGAGCTCGCCCACAGACGCACAAACAATCTGCCAACATTCCCTCACACTGTGCTTCCGGTATATGACCTATCGGACACAAGATCAATAACAAACCTAACTGTTGCAGGTTGCTGATGCTGAACGAGGACTCTGTACCAGCACCCAGCGCCAGCCGCCGAGCAGCACAAACGCACAATGTCAAGGTATCGACATGCATGATACCCACTACTAACAAAGCTTATCCTTGCACAACCTATCGCAGGCAGCAAGACAACCGCTACTGCTCTTACCACCCGACCTAACTATCGCAGAGGTTTTTTTCCCTTGGCTCTTGCCTTGGCACTTTTTTTCCTCTGCCCTTAAAACCGCTTCCCTTCGTCAGATTTCGACCAATCTATCTCAAGATGAGCGCGTATTAATGGTTAATCTTAACCAGACGTACGCAAACATCGCAGTACCCACATCCTGTGACACCTCACTTTAGTGAATACTAACCCTTATGCAGAGATGGCAGTAGGCCTTTTGTGTTGGCCATCATGCCGGTGTGGGCGTGGAGGGGCTCCACCTCTATTCAAACACCTAGAACCAGTGCTAAGTAAAATAGGCTATTCTGCTCATAGTTGGATGATATGTGGCGATCTAAAAGTAACATGCATGCTCCTTTGTCAGCAAGGTGGCTTTACCAAATTTCCATGTTTCTTGTGTGAATGGGAAAGATTCCCTGTGAGGGAGTCTTTAAAAACTGGTGAGAACATTCTACGCAAAAACCTTGTAGATCCAAAAAACATATTCCTACAACCTCTAGATACAATGTTACGCCTAATGAAACAGTATGCAAAGGCTTTGCCTAAAGATGGACCATGTTTTAAGTATCTCTGCCAAAAGTTTCCACCTTTCAGAAGCTAAACGAAAAGAAGGCGTCTTTGTCAGACCTGACATGATAAAATTGATGTTTGATGTTAACTTTGAATCCACAATGACCTTAAATGAGAAAGAAGCATGGGTATCATCCAAGCAAGTTATTACAAAGTTCTTAGGACATGAGAAAGACCCAGAATATGTTTCTATTATAGCTACAATGTTAAAGAAGTTTAAAACTTTAGGATGTTAAATGAGCCTGAAAGTTCACTTTTTGAACAGTCATCTTTACTTCCTGGACAATATGGGAGATGTTAGTGAAGAGCAAGGAAAGCGTTTTCACCAGAACATTAATGTGATGGAAAAACGCTACCAAGGCTGCTGGAACACCAACATGATGGGGAAGTACTGATGGTCACTTCACCGAGAAGTTCAGCTACACAAGAAGCTTCAATGAAAACTGAGAAACAAAATACAAACCAATTCCAGCTGACAAGTGAAACCTCTATTAACACATATCATTGTTTTAAGTAGCTCACTGTAAATACAAAGTATGCTTATGTTGTAACAAAGTGTTTCATTAATTTCCCCATTTACCGTATAGCATAGGATTTTTATACTATATAATAAAAAGCATATTGCTCAAAAACTCTGGGTAATACAAAAATACTAAGGTTAGATTTGGATCCAGCTAATAAAACTCTATAAATATCAACTATCAAAGTAAAAAAGTTGATTAAAAAATTTTTCCTTGGCCTGTGTAATTAAACTTAGAGAATTACCTCACCCAACAGCAATTTAAAAAAAATCCCATTGATACTGTGATAACATTTACATCAAATGATCCTTCAAGTGTGTGATAATATTCTGATTGAGAATTGGTAGCATAAATGTGGGGAGGAAGTTATTCCACTTCAATAATGACTATGTTTGCACAACATATGAGCATTTGTGTTAGCTGGCTTCATCATAGTTACTAATATTTTTTGTTATAAGAAACTTTTTATTTTTTTTATTTTGGAGTGCATTCATTATTGTGCTGTAGCTGTGTTTAGTTTCACACAATAGCATGTTTTAAACATTTACAGTGTTTTTTAAATGACATAGCACTGAATACTAAATTTATGTTCTGATTAATAGGGCAGGCTCATTGAGTGTACTATCAGAGCTAGCTAAATTGCAATATCTGTAGCAGACTGAACAGAATTTAAAAAACCTACTTTAGTTTCTGGATTCTCACTTTTAAAATCTGAATGTATTTCATGTAAACTGCTTGAAAATCAATTTATCTTTTTTTTTCCTCTGTGTGTGTCATCTTTTAAACACTACACTTCATTACTTTGAAAAACAAATGATCAGTTACTTCACATTTCAGCTTCATTCCTCTTTTTTACACAAGAGTCTGCTAAGAACCACTATTCTTTACAAAACATTCAGACCTTGCTGCACTGAGTAATCAGCAACTTCAAATGAATTTCAAATTTTTTATTTTAATAAAGTAATCGTCTGGTTTTTATTTATTAAGATTTGTGTAAAATGTTCTTTATGCCACCGAGCTGCATATATGTGGCAACATTGTCTGACAACTTCTGCTTCAGCATCTGATACAAATTATATTTTATTTGTATATTTTCATCTAATTTTCAAAGTATTGTTTCTGCACTGCATATCCCTCTTTCTCATTATGTGGTGCAAGTAATTTTAGAGATGGGCACTTTACTTCTATGAAAATAGTATTTATAAAGTTCATAGAGCAGAAGACATGACTAATAAATGCAAATATTTGCATTTTAACACTGGGACTATATATACTGAAAACATTAAGTCAAAAAATTATCTGTACAAATATTTGAACAGTAACAGATTTTCAGAGACACACGAAATGCTGATCTAAAACATTCAGTATAGCAGAGAAAATACTACCAAGGAACAAGAACAACACTTAAAAAAAAAAAAAAAAAAAAGTGATATCCTATGCTTGAAGGATCATTTCTGAGAAAAGTACTTTGAGGATTGGTTCCTTCCCTTTGTGTGGTGTTCAATGAAATGCTGAACCACACTTTCACAGAACAAAACACAAACTTGTATGAATACATCTTTTTATTGCTTTTGATGGGTTTATTTAATGGATTTAGGCAACTTTAGTAATAATCTTCATACTTTATAAGGTGTAAAATTACCAAATTGACTGATAAATGGAAAATTGACCTTCTTTCTTTTCAAAAATTTTGCTAGTGCCATTTAGAACCATTCTGATAATAAAATAGCCTATCAAAACTTCCCAAATTTGAAATGATGTAAAATGGAAACACAGAGATAAAATGCTAAAATTTGGTATAATTACATTCCTCTGTAGGGGGAAAAAATAACCCAGGTTTCACCAAATTCTGAGACGGTAAATGAGAGAATGTCTTATTTTAGTTGAATTAACAGAGAATGACCATGTAAGTGCATGGACATAAGAAACTCTACATCGGAAAATACATAAATTACTGTACTGAGTAGACTAAATAGTTTGTCATATGCACATTTTACAATTATTCTCTCTGTAATTACTTACTACTTGTTATTTTCTGGCACATTTCACAGGAATATATTCATTTTGCAGAGCAGAATTTCACAATGAATAAAATGTTGTTGAGCCAGAACACATCTGTTACAAAAGCTCAATTTCTTCTCAGTAACTTATTTATATCTATGACAGACTGAAAATTTCCTTATACATATCACACCACTTCATCATATCATATATTGACGGTTAATCAACAACTATACGATGGACACAGTAGCATAAAGCATGCGTGTGCACTTTTGTTCAAGAAATTGCCAAAAAAAAAATTAATGCCTGTCCAAATAGTATCAGGGTTTTAACTAAAATGATGCTGCAGAAAAACTGCTTCTATAGAGTAGAATTTTTAAAAATGAAAGTTTCAAATAACTATCATAATTCTATAGCCAGATGCTCATCCTGCTCCTGCAGCTGTCTTATCTAAAAGGAGGGCTCTCTTGAGGGTCATCTGCTGGTGAATCACAAACTTCATTATGTATGTTGTTGTATTTTAATTGTTTGTTTATGTATTCAATTAAGCAATGACTGAGACCAGCCTGGCATTTATCTGATTGATTAAGGCAAATCAGCAAATTCAATCAGGGTCTAGTACACCACTTCTTCATCTTGTAATCTATAAGAGGTCTATTTATTTACTTAATTTAACTGATTCCTCATTATAGCTTATTTAAAATTATGGAAGCTTAGTGTCACACTGTGTATGTATCAAGTTGCCATAGTTTATCTGTAATGCCTACGGATTCATGTAAAACACTGATGATAAATAATGACTCAACATGACTAAAGGCTGGTGTATCGACAAATAGCATACTTTGTACACTCTAGTGAAAATAGCACATCAGGAATTACTGTTGACATCCGAGGAAAATACGTACTTTCGTATCATATTCCCAAGGGTGTGGTCTTCCTTGTTGATAGTAAATATCGCTGCATTTGGCACCTTCGTATCTTGCTCTTTTATTATCCTGAAATCGAAGTCAAATACCTGAATTAATAATAGTCTCGGCTAAGTACGAATCTTTTTCAACTGGTAGCATTAACAATACGTTGGCGCAACATTTCCCTACACTTCTGTGCAATAAACCATACCAAAATCCTTAACCATGCAATATCCTAATCTGCTATGACGTTTACATGCTGTAAAACTACAAACGATGTTCTGTTAACTCATGTCAGTTATTACAATTTTGTCATATGATACGTACTTCTTTTCTCCAGCAAAAAGGAGAAATGATTCGAATGTTGGAGGTGCGTTCATATTTCAAAGTTATATCTCCTTCCAAGGCACCAGCAGTACACACGCTGTCCTCACTAAGTGACACAAACTACTTGTACAACATAACAAACAGAACACGACTTCACACACTGCTACTCCCTCTTACAGGCGTCTAAACCTAGCGAAATGAGGGATGCTCAACTACCGGACCTACCGATAGATGGCTCTACCAGGTGATTACTATCGTCTGTATCGCCCGCCATATTTGAATTTGCCAAGAAGTTTCTCTCGGTCTGTATGGTGTATAAGGAATTAAGGATTATCGAAATGGTGATTTCTTGTTCCGCTTTCAATTGTACGAAGCGATGGAGTAAGGAAAGTGACTTACCATTTCACAGGTAATAGAACTACCGATACAATACGACAACAATACAGACTTAGTGCGTTTGCTAATTCGGTGTTTTTGAACAGGTTTCCTCTAAAGCACCCAGAGCTGCTAAAGAAGTGGATTACTTCCGTGAAGCGGAAAGATTTTAAACCTAAATCTTACAGTTTTCTTTGCGGAAAACTTTTCCGACAAGATGATTACGTAGTGAGCCCTGGAACGTGGAAGAAACGTCTCAGACCCGAAACAGTGCCATCAGTTTTTGACTTTCCGACACATTTGATGCCACCAAATAAACAGCCACGACGACATGTTAGGATTTTCAGTGACAACGATGCTTCTCCATTTGAGGTAGCTAATTAATTCCCTTGCTATGTGTGTGGTTTTGACTTTTGTGAATTTATTTCGTACGGACACAAATGGGCTGTATAGGTCTAAGCAATGTTGTAATACAGTTCCATATTTTTGTTTTTAGCGTTCTGTCCTGGAATCCGTGCTTGATTTGCCCTCTGCAGAAGCTACTGATTGCGTGGAGAATGTTGTCAATGAGAATTCTTCCGTGGAAAGCATGTCCCATTTATCCAATGCAGAAGCTGCGAATTGTGTCGAAAGCATTAGTATAAGGATGTTTTCACACCCCCAGAGTTTTCTTGTAATATTTTTTCATCAAGCCTTGAGTTGTTTCAAGCATATATAACGAAATTATTTCTTTATTTCAGAGTGCAGTTGGTTCTCAAGTAATTGATTGTGGTATACAGTCGAAAGTAGAAATGGAAGACAAGGCGTCGGAACTTGCAATTTTTTCTCAGACATTGTGCACGAATTAAAACGTAAACTGAAGTGTGTCCGTAAAAAACTTCGAAGAAGAGAGAAGAAAGTGTTTTCCATGGATGACATCATAAGTTCATTGAAGGAGAAGGGGAATCTTCCTATGAAGTTACATAACTTTCTCAATCGTCAGAAAGTAACACAAGTGGAATTAGTGTGCAATTTAGTGGACAACTCTCTCTCGTCAAAGGGTAATAGATAGACAACAAATGTGAAAATGTTTGCGATGACTGTGTACTTTTATTCACCAGCAGCATATGAATACCTGCAAAAATTAATGCCTCTGACCCATAAATCATTGATTTCCAAATGGGTGGCAAGTGTCGACTGTGAAACTGGCTTCTTAAAAGATGTTTTTAAGTACGTTGATTCGAACCCAATTGTAAGGGACCAGTTCAGCGATTCATGTCTAATTGTAGACAGTGTGGCACTTAGGAAGCAAGTAGTTTGGGACCAAGGAACTAAGCAATACACAGGTTTCCAGAATGAGATTTTCACTCTGCAGCGGAGTGTGCGCTGATATGAAACTTCCTGGCAGATTAAAACTGTGTGCCCGACCGGGACTCGAACTCGGGACCTTTGCCTTTCGTTGGCAAGTGCTCTACCATCTGAGCTACCGAAGCACGACCCACGCCCGGTACTCACAGCTTTACTTCTGCCAGTACCCTTTCTCCTACCTTCCAAACTTTACAGAAGCTCTCCTGCGAACCTTGCAGAACTAGCACTCCTGAAAGAAAGGATATTGCGGACACATGGCTTAGCCACAGCCTGGGGGATGTTTCCAGAATGAGATTTTCACTCTGCAGCGGAGTGTGCGCTGATATGAAACTTCCTGGCAGATTAAAACTGTGTGCCCGACCGAGACTCGAACTCGGGACCTTTGCCTTTCGCGGGCAAGTGCTCGACCATCTGAGCTACCGAAGCACGACTCACGCCCGGTACTCACAGCTTTACTTCTGCCAGTACCTCGTCTCCTATAAATCTCCACTGTGACAACCTCATGTTCTTGGTATGCTATTAGCTATTATTACAGGAATACTCTTCACATGGAGGAGGAAGCATAGTGAGATTTTCTTTTTCATCATTTCCAACATTGTACACAACTTTCTTGCACTTTTATGTTATCACATTTTTCCCTTGACATTCGAAAAGAGAGAGGGGAAAAAAAAATTTAAGCGAGCTTTCATAACTGAAAACTCTACTTGCGTCATTTGTTATTTTCAAAATGTTACTCTCTTTCCAAATACTGTCCTATTTCTTCAAATCAATTTTGAATTTCTCAGGTTATTACATATTATTTACTGTACATTGTCCACCAATACTTCTGTTGTTGCCAGATAGTTTGTAATATGGCACTACCTTTGTGCCACTGGTATTACCTAGTGTACTTTTGCAGATAAGAAAATCGACTGGACTAGATTGTCCTGTCAGTATAGGACAAATTCAGACAATATGGAACTTTTTACACTAAATTTGCAATATAATGTCACCCTTGTCTCACACAGATTGTAGCAACCATTGGGGTGCCTGTCTGGCCAGCTTCTGCAGCTTTCACTTTCAGGTTTGTTTTTTGCTTGGGCTGTATACTGACAACCAGTCATTCCAGTGATTGACACCATGTCAAAGACTGGAACCAAGATTCACAGAAATAGAATTCTATGGTTGTAATTCAAAGTGTAATTAATTTTGCTCACTGACATGTTTTGAATTCAATTTTAAAATTGTTTGGGTGTCAGACTGGAAAATTACAGTTTTAAGACACCCCAACCTTAAAATTAACAGCTGTGTTTGAGGTTATTTTCAACAACTTCCTTCACGTCCTACCTCATCATGGATCAGTCCAATATAATATTATTATTAGACTTAAATTCCAAATGATACAAGTCATGCATTTAAGAGGAGCCTTAACGTTGGGCTTTGTGTTTGTCTCATTTAAATGTATTTCTTGTCTCGTATCAAAGACTGAAGCACTGTTAAAAACTGGTGCTTCTACCATATCACTCAGTTTAAATCACCGTGTCATGTACAGGCGTTAATAAAATCATGGCATTTAAATTACTGATCAAAGAGAGAGCCAAATTCGTAAGTGCATGTTGCAATTACAGTGTCAGCATATATGCAGATCGGTAATGCATCACTTCAGATAAAGAAAAAATAACGATTTTTTCCGTTTATACGTAAGTAATACTTTAATAGTTCAGTTGTGATTTCTGTTGTCAGTAAAGATACCCCTAAGCAAACGATGTCAACTTTTTTTCAAGAGACGTCTTCACTGTTGTCCACACTTGATTTTCCGAATTATACCAGTAGTTAAAAGCTTCGGCAAGTAAGGTAATTTGTTGACCTCCATTGAATCTTAAATAGTGTTTTAAAACGGGCAAATAAGTAAAGCACTCATAAAATAGTAAACAATTTATAGGTCAGCTTGTCAAACTTTCAAAACACACTCGAATTTAGGAATTTCATAGCAGAACTGTCACTGTTTTTTCTCGCTAGATTAGAAACACTTCATTATGTTGATGTGTAGATATCTAGAGCATCCAATATAAAATACTTATGAGGGCGCAGAACGAAAAAAAAATTCATCCGTGTTTTGACACTTCGTTTTTTGCCAAATTCAGATATGGTGGACACTCAATGATATAATCTCTTGCCGGCACGCGCTAGAGCCATCTATCGGTAGGTCCAGTAGTTGAGCATCCCTCATTTCGCTAGCTTTAGACGCCTGTCTCCCTCTTGGCCTCTTCTATAATATTGTCAAGGAACTTCAATCAATTCGAGATCCACAGAGAAACTCCATGCACATGGTCCACAGACGTACATTACTTGTGACTGGCAAAGATGCATCGTTTAGTGAAGCCCAAGGAGGTATATAAACTACATATATAGGTCGTTGGTGAATGCCTACCGGGATACCCTCTCCACCCAGGTCGATAGCCACCCCTTCACCTACCGCCACCCTGATGATGTCACCCATGCCGCCTCCTTTCTCCAGCAGACCTTGTCTGAGGCTGTGGAGGCCCACGTCCCTACTGTCGCCATCCACCCCCACCGTCCTACCTTACCCCCACAGGCCGTCCTCCTCCTCCATGAATCCCGCCATCTCTACCGTGCCTTCCTCCGCACGCGTGACCCGGACACACTACGACGCCACCGGCAACTCCAGCGACACATTCGTAATTTGCTCGCGGCTAAGAAACGCCGGGACTGGCGACAGACATGCACCCGTTTAAAGGCTACCCTGCCTATCAACTCGTCCAAGTTCTGGTCAGCCTTCCGTCGCCTTACCGGAACTAAACCCTCCCCCTACTATCCTCTTCTCCATGCTGATCACCCCGTCCCTGACTCTCTTAGTAAGGCCAATCACTTTGCCTCCTACCTCTCCGATGTATTTTCCATCCCCGATGATCCTCAGTTCTATTACTCCCTCTTTCTGGATGTCCGCGATCGAACTGACACCTCTGTCCCTCCCCTCGCACCTGGTTTCCAGTACTTGGACAACACTGCACACACGGAACTCAATGCCCCTATCACTACACAGGATCTCATTGCTATACTCCACACAAAACGCAACACCGCTCCTGGTCACGATCGTGTCACCTACCATCACCTTCGTGAAGCTCCTGTCTCTTTCCTCTCCACCCTGGCCAGGCTCTACAATGTAGTCCTGTCCACCAGTTGCTACGCCGACCTGTGGAAAACCTCCCGTATCCTGATGTTCCTTAAACCTGGCAAACTGCCGTCTGCCATCTCCTCCTACCGTCCCATCAGCCTTACCTCGGTCTTCAGCAAGGTCCTGGAATCTATCCTCACCCGCCGCATCCACCAGCATCTTCGCCAGCACCGCTTCCTTCCCGTCACCCAGGGTGGCTTTCGGCCGTCCTTCTCCTCCGACGATCTTCTCCTTCACCTCACTCATCTCCTTTCCGACCAGCTTAATTCCCATCGCTCCGCAATCTTCCTCTCCCTGGACCTCGAACGAGCTTATGACCACGTATGGCATTCCAGTCTCCTCTTCAAGCTCCAAACCTTCGCCCTTCCCATTAACTATGTCTGTCTGATCAGCTCCTTTCTCTCCCACCGTCCTTCCTACGTCACCATCCATAACACCGACTCCTACACCTTTTTCCCCTCCGCCGGTGTGTCCCAAGGCTCCGTCCTCTCCCCCCTTCTGTACCTTTTGTATATGGCGGACATGCCGCCGCCGTCACCCCCCGTCCACCTCCTCCAGTTTGCCGATGACACTGCCTTCCTTGCCCTTGCCCCCACCCTAAAGCGCTCCCAACACCTTCTCCAATCCCATCTTGACCGGTTCACCGCTTGGTGCAACCAGTGGTTGCTCAAGGTCAATTCCTCCAAACCCCAGCCGATCATTGTAGGCAAAACCACCCCTTCCTTCTGCCTCCTTGATTTCTATCTCACCATCTATGGCCGTCCTATCGCCCTCACTCCCACCCTTAAGTACCTTGGCGTCACCCTCGACCGTCGCCTCTCCTGGACTCCCCATCTCCGGATAATCCAAGCCAAGGCACACTCCCGACTTGGTCTCCTCTAGCTCCTTTCCGGCCGTACGTGGGGTCTGGACCCCTCCGCCATCCTCCACACCTATAAATCCCTCATCCGCCATATCCTTTGTTACGCCCATCCGGCCTGGATCTCCGCCCCCCCTACCTTTTATAAATCCCTCCAAATCCTTGAACGCCATGCTCTCCGCCTCACCTATCGCATCCGTCTCCCCTCCCCCACACGGATCCAGTGTGATCTCATCCCTTTCCCCCAACTCCTCCTTTTCCTTGAAAGGATACGGATCCTGTACACCTCCCGCAAACTCAATCCTCCTCATCCGCTTGTCTCACCCATCCTCTCCCACCCCCGCCTGCTGCCGCGCCTGTATTTCCACATCCCACCCGGTCTCCATCTCTCCACCCTCCTTACATTCTCCCAAGGTGGCTTCCGCCAGCTCCCCCTCCCTGATGATGTCCTCCTCCCCTCCATCTACCCCTCCTATCAACTTTGATCCTCCCCCCCACTTCCTGTGTCCTTTCCTTTAGGCACCCTCCCTCCCTTCTCTCTCGTTTTCCTCCCATCCCTCTTCCTCCATCCCTCTTCCCCCGGGCTTCCCCTCCCCCTTCCTACTTTCCTCCTATCTCCTCTGCCCATGGCATCTCTACTCTCCCCCCCCCCTCCTCCTTTCTTGGCAGGTCCCCGGACTTGCACACGCTACGTGAACTTTCGCGCGCCAGAGATCATCGCCATCAGTGTCTCGTGTGTGCCGTGGTGTTTAGTGTTCAGTGTTCACCCTCACACTTCATCGTTCACCTGTGCCATCGCCATCTTGAGTGGTTGTGCGTCGTATCAACAGTTTGCTGTGTGGTTTATCGTTGAGTGTGAACGGCTCCATGTTTGTCCTTATGTGTCTTCTGTTTTATTCCCCACCGTTCTGTAACTTATGTGTATTCTTCCTGTTTTTTCTCATTGTGTATTCTATGGCTGAAGAGCAGCGTAGAATGCTGCTGACAACCTGCCTGTTGTACAGGTTTTAAAATAACAATAAAGTAAAAAAAAAAAAGTCGTTGGTGAAGCCTGAAGTATGGTGAGGTAAGATGGCGGCGAGCGCGAGTTTGTGTATGGTAATATATAGTAGAATTGTGTAATTAGAATAACATGAAGTTACGTATACACAAGTTTATAGCAGACTTTAGTTTTCGTAAGTACACTCAAATGAGTAAAGACATTGGTTATCGACGACAAACAGCACATTCTACTTACAGGAGCAGTTTGATAACAAGCATACTGTTCGAAGAAAAGCCAATGTTGATCAAAGCTGGTTAAAAACATTAAGCGACATCTATAAATACTACATTTATGAAAGTCCCTAAAATGTGCATAAATTATTTAATCACTGCCCGTATTTCAGGTAAGACAAACTGCGATGTAAATATTTAGTATTACGTACAGCACAAAATCCAAAATACGTAAATTGTTTCTGGTTATTCTTTCAGTATGACATATTTCTTTCCTTGTATCTTCCGTTTGCCGTACGAAACATTAAAGCCAAATATGACGCATCTATTAAAAACGTTTTGCCAAAACTGTAAAGGTAATGTAGTTATATCAGCTTATCCCTACTTCTTACAACTGTTTTATCAGTAAATAAACAGCTGTTTACACGTCCTTCGGTATCGCCGCCATATTCCTAGTCTAAAGCGCTAGTGTCAGTGACACCAATGCTACGGCATACGATATTGCCAGCCTAGTAATATATTTTTTGGAAGACAATAATATATATCTGTGTTTTGGTTCGACAAATATACCCCACGCTAAGAAGAACGAAACTCGGCGTTAAATGCAGAGCTTTCTGGGCGGCTCGTGACGTCACGCTACCCAGTACCTAGGGCTGCCACTAGATGGCACTCTTAGGAAGTGGTTATTTTTCCAGGCTTTTGAAAATGACTGAAATGTATTTGAATTATTGTTGGATTTCTTACACTCTCTGTATGTGTTTGTTCCCTGATCTAACAGTAGCTTCTATAGGTTTCATCACTGTGAGCATATGTATGAGCTTTAATCTGACACGGGGACCTTGTGCACTGGTCCTATACTATTTCCTTTATGTAAATTTATGGGATTTGAATGTCTGTGCCCAGACATTAGTTTATTTAAACCGTGCAACAAAATTTTTAAAAACCCCAAATGTTGCCTCTAAGAATTAGATAATTTACGCGCTCTGTTAAGTTCAAAACAATTCTTAAGTACGAGCTGAATGCATAGCGTAGAAGCTTTATATTACAATGGTCTCCATTTCAAGTCTCCCTTCAAATTCTATATTTCTTGTCACGTGGAAATTGTAATAAAGAAATATTAAATCATAGTTTTCTAATGAAAATATTTTGTTTTCAATTATGGCTCACATGAAATAAATTAAAAATTGATACAGATATGAGACACAACTTATATACATCAGTAATAATCCAGAATGAATTTTCACTCTGCAGTGGGTATCTGCTGAAATGAAAATTTGCCGCACGGGGTAGCCGAGTGGTCTGAGGCGTCTTCTCACGCCCCGCGCGGTTCCTCCCGTCGGAGGTTGTCCTCCCTCGAGCATGGGTGTGTGTGGTGTCCATAGCATAAGTTAGATTAAGTAGTGTGTAAGATTAGGGGCCAACGACCTAACCAGTTTGGTCCCATAAGATCTTACCACAAATTTACAACTCGAAACTTCCTCACAGATTACAGCCAGATTAATCTGTCAGGACGTTTCATCAATAATACTGCTGCATTTTGTACACTCGCTTCCTCATTCAACAAAGAAATTAATGGGCATTAGCAGTAAACAGAGAAGATATAGAATACTCCAGAAACAATGTTTTTGCAGTCGACTGGCAGATCTTTCTGTAGATACAGTCCAACCTTCGAATTTTTGTGTACAGTACTAGATTCCACTAGACTATGTATGTGACAGATGCTGTTATGACTTTTGTTTGCTTTTCAACATTTTAGGAGGCTATATTTGCTTGTTTGTGTAAACGTTATTTAATTCACCAAGTATGGAAACATACTGATTTTCGATGGACTTCAGCTCTTTAAAATTTCATCCATACGACTATCATACTTCATGAAGGCTGTATCTCCCACTCACTGCAGATGATGAAGCGTTTCAATCTCCATTTTACCACGATCCAGACTACCAAGCTTTGTTTCAGTTTAACTATTACTGCTGACTGTTGGCATTGATAAATTGTGAGCACGTCTTCATTTTTCCTCACATTTGTAGTTGGTTACTGTAACACTATTTATTGTAAATAAGCGTCTGCTTGAAATAATTTTTCTGAGAAAATCGCCTCAACAATAGTTTAATGTTTGCAGTGAAGGCATAGCAATAACCTAGATTTACTATCTACATTGCAGTTTTCTCTAATCTGGCGTAATGTAAGTTTGCTTAAAATTTTGCCCTTCAAGTGGAAAACAAATCTTAAAATATCTAAATTTGTAGTCTACATTGTGGTTACTTCAGTCATTTGTCTCCTGAATATGCTTCAAACCAAAAATATCTAGGCCTACCTGTATAAATAATTTTTACACACTCTGCTTGGAACTCCATATACTGTAATGTTAAATATATCTAGGGAGATGCATTATAAGTCCAGTAAGCATACAATAGTTTAAAACATATTTACTAGCGTATTTTCCGCAATTTGATCTTACTTTTTTTCCTCAGGGCCAGGGGTATAAGAGCGTAGTTTGTACTCGTCTTTCGTCCATTCGTACGTGCAGCGCAAGGTACCTGGTGGCGTGAAGTCACGAGAAGCGCCCCAGAAAGCTCAGGATTTAATGCCGATAAGCGAAACATAATTCACAACCCAAACCAGAATTGATTTACGAGGCATAAAGGCCTGTCCACACGCAACGATCGGTCTGCAAGGACAGCTCGTTGTGTGTGAACAGGATATTTATGTGGATATGAGATGTACGAAAACCTTGAAGTTGGAATGGAGGTTTGAGCGAAACTGCTCAAATATGTGGGTTCAAAACATATCTGGGCATCACCGCAAATCTGGCGTGCAAAACGTGTCTAAGTCAGCTGTTTGTTCTATCTAGTGTTTCTCATCTGTATGTGCACAGAAGACTTTAAAATGAAAGATACCGTCATAGGTCTAGAAACTTCATTGCTAAACCTACTGAAACGTATAGGAGTCATACATAAGCCTACCATATGTCCCGCAAAAGAGCGGGACAGTCCCCTTGTCTGGCCCAGGTGTCCGGTTTCCCCATAATTTTTGTTGGGATGCAAGAATGTCCTGATATTAAAATTTTGCAAATGAATTTTATGCCATAAATTAATATTGCTGATTTATATTTACGTTACATATAGTTGTTTGAACATGTCGGGATCTGCAATATTGAAAATACGTCGTAAAATGACCTTATTTTTATATATTATCACTTTATTTTTGTTAGGTTTCCTTTGGAGTACCTGTATGCTTCCATACAACACTACAATGGTCAACAATCGCCTCCCCTCCTTCCACCCCTTCCATAACTCCTGTATCTCGAATGCACTGAACCATGTCAATATTTGCTTTCAAACAGTTGAGAAGTAAAACTATTGTTTAGTGAAGGCTTAAGTGCAACCACATGTTTTGTTTCTTTATTTGGATATCGCCAGTTCTTATTTATCTGTAGTGCATCCTTGTGCCGACCTCAGCTCAGTGGTGACTGATGAGTGCTGAACACTTTAAGAAGTGTGTGTGCTCTTGTTCAGTTTTGTGAATAATCATATCAGTATTGTATTCATATTCAGTATTCAGAGAATCTTTCACTTCCCTGCTGTGATTCAACATTTCTTCAAATTACACCTAATTGCAAGTGCATGTTTTCATCTAAATTTAAGGGAAAGTATCCTTTTCTGGAAAGTACCAAAATAAATTGTGAGGTTCATTGCACAACTCGCTGCAACACATTTTCCATTGTGCACGGTGGAAGTTCAGACATTTTACTTCACGAGAAAACTAAGAAACGTAAATTTGGTCCAACAGCTGCTGTAACAGCATCGAAAATGATCAATTCCTTCCCCAGTGCAACGTTTGGTATGTTCACAGCATAAAGTAACACTGAAATCTTATACTTTTGTTATTAACTACTGCATTTTGTAAGTAACTTTACAAATTCTGTATGTCTCAGGCAATGAAGATTAAAATTGGCTGCAGCAGAAGGTATATTTGCCTACCATACTGTGTGTCACAGGCACAGCTATAGTTCCATCGACTGTACATCGCAAATGATAATAAACTCTATGATATCAAGTTCATTTGTGCAAGGACAAAAACAGAACGTTTTGTTAATAATGTATTGGCTCCATGGAGCAAAGAATTGCTAGTGAAGACCTTAATGAAGTGAATTTTATGAGCATTTCTATCGATACCAGTGATTACAAATCAAATAAATTACTTATTCTCATTGTCAGATATTTCAAACCGGAAAGTGGGGTACATGTAAAGTTGATAGATTTCTGTTCCCTCGAAAATTAAACATCAGCTGTTTTGTCACAACATGCACAGCATGATCTACAGGCCCATAATTTGGAGTCAAAATTTGTGTCTCTCAGCTGATAATATAATACTATGTTTGGTGGATTTAAGAGGGGAGGTAAAGAAAACATTTTTTAGCAAATTAGAGGTAAGTCTGAAGAAGTTGCTTGTAGAGTTTGGTTGCATGGCACATATACTTCACAACAGCACAGGAACAGCAGTAGGCAACTTGTCAATCAATGTAGAATACATTGTGTGTAACATTTATAAGTATTTCCATACCTACAGTGTTATGGTGGAACAACTAAAGAAATTCTGCGAATTTGTGAATACTAAATATCAGCAGTTCTGGGATAAAGTAGCACAACATGGTTAGCATTATTACCTGCTCTTGAAAGGATTGTGAAACTGTATCCTGCTTTAAATTCATTTTCCTGTCAGAAACAGGGTGACCTAACTCTTCAAGTCAAACAAAAGTTTTCAGAGTCCAAAAGCGTGTAATATGTATTATTTGTGGAGTAAATTCATGGACGTCCTGTAGAAACCTCTTCAAAGAACTGGGTATACTAACTACTGCCTCTCAGTATATTTACTCATTAATGAAATTTGTCCTAAATAATATATCTCTTTTTCCAACAAACAACTCAGTTCATACATACAATACCAGGAACAAAAATGATCTGCACAAGGACTTAAAAGCACTTACTTTAGTTCAAAAAGGGGTCCACTACTCAGGAACACTCATCTTCAATAATTTGCCAGTAAACATAAAAAATTTAGTTACAAATAAAGATCAGTTTAAAAGGAGCCTGAAAGACTTACTAGTGGCCAACCCCTTCTACTCCATTGACGAATTTTTTAGTAGAAACAAATGATGTATTGTATATATTCATACTATTAGTATTGTAATTTCAGCTTTAAAAAAAATTGACATGTTCCACATCCACGAGGTTCTTCTCAGCATGGATCTATGGAACGAAAACTAATCTAATCTAATCTAATAATTTTTAAATATGGTCATGCTTACGGTTTGTGCACAGTCGGCTAAATATTTTTCAAACAAGCATTCTAGGAACTGAAAGGCAAACTGTTTGTGTCATAGAAGCATTAGGTTGTTATGAGCTAGTAAAAACAAAGGTAAAAAATAAGAGAGATGATAATGTTTTGAGTCTCTAAGTTAAATCCATGTTACTGAAATTGTATGAGTGTGACCGACCAGCTCAAGATAGATTTTATTTATTTGTAAGTATGTTATACAGTGTAGCATATGATTGTCTAGTTCCATGAAGTCAGAAATTTCCAAAGGACTCCAGCTTCCATTGGCCTACTTTGAATGTGGAGGCCAGTATCTCAACAATACAAGACATTGGTAATGTAACCCTTGACTGTTCACCCTTTTTCGTTGAATTTTGTATGGCTAAAACAATCAAAGTAGAAAAATTATGTGAATGAAATGCTAACAATGTAGCAGTACAGGATAGGGGTGTCGGAATTGTCAAAGTATTCAGGGAAAAAATCTTGCAGTAACAATCCTTCTTAAGGTTATAGAATTTATCGTTTGCCTTCCACACTCAAATGCACCCACTGAATGTATTTTTTCAAAAATGAATAAGTACTGGTCATATGAAAAGGCCAATATTTTGGAACCTACGATTACAAATTCTTTCATGCTACAATGTACTTTCACTTCCCCAAGCACTGAAGTCAATGACAGAGCATTGAGTCTGAGAAAGTTTTGTGAAAATTTTCTCTCCAGTGCGATAATATAAATAAGCAAACATGAATTACTGCATGTGGTTTGTTCTATGCATGAAAGATTTGTGAGAAATGCTAAATTGTTTTAAATGTGGTACTGTTCTTTCTTTTAACAACTTCGTACTAGTTTTATATAAATAATAATGGCTTTTTATTATCTTTGAAATGCAGTCTCCTTAGGTAACTATCGATGGTGAAAGCCGTTATCATCATCATAATATTCCAGTCACGAAAAGTCACTGTTGATCTGTTTCAGTTCCACCTGAACGGGATCCATAAGTCATTTTAGTGGATGTCCAAGTCTTCTTCATCTCAAGGGTGATGCTGCAGTATCTTTGTCAGTGTCTCATATACTTAAAAAAATATATGGTAGCCTTAGTCACACATATCCATCGAAAATTAATAACAGAGAATACAGCGATAGATATAAGAATGCAGCTGTATATAATTGTTTGATAGAGAAATTACGAGCGGTTAACCTTATGGCAAACAGGAAGCCGGCAATTAAAAAAACTTTGTGGACCATTCACTGCAAAATAACGAATTCTATTCCATCTAGTGTCATGGGATTGCTAGTAGAGTTCACTCAGTATTGTCCTATGCCATAACATTGTGTGACAGTGTAGAAAAAAGAGTGTGCCATATTAGTTCTAATCAAGGGTATTGTCAGAATATTGTGTTAAGCTGATAATGAAAGATCTTGAAACTTTCCCTTCAGGGCCATAAGAATAATTACTCTTGTTTTACTTCTTAATATAATATTTAATTCATAAGAAGAGTGATTTAGAGGTGAACTGTAGAATACACTACCGATACCATAATATTTGAAGTAGAACTTTGTCTTTAACAGGTTCCTGGTAGATTTCAAGCAGGGAACTGAAAATCACGACTCAGAAACAAACTATAGTTCATTGGTAATGTATATAGTTACTAACAAGATACTGTGTTTCAAACACATTTAAAACTCTAAAAATATTATCTGTGGCTTTTCAGAAATGAAGTTCAGTGCTTTACTTACCTTCGGGGTATCATTCTTCAGGACATAGTAAATAGTAAAAATGTATTAGGTATTATTCCTCTTGTAGAAACGACAGCAACAATAATATCAGAGGTTAAAGATAATCAAACCATTCAGAATCGATAGTGATAGAACAAACATTCCTGAAAAAAAGAGTTCTTCGGGAGAAAAGAAACAAACAGTCAATATGTTCTGGAAATGCAAAGTGTTTGTAGGGGTCCTCTCTTGGTTGAATCAATATTTAGTAAAGTTTTAACTGTTTATTAAACAGTGTGTTCGACCATCCTTAGTTCTGATCTACTAAGATTTCAGTAACTTCAGTGATAGCCACAAGTCTGCAGATACGTCACAGCAATGAAAGCATTCACTGGACATTGGTCCACAATTGATAATTTATGGCACCATCTTTGGATAATTTATGGTGCCACTCAGGATGCTGACTCAAGTGGTGAATTGCGCATCATCATCATTCCATCAGCATATGACAAAGAAAATTGAAGAATACAGAAAGAGGTACCCACAAACTATTATGGAGGTATTAGCAGACCAAGCTGTGAGCCAAGCAGCCAACAGCAACTCTGATACAATGTGGAAGCAAACATGTCAGACTGTGCTACAAGCCATCTAACCTTCTACAAAACGTCATGGTGTGACACTTTATACATCATGCAATTTCATTGCAAGATTCATTTGAGCTGGATTACGCAGTACTGGAACATAAACTAATGTTTCGCCATTTAAATATGGCAAAATGATTGCCTTCCAGACCAAGAACCATCCCAAAATTACCAGCATTCCAGACCAGTCAACCACAGATTTGGTTTCTAATTGTTGAAGTAATTCTACAAAGTTATGTAATGAATGTCAATACTCAAAGATACATATGAGTACTGAACAATTTAGCTGAACATTCTCAGTTCACAAGTGATCTTATTGCCTGTCCACCTACATCAAAAAAGTTTGATGTGGTAAAATTGGCTTTATTTCAAGTCTGTGAAAAACGCCTGAGTGTCAAGTATGGCAGGTCCCGTACAAAGAAGAATTAACAAACTTATTGCCTTCGTGACTGTTGCTACACCTTTGGCAAGCTGTAGGATCCAACGTCTTGTCTGATGACACCTTAAGGAGAGGTTGGAACTCAAACTTCCACCTGCACTACAAGCTACTTTTATTTCAAGGGAGCAGGAACCTATACAAGTCAAACTGGATGTGACTGACAGAATCTATGGAGTATGTCAGCTACATAATGAAGAGACTTTGTGCATAACGTATTTTCCTCATGTTTTGCAATCAGTCATGTTTGAACAACAAGAAGACTACCGCCCTGGAGAAAACGAGCACATACGAACTCGCCCGAAGCTGGCAGTGCAATACATGAAGAATCATGGGGACCGCAGTGACAACACAAAACGCAAACGTCTGCTGGCGACTTACCTCTGTTATAAAAATATTGGTACTACAAGAAATTCGGCGCAACGGCACACAAATGTATTTCTCCTTGCAGTTTCAAATACCAGCAACATCAATCTGAAACAGGAACACTGGACAGCATAAGGCATGACGTGAGCAGGCTACAGGGTCCAGATAACCAAAATAACTTTATGTCTATCAGCCTATGGACCCCAGAATTATCATGTGGGATATGGTGTCAGGCCGCCAGTTCTTGGTTGATTATATATTGGCTATGGACAATGATGCAGACCATGAGGTGTTTTTCTTGTTGTGGGTTGTTGTGATTTTAAGTGATCGATATTTATAATGAGATGTCAAGTCTTTACTCATTCCCTGTGATAATAGTTACCTTCTTTTCTGAATTTCCCAGTGTCTGTCTTGTTTCCTCTTAATACTGTGGTCCTGCTATGCAGTGCCATGTTTTTCACTGCTGACTTCTTTTTCAACTGCAGAGGAGCAAGGCCTATAAGAGAGGTTCTACATTTAAACAGCTCACTACAAAATCACAAAACATGGTTTCTGTAATTTGTCTATATTAAAATAAATTTGCAGCCCACAACAAATGATAATTAACAAAGGTTTTCAGACAACAAGTTCATACACGATACTTCTATACTTATCTAAACCATAGATCATAGTTACCTCGAGATAGGATAGTATAGAGTCTATTTAACAATATTCATTTTTCTTCAGTGCTCTACCATTGTCGTCAGGCCTCTTTCTTCTTTATAATCCACAGCACCCACAAAGCACAACTGCAAAGTGCAAGTGACCTCTCACTTACCAGTCTAAATTACGCATCCATCATCGGTTTCTACAATATTGTCTCGTTCTACTTCCTCATTTCTACATATAAACTCCAACAAATCTAGGCACAGCAGATGCTTTTTACGATACAACTAATTAAAGTCACGTCTTTCAAAAGCACATCTCTCATCTGTCTACTAAAAGGAAAGTGAGTTGTGTTGGTATACTTTATAGCAACATGTACCACTATAGATTCCCCCACTAAAATGAAATATGTTGTGTGGAATAACTTATACAACAAGAGACAGTGTTGTTTGTCTTATAAGCAAATTAAAAAGTAATTCATTTATATATTGAGGTCCCATGTGACTAAATCCAATGCATTCCTGTCAACATCACATTGATACAAACAGTCATTATCAGTTTTCTTGCATTAGTCACCATGGAGTTAAACCCATTTGATTTCACACCATGTAAAGATTTATGTCTTTGTATTTCAAAAAGACAGTTAGTATTGTAAAATTAAAGTGAATTAAACAAGAGACTGTTTTCCTTCATATATGTATATATCCCTTTTCCAGTGTTCGCACTATAAATATTAAGATCATTATTTTAATAACATGGTTTGTTTAGCTACCATGAGATGCTAAATTTACCCTGCCATTTACCTTAAGAAGTTACATGTTGTCAGTTTCATCATATCTTACTTTCCACATTTACAAAACTCAGAATTGTTTTCGTTCAATGCATATTCAAGAAAGAAAAGTGTAAGGCATCAATCGATCCCCAGGTAAGTATACATACTTTAACTGTCCTGGAGGATACTTACCTATTTTCATTTAATTTACTTTATTAGTTTTGTATTTTTATATTCGCTACATTCTCGTCTAAGTCTCAGGATAGATACGTTGAACATGCTGTATTTCTTTGCAAAATAAGTGCTCCTTGATATATATATATATATATATATATATATATATATATATATATATATATATATATATATATATATACACTCATGGAAATGGAAAAAAGAACACATTGACACCGGTGTGTCAGACCCACCATACTTGCTCCGGACACTGCGAGAGGGCTGTACAAGCAATGATCACACGCACGGCACAGCGGACACACCAGGAACCGCGGTGTTGGCCGTCGAATGGCGCTAGCTGCGCAGCATTTGTGCACCGCCGCCGTCAGTGTCAGCCAGTTTGCCGTGGCATACGGAGCTCCATCGCAGTCTTTAACACTGGTAGCATGCCGCGACAGTGTGGACGTGAACCGTATGTGCAGTTGACAGACTTTGAGCGAGGGCGTATAGTGGGCATGTCGGAGGCCAGGTGGACGTACCGCCGAATTGCTCAACACGTGGGGCGTGAGGTCTCCACAGTACATCGATGTTGTCGCCAGTGGTCGGCGGAAGGTGCACGTGCCCGTCGACCTGGGACCGGACCGCAGCGACGCACGGATGCACGCCAAGACCGTAGGATCCTACGCAGTGCCGTAGGGGACCGCACCGCCACTTCCCAGCAAATTAGGGACACTGTTGCTCCTGGGGTATCGGCGAGGACCATTCGCAACCGTCTCCATGAAGCTGGGCTACGGTCCCGCACACCGTTAGGCCGTCTTCCGCTCACGCCCCAACATCGTGCAGCCCGCCTCCAGTGGTGTCGCGACAGGCGTGAATGGAGGGACGAATGGACACGTGTCGTCTTCAGCGATGAGAGTCGCTTCTGCCTTGGTGCCAATGATGGTCGTATGCGTGTTTGGCGCCGTGCAGGTGAGCGCCACAATCAGGACTGCATACGACCGAGGCACACAGGGCCAACACCCGGCATCATGGTGTGGGGAGCGATCTCCTACACTGGCCGTACACCACTGGTGATCGTCGAGGGGACACTGAATAGTGCACGGTACATCCAAACCGTCATCGAACCCATCGTTCTACCATTCCTAGACCGGCAAGGGAACTTGCTGTTCCAACAGGACAATGCATGTCCGCATGTATCCCGTGCCACCCAACGTGCTCTAGAAGGTGTAAGTCAACTACCCTGGCCAGCAAGATCTCCGGATCTGTCCCCCATTGAGCATGTTTGGGACTGGATGAAGCGTCGTCTCACGCGGTCTGCACGTCCAGCACGAACGCTGGTCCAACTGAGGCGCCAGGTGGAAATGGCATGGCAAGCCGTTCCACAGGACTACATCCAGCATCTCTACGATCGTCTCCATGGGAGAATAGCAGCCTGCATTGCTGCGAAAGGTGGATATACACTGTACTAGTGCCGACATTGTGCATGCTCTGTTGCCTGTGTCTATGTGCCTGTGGTTCTGTCAGTGTGATCATGTGATGTATCTGACCCCAGGAATGTGTCAATAAAGTTTCCCTTTCCTGGGACAATGAATTCACGGTGTTCTTATTTCAATTTCCAGGAGTGTGTATATATGTACGTATGTATATATACATATATATATATATAGTTATAATAGAGGGAAACATTCCACGTAGGAAAAATATATCTAAAAACAAAGATGATGTGACTTACCAAATGAAAGTGCTGGCAGGTCGACAGACACACAAACAAACACAAACATACACACAAAATTCAAGCTTTCGCAACAAACTGTTGCCTCATCAGGAAAGAGGGAAGGAGAGGGAAAGACGAAAGGATGTGGGTTTTAAGGGAGAGGGTAAGGAGTCATTCCAATCCCGGGAGCGGAAAGACTTACCTTAGGGGGAAAAAAGGACGGGTATACACTCGCACACACACACATATCCATCCACACATATACAGACACAAGCAGACATATTTAAAGACCAAGGTCTTATCATAAGGACTTAAACATTTTTATTGTAACAATGTTCTAAAGTCCTTTTTGCGTCCTGTTTTGGGATCGATCAGAAGTACTGCTTTGGGACTTGGTATCTTTATTATATTGAAAGGTCCAGTATATTTTGTGAAAAACTTACTCATCTTTTTCTTTATATTTGAACTCTGGCAATAGCCTTTTGTTGGTACAAAATCATTTGTGTTAAATGATGGTATTTGTGTCCTTTCATTGTATTTGTGATAACTCCTTCCCTGTTGAAATTGTCCTTTGCTATCTTAGTAACTTCCTCAGAATCTATATTTCTTAACGATGGCCACTTAAATAAGTTTAGGAGTGGTTCTCTCATGAAATTGTTTTTTAATACTTTGACAGGGACAATCTGGCTGACATATGGTGATGTTCGCTCAGTATTACTTGGAACTCCAGAAATGTCTACACCCATTGTCAGTCAATAACATTTGATTTTCTTATATCTATAAAACATTCTTTCAAGCAATTTATTACAGTTTCTGTAGCTGCCGTCTTTATAGGATACAATTATACATATTTTGACCAACATTCCACTAAAACAAACATATATGGTACCCCTCCTCCTCCTCCTCCCAAAAAAAATCTGATGCTGTAAGATCATATAGAGCTTTTGAAGATCAAATAAGGCAGAAGGGATAGATAACATTCCATCAGAATATCTAAAAATACAGGGGAATCGGCAACAAAAATGCTATTCACGTTGGTGTATAGAATGTATGAGTCTGGCGACATACCATCTGACTTTCAGAAAAACATTATTTCCAAAGTCTGAAAGAGCTGACAAGTACAAGAATTGTCGCACAATCAGCTTAACAGTGCATGCATCCATGTTGCTGACAAGAATAATATGCAGAAAAATGGAAAAGAGAACTGAGAATGTCTTAGATGAAGATCAGTTTGGGTTTAGGAAAAGCAAAGGTACCAGAGAGGCAATTCTGACGTTGCCGTTGATAATGGAAGGAAGACTAAAGAAAATTCAAGATATGTTCATAGGATTCATCGACCTGGAAAAAGTGTTTGACAGTGGAAAAGGGTGGAATATGTTCGAACTTCTGAGGAAGATAGGGTAAGCTATAGGGAGAGAGGAGTAATATACAATATGTACAAGAGCCAAGAGGGAATAACAACAATGGACGACCAAGAGCGAAGTGCTCAGATTAAAAAGTTTGTAAGACAGGGATGTAGACTTTCGCCCCTACTGTTCAATCAGTACATTGAAGAAGCGATGATGGATATAAAAGAGAGGTTCCAGAGTGGAATTAAAATTCAAGGTGAAAAGATATCAATGATATGATTCGCTGATGACATTGCTATCCTGACTGAAAGAGAAGAACATTTGCATGATCAGCTGCAAGGAATGAACAGTCTAATGAGTAAGGAATATGGATTGAGTGTAAATTGAAGAAAGTCGAAAGTAACGAGACATAGCAGAAATGAGAACAGCAAGAAGCGTAACATCAGGTCTGATAGTCATGAGGTAGATGGACTTAAGAAATTCTACTACCTAGGCAGCAACATAAAAAATGATGGATGGAGCAAAGACGACACTGAAGGCAGACTAGCACTGGGTAAATGGGCATTCCTCGCCAAGAGAAGTCTACTAGTATCAAATATAGGTGTTAATTTGAGGAAGAAATTTCTGAGAATATACGCCTAGAGCAGAGCATTGTATGGAAGTGAAACATGGACTGTGGAAAAACCAGAATAGAAGACAATAGAAGCGTTTGAGGTGTGGTGCTACAGATGAATGGTGAAAATTAAGTGGACTGTGTAGTAGTAGTAGTAGTAGTAGTAGTAGTAGTAGCTATAGTAGAAGTAGCTTTATTCATCCGTAAATCTCTTTTTACAAGGATATATGATATGTCGAAATATTTACAGTTTAGTCCAATTTAAAATGAGGTCATTTGTATACACATACATTTACAGACTTCTAGTTAGAGATAATCATTAGATTTTCTCCTGCTTTCCTAACTCGGAACCGCAATCGTGATTTGGTACAGCAGGGATCTTCTTCTTGAGTGGATAAAGATTTTCAACAAGGCCGTCAGTATTTATTGATCTTATCTCAGCAGTTTGTCCCAGAGCTTTCATCTCCAAATCAGGAACAGTCGCAGGTTTCTCCTTCTGCATCAACCTGAATCATCTTTTTGTGTCCTCGCCATCATTTGCCGGAACAAGTACAAATTCAAGCTCCTGACATGTATCAAATATGTCAGACAGAGTTCCACTATCTTATTCTGTCAAGAACAGGATATGTACAACCTCTTCTATGTCCCTCTCATTTTCCAAATTACATCTGAAATAAATCGGAACAGCTGCGAGAAAATGATCCCTTACTGCACACCATATGATATTTCATAGGTAAATATAAAAGCCAGTTCCACAACAAAGCAGATAAAGTACTGTTTTCCAATTTGTGTATATATATTGTATTTAAGTACTCAAATTTCTTATCTGTAATAATATGAGTGAAATTATGAACCTGCACATCATAATTTTGTAATTACTTACCGCCTGTCTATGACGAGAAGCAGCAGAGTCAGTATCAATAGAACAAATGCTTTCCACCAGGAAGTAAACTTCCTGATCTCCACCCCTACTGTCAGTTTCAAACTAACAATAAAACATAAAAGAAATATTTCAGTTGTTGACAAAGAGCTTCTGAAAACAAATATGCCTGAGAAGAGGAAGCGTATGATAAATCATACGATGGGATATAATGGGTTAACTTGATGCTCTGGAAGTATATAGCAGGCGACAGCTGAAACCTGACTGACTGAAACGAATGGTTGCTGGCTCTTCAAAATAGACAACTGATTAACAATTGTGCTACATAATCCCTGAATTTACGTTTTACAGTTACAGAACGGGAGATTATAACTCTTAAAGAGAAAAACACCCACGAAATTTAATAACTATACTACCAAAAACACATAAAAAGCTAAATAGGTATGTAGCATCTGCTACGAATTTCGCACCAGCCCGCGATGTTATTGTGTTCAGTGGTGCAATGTTGTGTGTTTGGTATGTGATAACAAATGAGTTGCAGCTGTGAGACAGCTTCTAAGATGGACCCAGGATTTCATAATACGTTTTTAAATTCTCTTCTACTGTTTATTCTTTGGCATGAGCATTTTTATTCCATTTTGTATGTTCCATGTTTTTATGTTCTGTGATTATGTTGTCACTCCGGGACACAGTGTCAATGACCTCTTTCCTGACTCGCTTCTTCGTTAGTTATACACGTGTTCAGAACATTTAACCTGGGATTAAAAGGTTCAGATTCATACTCGACTTAGGGAGTAACCACTTGTCCAATTTGATCAGCGGACATTGATTCCAGAATAAAGAATTTTATCCTCTTGAAACCTCCAGACTCAGTTTTGTTCACGCTAAGCAAAGACTGTTTAGTCCAAATCATGCGAATCCTGACAAGGGGTGATTCCGACGTGATGTGGCCAGAAAGAGAAGGTTGAGCGACTACTACGGAATTTAAATATCATGTAAGATACAGACGCACCAACAGTGTCTAGACTAACGGTCTGTTTACCTCCGTTCTCGGCAAACAACCCGACCCCATGGCTTGCTTACGTCGAGGTCAGTTTTAACTATGCAGGAATTACAGCCGATTCGACACAATTCGCCCTCATTATGAGCCAACTTGACCATCGCTAGGCTGCAGAGCTACAAGATGTGATCACTGCGCCGCTGCACGAAAATTCATATGAAAAGGTTGAATTGGAATTAATACAGAGTGTCGCTGTGTCTCACAGAGGGCGAATCAGAGAGGTACCGATGCAAGAAGACAGTGGTAATCGTAAGCCGTTACAATATCTGTGTCTTCTACAGTTACCGTCCCCGACACCTACTACACTCCCTGTAGAGCAGCCGATTATCCCCGTAAGTCAAAGGGAGTGTGGCTTCACAGACCGAGATGTCGTTGGACGCGGTGCCGGAGCTCGCGGATCGCATGCAAGAGGCATCGCATCCGCACAGGTCAGTGCAGTGACAGTGCCAGGCAGCAGTACGACAGTGTCACCAACAGTCGCCAGCACGGAATTCGCCTCACTGGTGGCGAAATTAGACACGCTATGCATACAAATCGGCGCGTTACTGTCTCATGGCGGTGCTTGGAACGGTAGAGGATGTAATCGCTTGAGGTGCAGAAGCCAATCTCAACCAGTGCCGCATCATCGAACACGGAACACTATAAGGTGGCACCACGGTAGGTTTGACGAACATGTGCGCAAATGTACAGCACTGTGTTAGTACCCAAATGCCAGCAGCATGTACAACCGACTGTCCAACAAAGTCATGACGCCTGTTTGTTAGTGATGGGTGATCTGGTCGGAAGTATTTAGCAGACACTGGCTCAGACTTGAGCATCATGCCAAGAATTTTAGTCCGCCGCTGTAGACTGACAATTGTTTTCTGTATAATTGTCATGAACATCTCATCCAATACTATGTATGGAACACAGTGGATAGAGTTAAAGTTGGGGCTGCGCCGTCCGTTTACGTGGGACTTTACCATCGCCGTTAGGTAGCCAATAATAGGAGCTGATCATCTGGCACGTTACCATCTTTTACCAGACGTACCCAACGCCAAACTGGTTAACAGCGTTACTGGACTGATGGCAGCTGGTTTTCATCATGACACATCGGTGCACAGTGCCAACAATACATGCGTCTGACGAGGAGTAGGATCCACTGCTGGGGCAATATCTGACCTTGGCCAGACAACCTAGTGCACCTACTCACATGACACACAACACCACACACCATATAGAACATCATATGATACACTAGTATCTTGTAGTCCCAGGAGATTGGCACCTGATCGTTTGGCCACTGCTAAAGCGGACTTCCATGTGATGCTTAAAGAAGGCATAATTTGGCCATCAAGTAGCCCATGGTTATTTGCACTCCACCGTGTTCTGAATAAAGGAAGAGCCTGGTGGCTGTGCAGTGACTATTACGTGCTCATTGTAAAAACCTTTTCTGATCGCTCTCCCATACCACTGCAATGCAATTACAATTACGTGCTATGCAGCGTGATGGTATTCAGCATGTTGGACTGTGCCGAAGAAAATATGTGTACACTTGTGGGAGAAGAGGACATTCCTAAGACAACAATGATTACTCCATGCGAACTGTTTGAGAGAAAGTTTATGACGTTTGGGGTGTGGAATGCTGCACAAACCTGGCAGAGGTTTATCGATTCCATTCTACTCGGACTGCCATTTTGCTTCGCCTACCTGGACAACATACTCATCTTTTCTGCCGCCATGGAGCAACCTCACCAGCATCTACAAGAAGTATATAACCATCTAGAACAATTTGGTATGACGTTGAATGTGGACAAGTGTGTGTTTGGAAAGGCTGACGTGACGTTCCTAGCCGAATTTCATCAACAGGTTTCCTTCCGCTGACAAAAATGGCAAAACGATCCTAAAAATACCACGCCTGATGACAGTCAAGGAGTTAACGCTGGTTACTAGGCATGCTTAACTTTCACCGCTCACACTTACCCCGCGCAGCAGATGTGCAAGAACCATTGAATGCAGCACTTTTCCGGTCCCAAGGTTCAAGGCGGCACTATTGTGCAGTGAAACGAAACAACGTGCTCCGCCGTCAAAACTGCGAAAAACAGCATAGCAAACACAGCACTGCTTGCGCGCAGTAAGCTTGACGCGCCTTTGGCATTAGTTGACGCAAACCAAAATGCTGTCGACGCGGTACTTCCAACAATGCTCAGTAGATTTGTAGCCGTTATCCGCATATTTCTTCCGCAAATTGTCGCCATCTCAGAGTAAGTGGCGAGCATACGGCCGCGAACTCCTGGTTATAAAACGAGGCACTCAAATACTTCCGTCCACCAACAGAAGCAAGGTGTTCACAATCTACATGGATCACAAACCACTGATCTATGCATTCAAAACGAATAGTGTCAACTGTTCTCCCCGCCAGTGCGACCATCTAGAGTTTATAAGCTAATTCAGTACGGCCTTAAGGCACATTTCTGGTATTGCTAACATAGTGAGTGACTGTCTCTCGTGCATCAGCAGCATACTATATTTCACGGACTATAAGATGTACCTTAATTTTTAAGCATTTTTTTAAAAAAATAACATTTTTATGCCGCACTTCTTGAAAGATTTAACAATAATGTCTTCTCTCACTCTACACCACGACTGTTTTATCCACTGACACACTTGTTTGATTGTAGGTTGTTTTAAAGCTCCCTTCTGCGTTAACTCATGCTGGGTTTCACGCATCGTCCATTTGTTCCACTCCTCTCTCATATACACTTTAAATGGTGTATTTATCGAGACATCAAGAGGTTGCAATTGTGAAGTAAGTCCTCCCAGAATAACAACAAACGCTGTATCTCCCTGTCTCAAATTCTCTTTCACAGAATTTTCCAAGTGAGTACTAAACAGATCTCACGCAAGAAGAGAAATCTTCTTCAATAAAGCACCTTTCATTCTCTCCCACAATCTGTTAATCCATAATTTCATACCAGCCTCATACATACAACCCTTGTCACGTACGTGAACAACGATACTTAGCGTTATTTCAGAAGGTTTTGGCGTTGTTTTGCGCTTGAAAATGGTCTTGGGATTAAGGTTAGTACCGTCAGCACAACACGAAAGGACAACAGTGTAGTGCATTTTTAATGTGCACTTGTTTTTATAGTTACAGTTTTAGCATCTTTCATGGAAACACTTCTGTTACTCAACACAGTAAACGTCAGAGGAGTTTCATCCATATTTGGTATTTGGCTTTCTTCCACTCTGGTTTTCTTTCTATGTTGAATAATAAAGAGGTGGAAAGATAATATTATCTCTTTATACTCTTGTGTTATTTTCTGAGATATTTTGGTTTTCGTCCATGACACTTGAAAGGTGGCTACACTGAGTCACAGCGCCAGAGATTGCGCCAAAGAGTTTTATTCCGCCTCCTCCACTGGCAGTGCTTGTTTAGAAGTTGTGGTGGTTAGTGCTTTGCTGAGAGTATGTTGATAGCTGTATTATTTGAGGCCATATCGTGTGCAGTTGTTTTGATGGGCTAGACAGCAGATGTTGTTCGAATGGAGATGTTGTAATGATCAGAATGTATTTTTCGTCAATATATATGAAGGTAAAGAAAATTTTTTATTTCAAATGTCTTAAATAATAATGCCTCTTGGTCACAGGTTCAGTCAACAAAGCATCTGGCTCATGTTCTATGTTAGACTGTAATTCGGGTTTCTATGTGCGATTATAGTATTTCAGTTTTATTTAATTAATTCACTGTAAATGGAATTTAAAATATCTTGTCTTATTGAGGAAGAACCGTGCCAGATGTGTACGTTGAATCACACTTCCACACACAGAACAGTTACACTTGTCCCTTGTTGTTTTGTAGCTTTCATAGTTGCTGGGGACTTAATTAATTAATTGTGTTAACGGAAATTTCCTTTAGTTCTTTGTTGTTATTCTATGCAGTCAGATTGCGTACTAATACCACTCAGGGCCAACCGGTTACGAGACAGCGTAACCGGACAAACAGCGACTAAAAATAATTTGCATTATAAATAATTAAGCCCCCATGCATGTGGCGACCGCTGCTTCGGATCGTCCCTTGGAATTCTTTTGATAGTAAAAATAGCAGACAGTAGTATTGTTGTAGTAATTTGTAGTTTAGTAATTGTAGTCTATATTGCATGTGTAGATTTGGTAACTGAACATTTGTAGTTGTCTTGTCATTCTTTTTATGGTATTTTGGCAGAATTTAATTTTTGATGTCTTGTATACGGGTTTGACAATTTTGTGCATCTATGAAGATTTTAATTGTTCGTTAGGCGTGTTTGTCGGGAAGCATTTCGTGTGAATGGTATTGTTGGTGATAACGTGTTATATTCTGTGTAATTTTCGTATTGTGACGAGTTTTGTATGTTTTGTAAATGATTACGCGATCAATGAAAAAGGCAAAAATGATGGATAGTGAGACTGACGAAATTGTTAACATGGCGAACTCGCCAACACAGGAGAACAGTATGATGAATAATGAAGTAGAGAACAATTTACTAAGCAGGGAAAATAGTCCAGAACCAGTTCAAAACTTTTTACAAAGAATTTTCAGAATACGAGATTAACGACAGAAGATTCTGGAATAGTATCGAACACAGATAGCTTTACAGCTATGACGAAGGAAGCTGGTTTTGCGGGAAATGTTAGGGGCGAAAAGAATTTCGAACCAGTTAATATGGAGCAGTTGATGAGAGCAATATTTAATCTGGGAACTGAATTAAAAACAGTGGGATCACAGTTACGATCTGAATTTAAAACAGTGATGGGAACTTTGGCAACACGGATAGAAACTGATATGGGAATAATGGAAACACGGTTAGACTCACTGGGATCACAGTTAGGATCTGAATTAAAAACAGTGGCAACACGGCTAGACTCACAAATAGGAACAATTAAAACAGAGATGGAAACAATGGAAACACGGTTAGACTCACGAATAGGGACAAGTTTCAAAAAGATGAAAGATGAATTAAAGAAAGAAATTAGAGAAGTACAACCGATTTTGAATTCTCACAATAATAGATTAATTTCAATAGAAATTAGACAAAACGAACAGGATATAGAACAGGAAGAAAGAGATCGTGTGATAGTACAAAAATTTTCAAAGTTAAATTTACAACGTGCACATGATAAGGAAGAAATATTTGAGAGAATCGAGGAATCCGTACCAAATGACAGAATAAATAACCTAACACAACAATATGAACAGCTAACTACTAACTGTGTCAATACTGAAACCCGAGTCGCGACACTTACGGAAGATGTAAATAAACAGAATGAAAAAATAGGTGACTTATCGGAAAGAGTTGAGGAGATTTCAGATAAATTGACAAATCTTCGTTTACATGGGGACAGAGATTCAGATGATACAGCTCCATTGCCATTTACAGAAACCGAAGAGTACCAGAACATAAATAAACATGTTGAAAATCAGGGAAAATTTAATGAACGCGTTAAAAGGGAATTTGAGACATTACGAAAGCAAGTCAAACAAATTGAAGGCGAAATCGTAGGAAAAGACAGTAGAAGAAATTTGGAATCACCGATAGGAGCGGGTTTTGAAGATAATAATTTATTTTATTTACGAGATACAACAAGAGAGCGCGAACTTGACAATAATCGACATTCGGACTGGGACGGACGCGGTAGGTCTTCGTCGCCACGAGGCGAAAACTTTGACTATAAACACTTTTTAACCGTTCGGAAATTTAAGATCTTTCGCAATTCTAAGAATGACATACATCCATGTTCATGGTTAGATCAATTTATGTTCGCACTTCCACCAAATTTTCCACTAAGTCACAAACTGGAATTTATGTCTGGCTATTTGTCCTCAGGGGATTCACTACACTAAGTGAATATGTGCCGTAGCGTGCACAGGGCCCCAAGCTGTAGTAGTGCTATTTCCCTTTTAGTTTTCTGCACTGCTGCCTACTCTTTTGCTATTCTTTGTATCTATCAAAACAACTCTTCGACTATCAATCTATCTAGAGAGTCGGTAAAGAATAACCGGATATGACTATTTTACCCAAAAGTGATTTCGGAAATTACCGTTTGGACTTACTGTATCTTCAGCAGCATTCATTCGTAGTTTAAACGAAATTTTGCCTGTTTATCTTCGTGACAATATTACTTCATATGTTGATGATATTCTTGCTAAACGTTCTTGGAGTGAGCATAACAAAATTTTGGATTCATTATTACGTGTTTTTGCAAGAGTTGGCATTACAGTGAACTTGGAAAAATCTGAATATGGTCGTTCTCAGGTGAAATTTCTTGGTCATATTATTTCTACAGAAGGTATTCTCCCTGATCCAGAGAAGCTAGACGCAATTCGTAATTATGCTGTTCCTACTACAAAACGTGATGTTCGTAGTTTCCTTGGTGTCTGTAATTTTCTTAGACGCTTTGTTAGATTGGACAATTTGGGCACCACTCGTTTATGTGAACTATCCGGAAATAATTTTAATTGGGTTTGGGATGAGGAAGCTCAGTCAGAATTTGAACAACTTCGTGCTGCTTTAGTTGCTGCTCCACTTCTTTCACATCCGGATTTATCTAAAGATTTTTGGCCTAGGTACACGCTTATTTCAAGAGATAGAAGAAAACGGCGTTGTAGTACAGAAAACTATTGCATTTGGAAGTCGTGTTCTCTCTAAATCAGAAAAGAATTATTCGATTACGGAACTTGAAGCCTTGGCTGTTGTTTGGGCTTTCACAAAATTTCGGACATTTTTGTTTGGCAGACATACTAAGGTTTACACCGATCATCGAGCTCTGGAATTTCTTATGTCAACAAAATTAACTCATGGAAGATTGTCACGATGGGCGCTGTATCTACAGGAATTTGATTTTAGTATTGTTTACATACAGGGTTCTTCAAATATTATTGCTGATGCTTTATCACGTGCACCTATGGGTATGAAACAAAGTGCTGAGGAGGACTGCAAAGAAAATAATTATTGTTTGATGTACACTCCTGGAAATGGAAAAAAGAACACATTGACACCGGTGTGTCAGACCCACCATACTTTCTCCGGACACTGCGAGAGGGCTGTACAAGCAATGATCACACGCACGGCACAGCGGACACACCAGGAACCGCGGTGTTGGCCGTCGAATGGCGCTAGCTGCGCAGCATTTGTGCACCGCCGCCGTCAGTGTCAGCCAGTTTGCCGTGGCATACGGAGCTCCATCGCAGTCTTTAACACTGGTAGCATGCCGCGACAGCGTGGACGTGAACCCTATGTGCAGTTGACGGACTTTGAGCGAGGGCGTATAGTGGGCATGCGGGAGGCCGGGTGGACGTACCGCCGAATTGCTCAACACGTGGGGCGTGAGGTCTCCACAGTACATCGATGTTGTCGCCAGAGGTCGGCGGAAGGTGCACGTGCCCGTCGACCTGGGACCGGACCGCAGCGACGCACGGATGCACGCCAAGACCGTAGGATCCTACGCAGTGCCGTAGGGGACCGCACCGCCACTTCCCAGCAAATTAGGGACACTGTTGCTCCTGGGGTATCGGCGAGGACCATTCGCAACCGTCTCCATGAAGCTGGGCTACGGTCCCGCACACCGTTAGGCCGTCTTCCGCTCACGCCCCAACATCGTGCAGCCCGCCTCCAGTGGTGTCGCGACAGGCGTCAATGGAGGGACGAATGGAGACGTGTCGTCTTCAGCGATGAGAGTAGCTTCTGCCTTGGTGCCAATGATGGTCGTATGCGTGTTTGGCGCCGTGCAGGTGAGCGCCACAATCAGGACTGCATACGACCGAGGCATACAGGGCCAAAACCCGGCATCATGGTGTGGGGAGCGATCTCCTACACTGGCCGTACACCACTGGTGATCGTCGAGGGGACACTGAATAGTGCACGGTACATCCAAACCATCATCGAGCCCATCGTTCTACCATTCCTAGACCGGCAAGGGAACTTGCTGTTCCAACAGGACAATCCACGTCCGCATGTATCCCGTGCCACCCAACGTGCTCTAGAAGGTGTAAGTCAACTACCCTGGCCAGCAAGATCTCCGGACCTGTCCCCCATTGAGCATGTTTGGGACTGGATGAAGCGTCGTCTCACGCGGTTTGCACGTCCAGCACGAACGCTGGTCCAACTGAGGCGCCAGGTGGAAATGGCATGGCAAGCCGTTCCACAGGACTACATCCAGCATCTCTACGATCGTCTCCATGGGAGAATAGCAGCCTGCATTGCTGCGAAAGGTGGATATACACTGTACTAGTGCCGACATTGTGCATGCTCTGTTGCCTGTGTCTATGTGCCTGTGGTTCTGTCAGTGTGATCATGTGATGTATCTGACCCGAGGAATGTGTCAATAAAGTTTCCCCTTCCTGGGACAATGAATTCACGGTGTTCGTATTTCAATTTCCAGGAGTGTATATTCAAGGTGTTGCATTTGAAAATTTTATTTCGTCTTCGCTCCAGGACATCGCTAAGGAGCAAAATAAGGATCCAATCTGAAAGGACATTGAGGAGAAGTGGAGGAGAAAGGAAAGCGTAGCGATTAGACAGTATTATTTAGTTCGCAATGATATTCTTTTTAAACGAAAATCGGTCGACAACTCTGGTTGGTTTGTATTCCTGATGAATGGGTTAATAAATTGATTTGGTATACACATTTCAGTTATGCACACTTTGGTCCCAGAAAATGCTTTCATAAATTACGAGAAAATTGCTACTTCAGTAATATGGAAAAACGTATTCGATCTGTTCTTGCCAAATGCAAATTATGTCAAAAGGCTAAGCCGCCAACTATTTCTCACAGAGCACCGTTGTTTCCTATCATTCCAGCGAAATTAAAGGACATGGCTGCAGTCTATTTGTTCGGTCCAGTGGTTCGTTCTACTAATGGTTTTGCGTACATTTTGCTAGCAGTGGAATTGACATCAAAATATGTATGTTTTACACCTTTACGCAAAGCAACAGCTCGTTCAGTATCTAACGCTTTCATCAAACATTTTCTTAAAGAAGTGGGTCATGTTGATAAGTTTATATCAGATAATGGATCACAGTTTCGCTCTAAAATTTGGCTTCGTACTCTACGGCGTCGTAAGATCAAACCAATTTTCATTTCACTTTTTCACCCTCAATCTAACGCTTCAGAGAGATGGATGAAGGAAATCAATAAATTGTGTCGACTTTGTCATCAGAATCGCAGAACTTGGGATCAGTATCTTCATATTTTTCAAAACATTCTGAATGAACTCCCTAATGATTCAACTTCTTTACCGCCTACATTGATATTAAAAAATAAAGCACCGACAAATCGCATTTCTGAAATCGTTCCTTTTCCACCTTCACGAAAACTGCGGCATTCTGAAGTTGTCAACCTGGCTCTACGAAATATTGCATCTGCGGCTGCTAGAAGAGAGAAATCAGCTAAACGTCCTGGTCGTTTAAAAACCTTGTCAGTTGGTCAAAAGGTGTTAATTAAGTCTCATCGTTTGTCTCACAAAGGAAAAGGCTTGTGTAGCAAACTTTTTCTGCTTTATAACGGTCCATATAGAGTTCGCAAAATCATTCATGATAACACTGTCGAAGTAGAAACTCGACGCTCTAAGGGAATACATCATATATCGAACGTTAAAATTTTTGTGGAATGACATACTTTTGAGAAACTAACAGTTATACGTAAACACACGGAGAGTACAAAGATACCGCGCCGTGTTCTGGCGGCGGCACATACTCAAAGCAACAGTCAAGTCTGCGTGCCGCACAAGGCAGTCGTTGACCGCAAACAATTACTTCATACATCACGCTTACCTACAGCTGATCGAGCGCTCAGTGCGAATGCACTGACAGCCGTAAACAAATACACAGTCTAATTTCTCCGAATAAATTCAGTATAAAGCTATAATGACTTGATAAATTGTTATTAACGTTCAGTTTTTTTTCAGGATACAGTATAAAATATTTAAGAACTTCAGGTAAATTCTGTGTGTGTCCGGCGTTAAGAGGACTTGCTATCGAGAAAATTTCAGGAAGACTGTAATTTCGAAGAAGAAAGTAATAAACTAAAAAGGTATCTATTAATTGAGTTTATTTTTCAGGTAACATATTTTTACTTAGGTATGTACTTTATACGTAATTTGCTGCTCGCGATTACGTGATTTATACTTTGTGTTAACTGATTTTGACAATGATTGATTAATGAACAGGGTTGTTACTTGTGTATATTATGCATCGCTTGGCTGCACTGCTTTTTCACTGATGTCACATTTTTTTAAATTATGTGCCTGCTGTGCTTATTTATTTAAATTATAATTGTCACCTGATTAGTTGTGCTGATATGTTTATGTATGTAAGTTATACTTTGTGATTTCTCTGCTTGCGCCTTCATGTTTACTTATTAAGATTACATATGAACATTTATTTGCTTATGCTGAAATGATGCTAATGACCTGTTTATTATGTAAGATACATATTTGCTGCTTTGCGTATGGATTGCATATTTATACATTTCTGTTTGTTGTCATAACTACTCTTTAATTTGGTATATAGAAATGCTGATATGCGGTGTACAAACATGAAGTGTAGGTCACACTATGGTATTAATTATAGATTGTTCGCTTGGCAGAGCCTCGTTGTAGGAATTGTGCTGCATCCACTTGTTGACATTCTGTTCTCTACTGGTATATTCACTCGCTATTGCATGTTTTGCTTACGCTCAGTGCCTTATATTTTAAGATAAGAAAATGAACTGCTATAATTCTACGAAGGACGTTGGTACAAGAAACTTCGTTGAAGTCACATGAGCTGGAGGTTTTATGGAAGCTGTATAAATTTATGCTAATAGGAAGGAAGCTAACGACATGACATACCAACACTAGGTTTAGACCATTGACAGCTATTACACTGCATTCTTCGTGAGCAATTGAAATAGCAAGTGACACTTGACACAAGAAATACTTCACATGTTTGCTTCTGTTTTGCCATGATTCTTAAAGTGGAGTACACACTGTGAAATATTACGATCATATACACTCCGTAATCGTACTTACTTACTGAGAGTTATTTAAACTAAAGGCTGTTAGAGGTCATGTCTTCATTTCTTTTATTTAATGATGGACAAGGTAACCAAAATGTATTTTATAATTCATAATGAGTAGAAGATTTGGGTCAGATGGATTACACAGAGGTTGTGTGTGGACATTGTGTCTTCGGATTGTATGGGATGATGAACTGAAGTTTGCACTAGAATTTTATCTGTACTTGTTCGAGGAGACTGACTAGAGGAAAGAGTTATGGAAGTGAAATGATATTGGCGATAAGATTTATATGTGTCGACGTATTGAAGAGGTATTATTGAGGTATTGAGATTGTGTGAAGTTGATGATTAGCGGAGTTTTGGTGGACAAGAGGTAAGGTAAATGGTATTGGTGATCAGGTTGATATGTATCGACGTAAGAGGTATTATTGAAGTATTAAGTTTATGTGATGCTGATGATTATTGGAGTTTTGGTGGATAAGAGGTAAAGTAAGTAAGGAGCATATTTTTTTTTGTTGGTTTATATGGAACAAGGAGGATGAAGATGGCAGACTAGAACACTCAAGTAGAAGGAAGATTGTCTACACACACACTTTGTTAAATCACTAAGCAGTATATACTTTTTTTTGAGAGAGGAAGCATTTGCATATCTTGGCACACTGACAGTTGTTCAGCAACTGTACATTTTGATCTGGCTTGGCAAACATTGGTCTTGACATGATGACTATGACGTTGACTAACTATTATTGACTGTTATACACTGCTGCCAATACTACTTGATACACATGTTGAACATCAAATTTTGACAGAATTGCATTTACACAGTTAACACTATTCAATTACACAGTAGTGCTTAAATGTGGATGAAAGATGAGTGAGTGTGTTTTGTGTGTTTTCCCTTCCTAATCCCAAATTATTGGTACCGACCTATCTCATAAATATTATTTTACTTGTTTGTTGCAGCTTGCACTGACACCCATAAATATTATAGGTTTACTGATATTTGCGTATTTGTAATATTTAATATGACAGTTATCTGATATCATTTGTGTGTTTGTTATAATTTGTATGTTTAGTGTAAGAGCATTGAGAATAATTTTGTAAAAGCCATTGTGTGTGCATTCAAACTGTCGTTCATGCCTGCACCTGTTCAACATGATGGGTGCCACTTGGAAATGTTTAATTTCTGCTGATAAACTCTGATGAACTGTCTGATTAGTGATAGTGAATATTATGGACTGTTACCCGCACTTGTTCAACATGATGGGTGCCACTTGGAAATGTTTAATTTCTGCTGATGAACTGTTTGATTAGTGATAGTGAATATTATGGACTGTTACCTGCACCTGTTCAACATTGCTGGGTGCCACTAATGGAACTGCTTCTACTGAAATGATGTCACTTGTTGCTGTCTGCACCTGTTCAACATTGCTGGGTGCCACTAATGGAACTGCTTCTACTGAAATGATGTCACTTGTTGGTGTCTGCACCTGCTCGCCATTTCTGGGTGCCACTGTTGGAGCTGTTTAAATACTGCTGATGAAATGTTATGAGACTGCTATTTGCACCTGTTGACCATTGCTGGGTGCTACTGCTGGAACTGTCAACTACTCTGAGGAGTCCTACTTGTTTATTGAACTATTGAAAGGGTTTTATGTGAATATTTGTATAAACTGATTTTTTGTGTATTTACTGTTTATGAAATGTTATGAAACTCTTACCTATACTTATTCGTCATTGCTGGTGCCATTGATTGAATGATACTTGTGTAAACTATTATGTAAAATCACATGTATGAAAGCATTTGTATTCCTTATTGTATTTTATATATTAGGTTATTGAGGGGTCAGTGCAAAGCCAAAATTTATCTAGTTATGTGATATTTACTTATTAATATTATCTTTTATTTTTGTCTGTATTTTTTTTGACGAATTTGGTGGTATTTTCGCCACCAATGCTGGTAAAAATACCATCAAATTCTAGCCCGTGGAGGAGGGGCATATGAAAGGTGGCTACAATGAGTCACAGCGCCAGAGATTGCGCCAAAGAGTTTTATTCCGCCGCCTCCACTGGCAGTGCTTGTTCAGAAGTTGTGGTGGTTAGTGCTTTGCTGAGAGGATGTTGATAGCTGTATTATTTGAGACCATGTCATGAGCAGTTGTTTTGATGGACTAGACAGCAGATGTTGTTCGAATGGAGATGTTGTAATGATCAGAATGTATTTTTCGTCAATATATATGAAGGTAAAGAAAATTTTTTATTTCAAATGTCTTAAATAATAATGCCTCTTGGCTTTCTTCCACTCTGGTTTTCTTTCTATGTTGAATAATAAAGAGGTGGAAAGATAATATTATCTCTTTATACTCTTGTGTTATTTTCTGAGATATTTTGGTTTTCGTCCATGACACTTGAAAGGTGGCTACACTGAGTCACAGCGCCAGAGATTGCGCCAAAGAGTTTTATTCCGCCTCCTCCACTGGCAGTGCTTGTTTAGAAGTTGTGGTGGTTAGTGCTTTGCTGAGAGTATGTTGATAGCTGTATTATTTGAGGCCATATCGTGTGCAGTTGTTTTGATGGGCTAGACAGCAGATGTTGTTCGAATGGAGATGTTGTAATGATCAGAATGTATTTTTCGTCAATATATATGAAGGTAAAGAAAATTTTTTATTTCAAATGTCTTAAATAATAATGCCTCTTGGTCACAGGTTCAGTCAACAAAGCATCTGGCTCGTGTTCTGTATTAGACTGTAATTCGGGTTTCTATGTGCAATTATAGTATTTCAGTTTTATTTAATTAATTCACTGTAAATGGAATTTAAAATATCTTGTCTTATTGAGGAAGAACCGTGCCAGATGTGTACGTTGAATCACACTTCCACACACAGAACAGTTACACTTGTCCCTTGTTGTTTCGTAGCTTTCATAGTTGCTGGGGACTTAATTAATTAATTGTGTTAACGGAAATTTCCTTTCGTTCTTTGTTGTTATTCTATGCAGTCAGATTGCGTACTAATACCACTCAGGGCCAACCGGTTACGAGACAGCGTAACCAGCAAACAGCGACTAAAATTAAAATAATTTGCATTATAAATAATTAAGCCCCCATGCACACTTCATAAACCTGTAACACCAACCAACTCCACCCTTAAAGTCTGTTAAGTTCACTGTAGCGCTAGTTCACGAGCGTGTATTTGAATCATTTTTGTATTAATTCCAATGCCATTTTGGCGGTGTCCTTGAATCCATTCCAATACATCATCGTCTAGTTTTGACCAGTAGTGTCAGTCAACTCCACCCTTAGTCTGACAAGTTCCATGTAGCACTAGCTTACAAGTGTGTATTTTAGTCGTTTTGCTATTAATTCCAAAGCCATTTTAATGGTGTCCTTGAACCTATTTCAATACATCATCTTCTAGTTTTGACCATTTGCATTCAGTCTTATATTTGCACATGTAGCCTACATCACTTTTTCAGTTCTTCTTTACTAGCCTGCTAATCACGAACGGTTGTTTCTATTGGTGGGGAGCCGAAATCCCGCTCAGCTGCTGGGTTTCCATGTTATGCATATGATATTACTTTTTTATAACCGCATAATATGAATACCTTATGTTTTTTCATTACGGAAACACACTACTAACAAAAATATTGTACTGTTACTAATAACACAAATCACTTTCAGTTCAAATTCACTGGCACTGTAGGCAGCAATGACGCATCATGGCTGGACAGTGTTCCGGGTTTGTGATGGTGGAGGAATAGTGTCAGTAAGCTTGTAATCCCCGCAACGCATGCTCGTCGCATATGACTCCAGCTTTGCCAGATAGACAGGTATATATATGATCATTTTTAAGATTGGCGGGAACTTTAAATCGAACTTTGGAGGCAATTTTTCAAGGAACTGTAACTACAACCTGTCAACGTTCCGGGGGGAAAAGGAAGATCTTGCTGATTTCTCCTATCGGCTTTCTGACAAGTCTTCGACAGTGGCCACAACCTAAGTCACCATGGAGCCCGTCCCACCTTTCGCCTTGTGTCACAATCCTTCATTTGGAAAGGTATGGTGGGGAAACGCCAAGAGTGGACGCATGACATGCCTTCACTGCCAGCATTACAAAGTGTCCCGTAATGTGCACAAGCCATTGGGTAACTTGCCAGATGCAACCTCTCATTTACCTCATGTACAATGAGGCAAAAAGATTTCCCAGCCTGAATAATTTTGAGTCCAATAACAGCACATTGAGCATGCCCAAGTTCAGAAGCGCTAGTGTTCACGAGTCTAGCTGTCTGTAAAGTTACAGCTTGGTGTTTACATCGTGAATAGAAACAGCGTAATAGAATATATTATGTGTCAGATTCATCGCAGTTTAACTTATCATGTTATTTCTTTTGAAAATCATTATTCGAGCACGTAGAAACGGTTGAAGTTAAGAACTCCACTTTGGGAGGATTATTACAACAACGAACGTTCCACGTATACAGGGTGTGCATAAAGTTGGGGAACACTTTCAGTTATTTATAGCACATGAACTAAACATTGTACAGGTGTCATGCACATTGCATTTTGAAGAGAAACTCTGAAAGCTTTTTTTTACAAACATTCGATATGCGAACCAAGAGTGAACCGGCAGATCTCAATACGGTAATCTAGTTCTTGCCATACCCATCCCAGTATGGCATCGACGACTGTGGCAATCGCTTCCCGTATTCTCTCCCGGAGCTCTGCTATATTACATTGTAGAGGCAGTACATACGCCAGATCTTTAAAGTGTCCCCACTGAAAAAGGTCACACTGAGTGAGATGTGGTGATAGGGGAGGCCATTTCGTGAAACAGCTGTCCCCTTCTGTAGCACGGCACCTGCACTCGCCATGTTTGCGACAAGCGCTGATGTCGGCAAATTACCAACCTACGGTGTGGCGGTATATACGAAATGAAAACTTTCAGGGTTTCTCTTCAAAATGACATATGTATGATATCTGTACAATGTTTGGTTCTTGTGCAATAAATAATTGAAAGTGTTCCCGGATTTTATGTACACACTGTATTTCAAGGGTTGAGTGGAGAGGCTGGTGGGTTACGATCGTAAAGGTTGTAACTGGAATCAATTGTCCGTTTTTTTTAACGTGTGCAGGTAATATTTTAAACCTTATTTCGTTACAAATTGTGCAGCTGTAACCTTTTCTAGGTTCCACATTCCTTCAAAAGATTCCGTTACATAATAGTCTAATCTGTAAACAAACAGACGAATCGTCGTACTAAAAATATTGAAAATGGATGTATTTATTTTTAATTGCTCCGACTGCCACCTGGTCTCTATAGTTTTCATTTAAGAGAAATGTATCAGCTGATTGTCAAATTTTTCTACGTCTGTTGAATGTCGCGAGCTCTATCTTCTTATCTCGTGTTTCCTACTGAAAGTCTCATGCTTGTACTCTTGTTAACTTTGCTATTACAGAGATCGCCTAAACTTTATTGTTTTTTTAATTGGTCCTGTGCGCAACAAATAACTTACTTGGTCTTTCTGCTGCCACTGCTTGATCTGCTGCATTCCATTATTTAACAAAAAACATAAAAGACCTGTTATTCATGCTGAGTGCAGTGCATGTTCTGTATGGCGGCTCCTGCTGTTGCTGTGACTGCTGTTGCTTACTACAACTACATATAATTCAAAGGTAAAGGTTTGGTCAAATCTAAACTCAATGAATGATAGCACAAACAACTAATTTCTTATTTCAAAAACTATATTCTGAAAGCGATTCTTTCTCATTCAATTGATAAAACGCTAGAAGCTCTTTAAACAATCGCTTCATACACTCCTGGAAATGGAAAAAAGAACACATTGACACCGGTGTGTCAGACCCACCATACTTGCTCCGGACACTGCGAGAGGGCTGTACAAGCAATGATCACACGCACGGCACAGCGGACACACCAGGAACCGCGGTGTTGGCCGTCGAATGGCGCTAGCTGCGCAGCATTTGTGCACCGCCGCCGTCAGTGTCAGCCAGTTTGCCGTGGCATACGGAGCTCCATCGCAGTCTTTAACACTGGTAGCATGCCGCGACAGCATGGACGTGAACCGTATGTGCAGTTGACAGACTTTGAGCGAGGGCGTATAGTGGGCATGCGGGAGGCCGGGTGGACGTACCGCCGAATTGCTCAACACGTGGGGCGTGAGGTCTCCACAGTACATCGATGTTGTCGCCAGTGGTCGGCGGAAGGTGCACGTGCCCGTCGACCTGGGACCGGACCGCAGCGACGCACGGATGCACGTCAAGACCGTAGGATCCTACGCAGTGCCGTAGGGGACCGCACCACCACTTCCCAGCAAATTAGGGACACTGTTGCTCCTGGGGTATCGGCGAGGACCATTCGCAACCGTCTCCATGAAGCTGGGCTACGGTCCCGCACATCGTTAGGCCGTCTTCCGCTCACGCCCCAACATCGTGCAGCCCGCCTCCAGTGGTGTCGCGACAGGCGTGAATGGAGGGACGAATGGAGACGTGTCGTCTTCAGCGATGAGAGTCGCTTCTGCCTTGGTGCCAATGATGGTCGTATGCGTGTTTGGCGCCGTGCAAGTGAGCGCCACAATCAGGACTGCATACGACCGAGGCACACAGGGCCAACACCCGGCATCATGGTCTGGGGAGCGATCGCCTACACTGGCCGTACACCACTGGTGATCGTCGAGGGGACACTGAATAGTGCACGGTACATCCAAACCGTCATTGAACCCATCGTTCTACCATTCCTAGACCGGCAAGGGAACTTGCTGTTCCAACAGGACAATGCACGTCCGCATGTATCCCGTGCCACCCAACGTGCTCTAGAAGGTGTAAGTCAACTACCCTGGCCAGCAAGATCTCCGGACCTGTCCCCCATTGAGCATGTTTGGGACTGGATGAAGCGTCGTCTCACGCGGTCTGCACGTCCAGCACGAACGCTGGTCCAACTGAGGCGCCAGGTGGAAATGGCGTGGCAAGCCGTTCCACAGGACTACATCCAGCATCTCTACGATCGTCTCCATGGGAGAATAGCAGCCTGCATTGCTGCGAAAGGTGGGTATACACTGTACTAGTGCCGACATTGTGCATGCTCTGTTGCCTGTGTCTATGTGCCTGTGGTTCTGTCAGTGTGATCATGTGATGTATCTGACCCCAGGAATGTGTCAATAAAGTTTCCCCTTCCTGGGACAATGAATTCACGGTGTTCTTATTTCAATTTCCAGGAGTGTATATTTACTAAAGGTCAGTAAGCCCCCTAGGGCCTTATTCCTTGAAAATTTTAATGTGTGATAAGTGATGAAGACCTCGCGATTTATGTGTTCGTATTGTCTCAAGTTCCACAGCGTTTGTGTGTGCAATGCGTCGTATATGGAAGGGTCCTTCATACACCAAGAAAAACTCCCTACTCAAATATTTTCCCTTATGAGATAGTCGATGTGATCTAAGCAATACTTTTTGACCTACCTGTAAATTCTTGACGTTGACTCGTGGATTATGCAACTTCTTTCTTCTGTCTGCAGCTTTCTTGATGTTCTGTAATGCTATACTTACCACTTCATTGTGTCTTAAACGTAGCTGTGCAGGGAAGGCTACTAATTGTTTTACCCTATCTGGTGGTTGTTTATTTTTCAACACAAGCAGTGGAGGCAGGGTAGTGGAATCATTAGGTAGTTCATTAATAATGTTTTGGAAATCGGATAAATGTACGTCCCAGTTTCTATGTTGGCGATGGCAGTACAATCTGCAGAGTTCACCTAACTCCTTCATAATACGTTCTGATGGGTTACATGATAAAACGTGGTAAAAATACTGGTTTAATTTTCCTGCGTAGCAAGGTTTTTAGCCAACTGTTGGAACGGAATTGTGGGTCATTGACGGAAATCACCTTGCCTACGTGCCTTACTTCCTTCAAGCAATTCTTGACGAATGCTGTAGAAACTGATTTTGCTGTAGCTTTTCGTAAAGGCGTGAATGAGACAAATTTCGAAGTAAGCTCAACAGATACGAAAACATATGAATGGCCTTATCTAGATCTTATTACTGGCCTGAAGATGTCCATGGCAGCCATATCTTTTAATTTGACTGGGATGATTGGAAATAGTGGTGTTCTGTGTGTCACTGTTGGTTGTAAAGAATAGTCAAATTGTTGTAACCACTCTCGAGGGTGGATTTCGTGACTAGCGTTACGAAAAATTTTAAATTTCCTAACTGTGAGAAAATGCTTATAGTCAAACTCGTTATTTTTCTTAGCGGATGAGTTTTCTTTTACAGCATGACTCACGTTTCCTTCATTACATCCCGCAAACGTGTCATATTCACGAGAAAAGTGGTCAGCATTTCCATACTTAACGCACTTATTGTCGTTATCGGTTTGGTAATTATCAGATATACTAGTGTCATTGCTGCAATCGATCTTTTCTTCGATGCTGGCAAGCTGTTCCTGTATATTTTTCATGTCACGTTTGTTTTGCTGATTGTCATCTGCCCTTGTTTAAAACGTTGCAGAGACTGAAATTCTTCGGTATCCGCGATCGCTACCGGCTGAGTGTCATCTGACCTCGTATGTAACCCGCTACTCAGTTCCGTCACTTTCATGGATATTTCATCTATCTGTTTAGCTATTGCCATTAATTGAGTTTCTATGTTTGAAACTTCATTGGCGGTCTGTAATTGCAATAAATCGACATTTTTCGCTAGTTCCTCTACTTGCAGTTCTTGTTGTGATGTCTGTCGTTTCACTTCAACAATATCAACATTTTGTATATGATCAAGTTGGGATACAAGATTATTAATATCTGATTTGAATTCTTCCCGTACCTGACTTTTCAACTGACTGGTCACTTATTCAAATTTACGATTTAAATTGTCATTCACCTCAGCCCCAAACAATGTGAGATTCTCGTTAATTTCATTCTGAAGCGATTTGAAATTCTTTGCATTATTGTTGTTAAGTTCAGTGAGTTTACTCTCCTGTCTGTCATTAAATTCAGTGAGTTTACTCAGTAATAATTGTAAAACATCATTACTTGGACCAGGGAGTACAACGTTACTCTTCCCTGTTAATGCAGAAGCAGTACCTGCATTTCCACTAACAGGAGGCCAAATTACGCTCTATTGGAGTGGCAACGAGACCTCAATTACCACCGAAAGTGGGGAAAACAAAATTACTCTGCACTTTTGAGGCGAAAGCAACGCTGGAATTTTTCATAATGAGTTGCCCACAGTTGTTCATCACGCATTGTTGGCAAATGATCGCCTACATTCCTATTCTCAACAGTATTGTTCGAAAATTTCTGGATCTCAATATTCTCAAAAGAATTTTCTTCTCTCTGTTCCGAATTTTCGGCAACTGTTTGAAACCGTTTCTACATTCGTGTTCGGAACCGTATCTACGTTCGCGTTTGCAGTAGCATCTGCATTCTTTTTCATTTTATTTTGTGCTCTCGTCATCATTGTCGCAATACGAACGAAAACATGTCACTAAAATACACCGCTATCCCAAAAATACCACTGTTCAATTAGCTATTACACAATGCACCAACAAATTCAAAGACAAAACTGCTGAAATAAAATTTTGTGTTAATACAAAGCAGTGCGCAAGCGATCAAAAAGCTGTGCCGCCACTAATGATTAATTGTTGCGTAAGCTTACAGTTGGCAGTAGAAAGACAAAGCATATCTAACTACGACTCATCCAAAAAAAAAAAAAAAAAAAAAAACGTATCCTGGCAGGCTCGCCAGGCGAATATCGCGAGCTCTATCTTCTTATCTCGTGTTTTCCACTGAAAGTCTCATGCTTGTACTCTTGTTAACTATGCTATTACAGAGATTGCCTAAACTTTATTTTTTTTAATTGGTCCTGCGCACAACAAATAACTTACTTGGTCTTTCTGCTGCCACTGCTTGATCTGCTGCATTCCATTATTTAACAAAAACATAAAAAAACCTGTTATTCATGCTGAGTGCAATGCATGTTCTGTATGGCGGCTCCTGCTGTTGCTGTGGCTGCTGCTGCTTACTACAACTACATATAATTCAAGGGAAAAGGTTTGGTCAAATCTAAACTCAATGAATGATAGCCCAAACAACTAATTTCTTATTTCAAAAACTATATTCTGAAAGATATTCTTTCTCATTCAATTAACAAAACGCTAGAAGCTCTTTGAACAATCGCTTCGTATGTAAATCTGCCTCCAGTGGCATTAAAGCAATACATAGTGAAACAATTCCTTGACAATTACAAAAGAAATCAATGACAAAAATCAATACTTAATCTATTCACCTAACAATGATTTCCCTTAAGAATTCAACTCCTATCATCAAAATTACCGTCTGCTGCTACGCACATACACAAGCCCTTTTCTTTAAATTAATAAGCGTGCTGCAAATTAGAAAAAATATCATCTCAATACCTAATCCTGTGTCGCTGCTGGCGGACACGGCAGTACGGCAGCTCGGCCATGTCCCACCACGGGGGCTGATTTAGTGTCTGCTACAAAGTTCGTGAAAACCAATGATGTTATTGTGTTCAGTGGTGCAGTGTTGTATGTGTGTGGTCTGTGGTGATAAATGAATTGCAGCTGTCAAACATAGAGGTGGACCAAACGGTTGTTTGGGAGTTACCGTTATCACAGTTACAGTTATTTTTATAACCGTTATTTTTAACGGTTATAAATAAATGTCAGTTATTTTTCACTACCGAATACTTCAGACAGGGTTACAGTTAAATAACAAAGTAGATGGAATTCATTAGTTTAGTTATCAACATAACTGCGAGTAGTGCAAAGTTGCAGGAATGTTGTATAAATCGTGCCATAACTATAGCTAATTAACTGTCCAGTACACTTCAGTTGATGTTTGGACAGATATTGATGTTTAATATTCTATGTATGTAGGTTGTCAGTCGCTATTAGAAATATTATCCTCGCAGCTCCAACAGAAAGTAAGTGGAACTTCTCCTCAACACTATTTAAGTGAAATGTTAAAAAAGTGCTATTTTAAGTATGAACTAATACAAAAGCTGAATACTGTAGGTAAAATTCGAAGCTTAATTTCCTGTGCTCTTCACGTAATATGATAAGGGTACAGCCTTGTAATTCAACATTTAGTCTTGTACGAGATAGTCCGTTTGAGGAATTATGTGACATTTTAAAACCGCTGAGTTTCTTCAGCTACCATGAGGATCTCAAGTTTTTGGTGGGAGAATGACTAAATTTCACTTTTGCAAGCCTTCAGTTTGTTGTGTTTCTCTTATGTTTTGCATTGTTGTACGCAGAACTCCGGTGGATGATTGGTTGTGTTGGCCTTGATTGGTTGTGTTGGCCTCGTAAGGGTGACAGATTTAAACGTCCCAGAGGTCATTACGATACGTTTTTACTCTGTTGATCTAATTCTTCTTTGCGTATCCAGATTGCGAGAGTCTGAATTAATAGTATTGATGCTGGGAATACGAATTTGGCCCGCGGAGTGGCCGCGCGGTTTGAGGCGCCATATCACTGACTGCGCGGCCCCTCCCTTCGTACATGGATGTGCATGTTGTTCTTAGCATAAGTTAGTTTAAGTAATGTTTAAGTCTAGGGACCGATGATATCAGCAGTTTGGCCCTTTAGGAATTCACATACATTTGAACACAATACTAATTTGCATGAAGTTTCAGAAATTTCTCAGTAACAAAATTTCCCGTCCTGAGAAATATTTTACCTGTCGATTCCATGTTTCGCTTTTTTTTCCATTCTGTCACACATATGAGACGATAATAAACACTTCATCTGTCAACGCCACCTGCCTGCTTTGACTTCTTTTTTCTTTTTGCAATTTAATGTCATGACAATTAACTGTCTGAATATGTAACAGACTAATTCATGAGTGAATATGTGAGCACTCAAAATGAGGGGCTAAGTTTTGCATACAACAGAACCTCAACATAGCAATCAGTGCACCTGACAAACGTTTTTAGTGTTGCTTAACATAACAAAAAATAAATTGACTTGAGCTCTTTGAAAACAAAAAGAATATATTCTTCAAAAACGTTGATGAAGTATGAACAAGTACTAGGTGGCCCCAATGTAATTTAATTTATACTTTTATTGAACGACCACTGACAAACTGGCCAGATTATTGTTGTAAGCATACCTGTATTCATTCCAAATATGCCTCCATCAAAGGGTTTATTTGCCACACATGTGTCTGAAGCGCAAATACTCTATTTACAATTTTCCTGTGTAATATTTTTTTATGCTAAATGTTATGTAGTTAATTTTTCAAAGTCACTGGCCAAAATCTAAATAAAAAAAGCCCATTTGCAATGGATGTGTACAAATTAAGAAAACTCATGTTTGTCTTAGTAAGGCCACAAAGCTATGTTTCACCAAATTGCACAAGTTCTTTTGCAAGGTAAGGTGTGGCAAATGCGACTTTGGTCAAGTGCATCTCCTACCCAAAAAAGATTTTTATGTGGTAATGTTGGTAGTTTTCGTGGATCTTCCACTCCCTAGAAACTGTGGCAACACTGCAAAATGGTGCGCGTGCAAACAAATTCTGACTCGCGTGGTAACAATTGGCAGTTGAAATCCACTTCATACTGTGACTATGAATGTATTACATTTTTCTTTTGTCGTTCATTAAACTGTACATTTGTAGATACTTCCTGTGGATATATATGCTAGGTAAACATAAAGCATTATTACATCACATGTATACCTAATTTTAAGATACGAGGTGTGGCTAGAAAAAAACCGGACTAGTACTGGTGAAACAATAAAACGAATGCAATAAGGCTGAAAGTCGCGTGGCCTGTCACGTGACTCTCGCTCCGCCTACTGCTCGAGTTTCATCTTCCTCCTGCACTCAGTCTGCCCGTGGCGTCTGTTGTAAGTAGTTGACGTTTTGTCTGTGCGTCGGAAAATGTTGAGTGTACAGAAAGAACAGCGTGTTAAGATCAAATTTTGTTTCAAACTAGGAAAATCTGCAAGTGAAACGTTTGTAATGTTACAACAAGTGTACGGCGATGATTGTTTATCGCGAACACAAGTGTTTGAGTGGTTTAAACGATTTGAAGATGGCCGCGAAGACACCAGTGATGACACTCGCACTGGCAGACCATTGTCAGCAAAAACTGATGCAAACATTGAAAAAAATCGGTAAACTTGTTCGACAAGATCGCCGTTTAACAATCAGAGCAGTGTCTGAGTTAACAGGAGTTGACAAGGAAAGTGTTAGGCAGATTCTTCATGAAAGTTTCAACATGAACAAAGTGTGTTCAAAAATGGTTCCAAAGTGTCTCACAATTGAACAGAAGGAACGCCGAAGAATGATTTGTTCTGACATCCTGTAAAACATTGAAAGTGATCCCACCTTCTTACAAAATGTTATTACTTGCGATGAATCGTGGTTTTTTACTTGCGATCCCGAAACTAAATGCCAATCGATGCATTGGAAAACTCCTGGTTCTCCAAAAGCACGAATGTCAAAATCGAAATTCAAGGCAACGATGATTGTTTTTTTTGACATCAAAGGGATTGTGCACATTGATTGGGTACCAGAGGGACAAACAGTGAATCAGCATTACTACATTAGCGTCCTGGCTACCCTACGTGAGCGAGTACGGAGAAAACGGAACGATTTGTGGAGAAAAAAGTCATGGATCCTTCACCAAGACAATGCCCCAGCTCACAGTGCGTTGTCAGTGAAGACGTTTTTGGCAAAACACAACATTCCCATCTTAGATCATCCACCCTACTCACCTGATTTGGCCCCCTGTGGCTTTTTTCTTTTCCCTAAAGTCAAGTCAGCTTTGAAAGGAACTAGATTTGAGACTGTTGAAGCAGTAAAAGAAAAAGCGACGGAAGTAATGTATGGACTTACCGAAAATGATCTGCAGCATTGCTATGAACAGTGGAAAATTCGTATGGAGCGGTGTAGAGACCGAGGAGGAGAGTACATTTAAGGAGATAACATGAAATTGTAAATAATTGTAAATAAATGTTTTTTCCAGCATCAGTCCGTTTTTTTTCTAGCCGCACCTCGTATCTACACGTGATTTTTGTTTACTAAGGGGTTCGCTCTTGCCTCTCAGAATATACATTACGTGGCAAGAGCGTACAAGCAGTGGGCAAGAGCGTCTACAAGTAACACACTTGCCCCACGATTGCTCAGTGTTTATTATTTCTACTTAAAACTTTATTAAATAAAATATTTGTGCCTGAAAAACCTTATTATTGCAGGTGCCTCAATATGGTGCGCAATTATGTCAGAAAAAGCGATCGAGCTAAATCTTGCACTCAAGGAACATTACAAAAAGTAGTCACTGAGATAGAAGCTGGAAGTCTGACAATAAAAACAGCAAGTAGAATGCGCAACGCTCCCTTGACACCTCTCAGAGGTTATGGAGAAGAGATCAGAAGAGCTTCACTTTTGGTCGAACACTGGACATATCAGTAGGGGGGCAACAAGGACATCAATGCATTTTGTTAGTGCAGCCTGCCTACATCAGGGGCAGGTATGCACTCACGAGCGAACCTATTGTTCTCCTATGATGGGCAGGTCATTAACCTATTGTTCTCCTTTGATTGGATTGACTGGTCCTTAACTTATTGTTCTCCTAAAAGGATCCTTCCTTTTGATTGACAGGTCCTTAACCCATTGTTACCTCGCCCCATCCCCCTCCCTTCACCTTTTAGGAAACCTCCAACTCACCCCCTCCCCCTCGCTGCTTCAGGTACACTTCAGGTCTGAGGTACTGGAATAGCCCTCACAATCTTATCAATTTGATTGATACTTGATTAAATTGATCAATTAATTAACCCCTCCCCTCTGGTAGCCCTCCCCTCCAGGAAAGTGGCGGGGAAGACTCAGTTGATCAGTCATTTGGAGGGTATTCGATTACAGTGTAAATTGTTTAAACAATTTAGACAACATATGGAATATTGTTTAATTATTTATGGCAGTGTATGTAATGTAGTTTGTTTATTAACTTGTAGAATTTGTCAGCAAATAGATTTCAGTGTATGGAATATTGTTTAAACAATTTAGACAATGTGTGGAATATTGTTATTTAAATAATTTAAGGGTTCTGCGGTGGAGAAGAAGGATTTCACGAAGGGAAATTTAAGGGTATATTGTTTATTTATAAAAAATTCAGTTTGTGGGGGTTGGATTTCTCTTGCTCATCATCTCTGAGGCAGCAACATCCCTTTCATACTTGAGAGCTTAGAAATTCCCATCGAAACACGTGTTTACCTTGGCACTGTTCGCATAGTGCAGCTAAAAGGTTGTCAGTGTTATACTGACGTCTCATGTATATGTAAATAACAGCCAAGTCGCCTCACTTCCTATCGATCCTAACGGGACACCCCATCCATTACATACAAATCGCTTCCCGGAAATCGTGAAGTGTCGCAGAAATGGTTAATGGCTGCTATCGTTGTTGTAGGAGCTTTTGTGAAGTCTGAGCTTACCCATGGAAATTCATGCCCTAACAGGACTTGTTTACGAAATTAGCCCAGGATACTGAATGCATTCTTTCTGATGGTCCTAACAAGGCATCCTGTGCTACCCTTCATGGAAATGTTGACGTCCTGCTTTGAACATATGTCTCAGAAATGTAAGTGCACACTTGCGAAAACAGCGATAATCATAAAAGCATTCTTAGTGTTTGGAAGGAGAGCACTGTCTAAGCATAGACAGGTGAAATCAGAACAATTACGTAAACAGAATTCTAAGCACTCTACTACAGAAGAGAAAAATGGCTGGAATTTTCGGCATCCTACAGCTTCTGGTCTGGAGATGTTCTAATGCCACAATGACGGATGAGGGACAGTATCCTACCAGAGATGGACGGTCTGCTTCAACTTGTCTTTGAACACTTGAACATCACGTTACTCTCAGAGCTCTCCATAGATACCTTGCCCCCATCTTGTTCGAAACAGTCCGTGGAGGATCCTATGTCCCAACACAAAGGATATCTTTTGAATGAATGGAGCATTCTGATTGGCTCTTACTGAATTTACCCCCCAAATTACTGATGCGCCGGTGTGGAAGCACAGTCCGCCTTTATTTTCTGCAGACGAGGCTTTCAGCGGCAAAACTATTTTGTACAGGTCGCCATATTGCTCTGACGGTTAAATGTTGCAAAAGTGGTCTCCAGATCGTTAAATACAGAAAGACACTTCCTGAATTACACTGCTCTGCCATTGACGGTGGAAGCTTCAATACTTCAGCGCGAAACTAATCTCCAACCCAGCTATATATCACAACATGCCGTATCAATGTAGTAAACATGCAATTCGTATCCTGCGCCATACAAGATCATCACTTCTGCATCCTGCATATAGCTACTGACCACCAGACACTCATACATATACCTCGAAGACAAAAATACGATAAGCACATGGATTGTACATAGTCCTCGCAGCATTAGATATTTCCCACGAGGTCGTTAGGTTATCCTCCACATCCAACAGTCACAAGTCATCTGCCCCCACACACACACTGGCCCGGTGCATGACCACAGCACCCGCAGCGGCCCGAGATCACTCTCCGAATTGTTGTACAAAGGCTGGGTCGTTTCCCAGCAGCATAAAGACGTTACCGTTTCTGGTCCTGACCTGCTTGCTTGCTTGCTTTCTACACTCATCTCCAGACTCTGAGATTCCAAGAACATATGTATTTTCACATGGTTTGCCAGAATATCATACCATTTACGCGATAGTTCTCGATATGAAGCACATAGCAGTATCCTGCCGTTCACTCATGCAACATAATTCCAAAGATATAGATTGAAAATTATTTCTCTAGAAATCCGAAACTTTAGCGAGGTGCATTGTGCTATAAACTACTGATTAACTATAAAGTTATCCTGTCTGCGAAGATCTTTACGTGAAAACTAGAAAAAAATAGAGGAAACTGATATTTCCAGTCGCAAATACCGATGTCGATGATAAAACAGATTCAATATCATCTCTATAACTTACAAAGCCAACTAAGGTGCTCCTCATGTATAGAGAACCAGCATATGTGCCTTCCACCCATCTTTCACCTGCTAGATGCACACACCGCGATCGATGTTCTCTCTACCAGATAGAGGTGGGAAATGTGCAGAAGCAATCAACAGGACAATTTACATAGGAGGGAATAATGATCCAGTGCAAACACATGTCCATATTTAATCTTCTCAAATTTCCATGGAGATCACATGCGACCATGAAGGCTGTCCAACACATAGTGAGCATTGGTTCACTATTCAGCTGCCTAGAGGGCGACATGGTTAAGCCAGCTACATTCCTGTACCCCGACCAGTTTTTGCATTCAGACGAATCTTGCCATTAGCTGGAAACGTGAATCACCCCTGCCACAGCCCACGGCCGCCACGTACTCCTCACTCATGAGACAGAATCGTCCTAGGAAATTTTCCACATATATTTTACCACTGTACATAAAATTAAATATTACGATCGCAGCCTCACGTCACGTCTGTGACACCTGCACATACACAGGCATACAGAAAACAGAGCAAATGTACAGCAAATGTAGAGAATGTGGGTGGAGGCGACTCAATGCAATCGAGTACAGTGCTATACTATGCAGCCTGACCAGAAAAATAGTACATTTGCGCTAGGTGTAGGCAGCTGTACTACATTTACAGCAATTTTAGAACACTGAACGAGAAGTGATGTCACGATCACATGAGTAGAAGTGACATAAAATCGATAGAATTACGAAAAATGACGGAAAATACGTATAAATTGAGGGAAATACACCAATATGCGGAGAGAGTGAGGAAGTACTTGCGTGTCTTCTGGTTGGCGCGTAACAGTTGTACATGGGAACGAATACGTGACAGCAAACGGAATCCGAGAAAACGTTGACCTGGAAGCGCCAGGAGCCAGGGAAACAGTCACTTTTTTTCTGTCAAGGCAACTTTCTACTGTATATCTATTGAGGTAATAGTGATACGCGCGAGTTGGCTACTGTATTTGACGCTTTTCAGGAAAACAGGGAAACATCTGCCTCTGAAATTACATGCATCTGCGTTAAAGGATGACAGAGAGTGGATGGAGTGATCAGATGAGGTGAAACTGTAACGAGGTACGATTTAATGGCAGTTTGATGATGCATTCTAGAGAGGGAGGGAGATGTTGCTGCAGATCATTTGACCATTTTTTCCGTTGTTTTGTCAGGAGGCATCAGTTGTGTGACATAACCTACGTTCAACTTTCGTATAACCGCATGTTCTTTGTGTGATTTAGAGCTGTGTCTACTTGCGATCGTTAACAACAAACCTCTCGGTCATCAAAGGACTTCCACCTCATTTGTGAAGAAAAGTGACCATCCTGTTTCGACTCATACCTCTACACGAACGAAGATTTATGTGACGTACTCCCTTCCCCTGTCGCATCTTGGGAATAAAATCGAGACTTCAGTTTCATATCTGAGGTGATTCTAAGTTGGTGACAGGTGTTTGTAAGGCATGCAATCCCCGTGTATAAATCTGCTTGACAGATGTCCTGTTTGCAGAGTAATTTCACATGTCAAACGTCTCTGCTATGTGTTTACCTGTTTCCTTGTAAAAGATATTCTGCATTACTAACGACCATTTTTAAAGGACTGATGTGGGCATAGTATAATTTCTGAACCGTGATCGGATGTGAACAGTGGACGCTATACATCTCTGGAAAGCTTCATAGTGCATGTATCTCACAGAGTCGATATTTTACAGCTTGTTACCATAGTTTATCGTAGAGAAACATGCAAGAAGCATGTGTGTCATGCGCTGTAAATGTATTTCTTACATTGGAATATTGACAGCGTTACATTCCATAAGACTCATAGCTCTGAAACTGAAGCAATCTAACATTATATGCCGCGCCGGATTAGCCGAGCGGTCTAGGGCGCTGCAGTCTTGGACTTTGCGGCTGATCCCGGCGGAGGTTCGAGTCCTCCCTCGGGCATGGGTGTGTGTGTTTGTCCATAGAACAATTTAAGTTAAGTAGTGTGTAAGCTTAGGGACTGATGACCTTAGCAGTTAAGTCCCATAACATTTCACACACATTTGAACATTTTTTTAACATTATGCCTGTTTTAAGTGCAGAACCGTGTAGCATTAGCAGTGCATGTGTTTATGTATTCTCTTACCAATACCTTCCCGGTACTGATCCAGGCACGAGAACAATGCTGCAGAATTGATATTGTAGTTGATTTATGTAAAATGTTTCGAAATCCATCTGTCTGGCGATCCATCATGCATAAAAAACCACTCGTTTCGTGTTCTTCTTAAACGTCTGCTATTACATCACAACACTTTCAGATCTACTACTGTACACCGATAAGGGATGCTAACGTCTTCGACATGAACACATCCAGAGGAATCCCTTGCAATTGGAGAGGTGCGGACTCGGCAAGCTCCATGTGGTATGTAGTGGTCTACTCCTGGTCAGTTGCAGATTAAATCGGTAACGGTGTTGCAGGGTGGTTTGGTCAAAGACAGTGTGAGGGGACCTTTCAGTCCCTAACTTTATCCTAAGAATGTGAGGATGCCCTGTGACTTCCATCTGCATAGAGACAGGTGGTAAATTACGCACAATGCTCAAGGTGCTAGAAATATGTAGATCGCTGTCTGGTATACTTTGATGATGTATATGTTTGTGAATTAACAATGAATGGACGTACTCCACAGTCATCTATCTACATTTGCGATGGTACTCGCGAAGTAGAGGAGGGGAGGTTTAGCGAAGATACTGAAGTTGGGAAACATGCTGTCGCATCATTGGGTGGTGTTGAAATTACTGTAAAATTGCTGAAATTGTTCGCACTATCATTTGTGATGCTTATTATTATAGTACATTCACGGTGTCTTTTCCATCCCACCCGTCCACTTGTATGCTGTTGATTACCACATAATGATTTATTATTATTATTATTGACTGCCATTACTTGCTTGAGATGGAGAAAGAGTCTTGGGGGAGGGGTAACACGTTCTGGGGGTGGATAGCACCGAAACAGTGATCATGTACATGACTGCAATATGAGGAATCAAATGAAACGGAACACAGAGTCATCAGCTTTCACGTCACTGTGACAGATGAGTTTAAATGTAGAGGTCGTCAATCACCTTTGGACAGCAGTTTGTAAAGCTCGTCAAGTTTCCTTATGTTGTGACTGTCTTTTATTTAAAATCATCCAGTGTATGTATGTGTGTGTGTGTGTGTTGTGGTGGCAGCAACAACAACATGATTTACACCGTGCAATGTCTAGTTTTCTGTGAGAGGCAACGGATTAGAACCTGGCACAGACCTCAAAGCTGTGGCAGAAAAAACAAAATGTATGACCGTGTGCAAAGCATGTTACAGCAGAAGAAAAACAGTGACACAGGGAGCCTCTCTTGCGACTGACAGTATAGTCTGTGGGATATGGTCATCTTCCTCTTCCTACTGTACGGGATTTGACACTCAACATTGGTCTCTGCAAGCGACTTCATTCACTGGCTGCCTGCTCCAGTGGATCAATATCTGTATACACTCCTGGAAATGGAAAAAAGAACACATTGACACCGGTGTGTCAGACCCACCATACTTGCTCCGGACACTGCGAGAGGGCTGTACAAGCAATGATCACACGCACGGCACAGCGGACACACCAGGAACCGCGGTGTTGGCCGTCGAATGGCGCTAGCTGCGCAGCATTTGTGCACCGCCGCCGTCAGTGTCAGCCAGTTTGCCGTGGCATACGGAGCTCCATCGCAGTCTTTAACACTGGTAGCATGCCGCGACAGCGTGGACGTGAACCGTATGTGCAGTTGACGGACTTTGAGCGAGGGCGTATAGTGGGCATGCGGGAGGCCGGGTGGACGTACCGCCGAATTGCTCAACACGTGGGGCGTGAGGTCTCCACAGTACATCGATGTTGTCGCCAGTGGTCGGCGGAAGGTGCACGTGCCCGTCGACCTGGGACCGGACCGCAGCGACGCACGGATGCACGCCAAGACCGTAGGATCCTACGCAGTGCCGTAGGGGACCGTACCGCCACTTCCCAGCAAATTAGGGACACTGTTGCTCCTGGGGTATCGGCGAGGACCATTCGCAACCGTCTCCATGAAGCTGGGCTACGGTCCCGCACACCGTTAGGCCGTCTTCCGCTCACGCCCCAACATCGTGCAGCCCGCCTCCAGTGGTGTCGCGACAGGCGTGAATGGAGGGACGAATGGAGACGTGTCGTCTTCAGCGATGAGAGTCGCTTCTGCCTTGGTGCCAATGATGGTCGTATGCGTGTTTGGCGCCGTGCAGGTGAGCGCCACAATCGGGACTGCATACGACCGAAGCACACAGGGCCAACACCCGGCATCATGGTGTGGGGAGCGATCTCCTACACTGGCCGTACACCACTGGTGATCGTCGAGGGGACACTGAATAGTGCACGGTACATCCAAACCGTCATCGAACCCATCGTTCTACCATTCCTAGACCGGCAAGGGAACTTGCTGTTCCAACAGGACAATGCACGTCCGCATGTATCCCGTGCCACCCAACGTGCTCTAGAAGGTGTAAGTCAACTACCCTGGCCAGCAAGATCTCCGGATCTGTCCCCCATTGAGCATGTTTGGGACTGGATGAAGCGTCGTCTCACGCGGTCTGCACGTCCAGCACGAACGCTGGTCCAACTGAGGCGCCAGGTGGAAATGGCATGGCAAGCCGTTCCACAGGACTACATCCAGCATCTCTACGATCGTCTCCATGGGAGAATAGCAGCCTGCATTGCTGCGAAAGGTGGATATACACTGTACTAGTGCCGACATTGTGCATGCTCTGTTGCCTGTGTCTATGTGCCTGTGGTTCTGTCAGTGTGATCATGTGATGCATCTGACCCCAGAAATGTGTCAATAAAGTTTCCCCTTCCTGGGACAATGAATTCACGGTGTTCTTATTTCAATTTCCAGGAGTGTATTTAATAGGATTACCACATGTGTTCAATGCTGGCATGCAGACGGTATTTGTTTTCGATATATGGGAAGAGAGAGATGCGGTAAAAATCTTTCGAGTTCTCTATCGGTTGAAGGTAGTGGGGCTTTTGTTGTTCGTAAATTTTTCTCTGTTGGATGGTATGGAATAATGATGATAGAATGTTGGGGTGATAAATGTGAATGGACCCTGAGGGATGCGGATCTGCTTTGGACTGCAGTACCTGAGTGATGTTGACTCTTCCTAATTTTCCTGATAAGAAATACCACCGTAACTGTTTGTATTCTCTTTATACTACCTCGTGTAGCAGGATCGGGCTTTGTTTGGTGCTGACCTTACAAATCGTAAATTGTTGGCGGAGCTATGTCAACATGTTCCCATTTCCATCGAATGGTCAAAACACGGCTCTGTCGCGCTAACTCAGCTTAGATTGTGCAGAATGTGGTAGATATAGCTTTCTCCAATTTCTGCCCAGTTCCGACTTATGTTGGAATGATCAAATGCACAAAGCTGTCAGGATGGCGGTGAAAAGTCTGAGGAGTGGTTGCAAGATGCATAGGGACTATCTAAAACCACATTGGAATTTTACTGTAGTAGATGGGTTCGAAAAAGGTGACTAGTTTTGATGTAGAAGAGTGCCAGAAATATGAGTGCCTGTGATCATTAAAAGACTTCTCCGCAGGATTCAACACAGGTATGTGGTTGAATGGAAAGACTTGATTCCAAATCACAGACAGCATTACTACTGGAAAGCATAGCACTGGAGATCTGAAAAGCTAGTGAAGATTTCTTATGACCTCAATCAGCACATCGTCTACTGTATGTGATCATTCTCAATCAAGCATCACCTACAACCCAGCGGATATACAGCCGAACTTCTGATGTGGCATTGAGAAAGAATGCATTATAAATACTGGAGAAATATCTAATGGTGGCATGAGGGAGTTGCAAATACTGGCTTCATACTGCGTTCCTTAACTGAATCACTTTCTAAATTCGGTGATTTTATTACGAGCTTATACAATCAGCGATGTGTAACCACACTGTTGGTCTGTTAATAAACACTCCAGTGATCACCGTCTATATTCAGTATCTGAAAAAACCACTTCATTCAGAGATAATGCCATACCTCGATCTATAAGGCTTGTATTGTTTTTGACATGAATATCATTAGCGATACTTGTGAGCATCTGTAGAACCAAGACTGGCTGGGACAGTAACATAGTCGTTGTGATCGTGTTTTTTAACATCTGGTGGCTTGTAAGATGGTTATGTTTCTCTTTCTAAGGCACTGTGGTACCACTCACAAGAACTATGTTGGCGATTGCTGCACAAACACTGTGTCCCCGCACGTGTATACCATAATTACTCTACCATGTAAACATTTGGGGTTTCACTCATCTGGTACAAGACATTCCCAGGGGGGGATTGGGAGCGAACCACATAATAACCCTGGATTCGGTGTGGGGCGGCAGTGGGGTGGGTGGACTGCTGTGGCCTGTTGTGGGGTTGTGAATCACTGAGGGCTATGGGGGATTGGAAGCAAACCGCATAATAACCCTGGATTCGGTGTGGGGCGGCAGTGGGGTGGGTGGACTGCTGTGGCCTGTTGTGGAGTTGTGAATCACTGAGGGCTATGGCGGGTCGAAGCCTCTCTGTCGTTTCTAGGTCCCTGGTTAAATACACACAAACACACACTTGCAAGAAAAACTTATGAGACATATCCACCCATCGCTGATTTTCGCTCAGTATTGTTTCGTATCACCAGCAACCAGTTATTCGCGAAGTATTATGCTTAATAGTAGGGGATGCATCATAGGTTCGCCTTGAGCATCAGGCATTATAAGTACAGTGATAAAATATATGTCGCCAATTTCCTAGGATGATTCTGTCTCATGAGCGAGTGGTGGGCTGCGGAGTGAATGATTCACGTTTCCAGCTACTGAAAGGAGCCATCCAAATGGAAAGACCGATTGGTGTACAGGAATGTAGCTGACTTAATCGTGTCGCCCTCTAGATGGCTGAATAGTGAACCAATGCTCACCATGTGTTGGACAGCCTTCGTGATCGTGTGTGTTCTCCATGGAAATTCGAGAAGATAGGGATGTGTGTTTGCACTGAACCATTATTCCCTCCTATGTAAATTTTCCTGTTGATTTCTTCTGCACATTTCCCACCTCTATCTGGTAGAGAGAGCATCGATTGCGGTGTGTGTATCTAGCAGGTGAAAAGACAGGTGGAAGACATGTATGCTGGTTCTCTACACGTGAGGAGCACCTTAGTTGACTTTGTAAATTATGGAGATGATATGGAATCTGTTATATCACCAACATTGGTATTTGCGACTGGAAATATCAGTTTCCTCTTTTTTTTCTAGTTTTCGTGTAAAGATCTTCACAGACAGGATAAGTTTCTAGTTACTCAGTGGTTTGCAGCACACTGCACCTCGCTAAAGTTTCGGTGTTTCTAGACAAATAATTACCGGTCTATATCTTCGGAATTATATTGTGCAAGTTATCAATACCTTCATATGCTATGTCCTTCTATACTATGTGCTTCATATCGAGAAGTATCGCGTAACTGGTATGATATTCTGGCAAACCATGTGAAAATACATATGTTCTTGGAATCTCAGAGTCTGGAGATGAGTGTAGAAAGCAAGCAAGCAGGTCAGGGCCAGAAATAGTAACGTCTTTATGCTGCTGGGAACCGACCCAGCCTTTGTACAACAATTCGGAGAGTGATCTCGGGCCGTTGCGGGTGCTGTGGTCATGCACCGGGCCAGTGTGTGTGTGGGGGCAGATGACTTGTGACTGTTGGATGTGGAGGATAACCTAACGACCTCGTGGGAAATATCTAATGCTGCGAGGACTATGTACAATCCATGTGCTTATCGTATTTTTGTCTTCGAGGTATATGTATGAGTTTCTGGTGGTCAGTAGCTATATGCAGGATGCAGAAGTGATGATCTTGTATGGCGCAGGATACGAATTGCATGTTTACTACATCGATACTGCATGTTGTGATGCATTGGAGATTGGTTTCGCGCTGAAATATTTATGACTCCATCGTCAGTGGCTCCATTCATTCAGAAGATATCCTTTGTGTTGGGACATAGGAGCCTCCACGGGCTGGTTTGAACAAGATGCGGGAAAAGTATCTATGGAGAGCTCTGAGAGTAACGTGATGTTCAAGTGTTCAAAGACAAGTTGAAACAGATCATCCATCTCTGGTGGGATGCTGTCCCTCTTCCACCACTGTGGCATTAGAACATCTCCAGACCAGAAGGTGTAGGACGCCGAAAATTCCAGCCATTTTTCTCTTCCGTAGGAGTGTATTTCGAATTCTCTTTGTGTAATTGTTCTGATTTCCCCTGTCTGTACTTAGACAGTGCTCTCCTTCCAAACAACAAGAATGCTTTTATGATTGTTACTGTTTTCGCAGGTGTGCACATACATGATGAAGGCTTTTAGCGGTGAGAACATTTACCATTTTTGAGTCATAGTTCAAAGCAGGACGTCAACATTTCCATGAAAAGTAGCACAGGATGTCTTGTTAGGACCATCAGGAAGAATGCATTTGGTATTATTCTGGGCTATTTTGGTAAACAAGTCATGTTAGTACAACAATTTCCATGCAGACAAGCTGAGACATCACGAAAGTGCCTTCAACAACAACAAAAGCAGCTGTTAACTATTTCTGCGCCACTTCACGATTTCTGGGACCTGGCAGAGTGTGCCGCGGCATTCTATGCAGTCCAGTGGACAGGGAGCGGTGGTGTGTGCTTCACGATCGAAATTTTTTTAACTGTGTAAATATGTGTGCTGTGTGTTTCATGACAGTATTCCTTATGCAATCAGAATAAAAGGAAGGACAATCGATTTAATTACTACTTTTGCGACATGCATCTTTCCAAATAGCAGAAAATGATGTGCAAGAGAAATCTAACCCTCACAAACTGAATTTTTTTCTCAACAAACAATATACCCTTTAACTTCCCTTCGTGACATCCTTCCTCTCCACTGCAGAGCCGCCAATTTCCAGGCAAAGGAGGGGAGGTGGGTGGAATCGATTTCCTGAAAAATTCTTTAAATAAGTAAATAAACTATATTTCATACACTGCCTTGAATCTCTTAACCTGTTTAAATAAACAATATTCCACACATTGTCTAAATTGTTTAAACAATATTCGGTACACAGCAATCTATTTCCTGAAAAATTCATTAACTAAATAAATAATCTATATTCCATACACTGCCATAAATAATTAAACAATACTCATTACATTGTCTAAATTGTTTAAACAATATTCCATAAACTGCAATCAGATACCCTCCAGATGGCCATTCAACTGAGTCTTTTTCCCGCCAATTTCCGGGAAGGGGGGTTACCAGAGGGGGAGGGGTTAATTAATTGATCAATTTAATTAAGGAATCAATCAAACTGATACGAGTGAGAGGGGCTATTCCAGTTACTCGGACTTGAAAATATATCTGTAGCAGTGAGGGGGACGGGTTGGGTTGGAGGTCTCTTGAAAGGTTTAGGGAGGAGGAGGGTAGGTGGGATCAATAGGTTAAGGACCTGTGAATCAAAAGGAGGATCCTTTTAGCAGAACAATAAGTTAAGGACCTGTCAATCAAAGGAGAACAATAGGTTAATTACTTGTCAATCAAAGGAGAAGAATAGGTTTGCCCCAGAGTGCATACCTGCCCCTGATATAGGCAGCCTGCACAAACAAAATGCGGTGATGTCCTTGTTGACCTTCTACCCATATCTTCTGAAATTGAAACAAGCATTACCAATACATTTCATACAATGGAAAAGAAAAATGGGGCTTCGGGTTCTCACACAGTCAGGTGGTAGTCCTTGTGGGAGAATTTGTTACAAAGACAGGAATAAAAACTCAATTTAAACACAGCTGACCGGGAAAAGACTTGTTCACAAATTCTAGAAAGTGCCAACGTCTTTCTATTAAGATACCTCAAAGTGCAGAAGTGGCTCAAAAGAAAGTATTGGATCCTTTCATAATTCATGATTATTTCACCCTTCTTGAATCTACTCTTACCAGCTTAGAACTTCCTAATAAATCAGATCAAGTATTCAGTTTAGATGAATCTAGCTTTTGCTCAGACCCTTCAAAAACAAAAGTAGTAGGAAGAATTGGCAAACCATCTACAAGACAGTAAGTGGACCAGGACGAGAAAATACAAACATGTTAATGGCTTGTAACACTTCTGGGAAAAAGTGTCCCCTTTTAATAATCTTCAAGGGTAAGAGTGTATGATAGATATCCAGCGATCACAAGCCCTGCAGAACACGCGCTGCCTTCACAAAGTGCCTCCATTCCTCCTTGTTTTGTGCCCGGTTCCTCAAGGTGTCTTCAATCCCCAGGGCTGCTAGGTCCTTCGTCAGGTCGTCCATCCAGCGCTGCCTTGGTTGTCCAATGGGGTATTTGGTGTTTGGTTTCCCCTCTAGTGCCATCTTTGCCTGTCTTCCATCAGGCATATGGGCTACGTGGCCCACCCATTGTATTATTTTGCTCTTTATCTTCTGTAGGATAGTAGGTTGTCACATCAGGAGGTAGATTTCCTCGTTTTTCTCCTCCTCCATTCCACATTATCTAAAACTGGTACCCATATTTTCCTTAGTATTCTTCTTTCAAATATTAATAGTTTTTCCTTTTCTCGCTTAGTCATGCTCGATGTTTCATCACGTTACTGCTGGGCATATCACTGTGTTGTGGATTTTTCTTAGTGTTCACAGAGATCGATTTAGAGCCGAGCGTTTCTCTGAGGGAATGCATGCATTTCATTGCCACTGCTATTCTTTCCTTGATGTCCATTTTTATGTTGTTGTTCGTGGTAAACCAAGATCCCAAGAATTTGAACTAGTGTACTCTCTTGAAACCTTTGCCATCTATCTCAAGAAATTCTTCCTGCTCTTGTCTTCTTCCTAATTGCATGAACTCTATTTTGCCTTGATTCACTTTGAGCCCCACCTTCTGTGCATAACTGTCCATTTTCTGGTACATTCCTTTCAACTCATGCTTTGATTCACTTAGTAGTACTATGTCATCTGCATATGCGAGACAATTGGAGTTACTGTCCATCTGTACTCCAGCCCACTCCTGTTGCCTACACTCTTTTATTAATTTCTCTAAGATGACATTGAACAGAACACATGAGAGAGCATCCCTTTGTCTGAGACCTGTCTCAATCTCAAATGTTTCTGATGTGGCTCATCAGAAATGTACTGCTGCCTTTGACCCTTGCATACAAGCTTGCACCATTCTCACTAGCTTCTCAGGGATTCTTCACTCACGCATTGCATTGTATAGGTTATTCCTGTGGGTGCTATCATATGCACGTTGAAAATTGACGAACAGGCAGTAGACATCTTTATCATATTCCCAGTGTTCTTCAAACAATTGTCTTAGTGTGAAAATGTGATCTATTGTCGATTGATTTGGTCGAAAACAGATTGGTACTCCTATATGTTGTTCTCTATGAATGGTTGCAATTTTCTGAAGATAATGATGGACAGTACCTTTTACATTACATTCAACAAGCTGATTCTTCTGTAGTTACCACATTGCATATTATATAGCCAATTTCTATTCTTCTGCCAGTGTCTCCTACTCCCTATCACCTGGATCAGTTAAATATCTCTAAGTGAAAGCTCTCACATCCCTCCTTGATTAATTCTGATGTTATTCTGTCCTCCCCTGGGACTTTGTTTCTCAGTCCTTTGTGATGTTCACGTCTTCTTCACTAACTTCTCATTCTTCTTCATCTTTCATTTCCTCCGTAGTGTCTACAGGTAATATCTCATCTGGGTCTGGGCGATTCAACAGTTCTGAGAAGTATTCTTTCCATCTTTCTACAATTCTTTCCTTGTCATTTCTCAAGTTGCCATTCTAATGAAAAAAGTTGGGCTCTGAAATCCATGTTTCCGATTTTTTATGTATTGGAAGAATTGCCTTCAATTCTTGTTTTGGCTCTCTGCCTCAACTTGTTCTAGCAAACTGGCTAGATATATTTTCTTTGCTGCTCTTAGGATTCGCTTTGTCTCCCTTCTGACGTTGATAAAATGTTGCCTTTTCTGCTCATTCTCCATCAGATAGCCACTTCTCCCTCATGTTGCTTCTCTTTTCTGTAGCCTTCTATCACGTCTCGTTGAACCATTTCCTCTTCTTCATTATATTTTTTCTTCCCAATATATATCCTCCGCTAAACTGAGTACCATGAAATTTATTTCTTTCCATTTTTCTTCCATGTTCTCTCTTGCTTCCAGTGTCTCTAGGACCTCAAAATGTTTTTTGATTTCTATAGCATATTGTTCTTTAGTGGCACTTTCTCATAGTTTTTCAACAGCAAAAGTATATGTAAAAATGAATTGCATTAGAGGGAAATGGTTATCCAAGTTAAGTGGATGGAAACTGATGCTTTCACCAATTATTTACAAAAAAACCTTTATACCAAATATATAGGATAAAAGATCAGTTCTTCTAATTTACGATGGGCATTCCACCCATATCACCATTGAAGTTGCTCAGCTAGTAATTGAAGAGCAGATGACGATTTTAAAGTTACCTCCACAAACATCTCATCTGTTGCAACCCTTGACATATCTGTATTTCACTCTCTAGTGCTTGGGATGCCAAATTGGTCAAATGGCAGAGGGTGCATGCAGGAATGAAAATTCGCAAGAAGGTGTTTTCCAAATTAATCAGACAGGTGTGATTAGAAACCAGAGCAGACATAATCAAAAGTAGCTTCAGGAAAGCTGGCATAATGCCTTTCAACAGTAATTCCCGAGGAACATTATGATCCAGCTTCCTTGCAAAGATGGAAAAAAATATCAGAGATTGAATCCATAAATCACACAATCGAGAGGAATGTAAACTTGGAGGCAGAGGGCAATCTTCTGAACAATTATCCATTGGCCCTCATAAGGCACCTGTTGTTGCAGAAGTTGAAATCTGCAATCTGAATCCGTCTACAAGTAAGGCAGCAGAACAAATTTCATTTGAATCCATTATTTTGAAAAATATTAAGAAAAAATCAACTGAACTTCAGACCATTAAAAGTTCGAAGAGAAAGATTTGTGTTGTAGCAGAAATTATTACCAGCAAAGAGGTGATCTAGCATCTGAAGAAAAGGACGAAATGTCAAGATGAATTAGATTCAACATCTGATGAAGATGATGTCAACTATGAAGATGTTGCCTGCAATATCTTAGAGGAATTTGAAAATGAAGGAGGTATTACTGATCATCTTATTAAGCAAGTGAAAGATGTGGAGGATGTGAATGACTGGGTCTTGGTGAAATTTTGCATGAAGAAAAAACAAATTTTTGTAGGTCATGTCTCAGATATTTCTAATGACGAAATTTCCATGAAGTTCACCAGAAAGAGCTCATTTCTGAAAACGAAAGCAGTAGTTATGTTCCCATTTGTTCAAGATTTGTCTGTTGTTCTCAAAAGTGACACTGCATCTGTTTCACCCATCACAAACATAGGTCGTAGATGTGAAATAAGTTTCAATGTATCTTTCGATAATTACAATATCCAGTAGAAATAAGTCCATGCAAAACACACATGGTTGTTTGTTAACAAAAAAGTACACCCAACCTGCATTATCCATGATATTGGTGTCAAATCAAAACCAAAGATCAAAGAAAGATTGTAAGACATTCTTGCCGTTTCATTCTCACATGGATATTGTACGCCAACTACCACTCTATGAGGGGCAAGTGCGTTTTGAGTGATGATCACCTTTTAAAAAATACAGAAAATTTTATCATCCAGTTATGCTACCTATATCCATAAAATCTAATTCAACATGTTTCAAAGTATGTGAAAAAATTATTACATTTTTCCAAATTGCTGAATTAAACAGTTATAAATGTGCATAAAGCTCTACTTATTCATTTTGTGGGAGCATTTGCCCCACCTTACCTTACTCAAGTCGATAAGATACACTTTACTGAGATTGATCTGATACAGCATTGGCACTTTTTCATCATAATGATGCCACTAAGCATTAGGGATATGGTATACTTTGAGAAGATACTCAACTACTTTCCATTTTTTGATCACCAATAACACTAAAATGAAGGTGGCATCTGTTCTTTTGGGCACATCCGAAAGAACAGATGTCAGTGATGACCGTGCAGCTCTCTAGAATGAAATTACAATTAAATCAATACCATTAGCTGCTGAGGGGCACTGATGTACATCAATGTGTGCCCCAACCAGGACTTGAACCCGGGATCTCCTGCTTACATGGCAGACGCTCTATCCATCTGAACCACCGAGGGCCAGAGGATAGTGCGACTGCAGGGATATATCGCCGGCACACTCCCTGTGAGACCCACATTCTCATCTTATAGTCCACACACTATATTCGTAGTGCCCCTGCCATTATACCCATTACTTGCGGCAGACAATCCATCAAGTCCCATAAGAGTTCAGGCAATTCATGTGCATCCACACTGAAGAAAGTTATCAGCCACTGGCATCTGATCTTTTGGACATTGAATTGCCTGAACTCTTACGGGACTCGGTGGATTGTCTGCCGCGAGTAATGGGTGTGTGGACTATAAGTTGAGTATGTGGGTCTCACGGGGAGAGTGCCGGCGATAAATCTCTGCAGTCGCACTATCCTCTGTGCCCTTGGTGGCTCAGATGGATAGAGCATCAGCCATGTAAGCAGGAGCTACCGGGTTCGAATCCTGGTCGGGGCACACATTTTCAACCGTCCCCGTTGATGTACACTCCTGGAAATGGAAAAAAGAACACATTGACACCGGTGTGTCAGACCCACCATACTTGCTCCGGACACTGCGAGAGGGCTGTACAAGCAATGATCACACGCACGGCACAGCGGACACACCAGGAACCGCGGTGTTGGCCGTCGAATGGCGCTAGCTGCGCAGCATTTGTGCACCGCCGCCGTCAGTGTCAGCCAGTTTGCCGTGGCATACGGAGCTCCATCGCAGTCTTTAACACTGGTAGCATGCCACGACAGCGTGGACGTGAACCGTATGTGCAGTTGACGGACTTTGAGCGAGGGCGTATAGTGGGCATGCGGGAGGCCGGGTGGACGTACCGCCGAATTGCTCAACACGTGGGGCGTGAGGTCTCCACAGTACATCGATGTTGTCGCCAGTGGTCGGCGGAAGGTGCACGTGCCCGTCGACCTGGGACCGGACCGCAGCGACGCACGGATGCACGCCAAGATCGTAGGATCCTACGCAGTGCCGTAGGGGACCGCACCGCCACTTCCCAGCAAATTAGGGACACTGTTGCTCCTGGGGTATCGGCGAGGACCATTCGCAACCGTCTCCATGAAGCTGGGCTATGGTCCCGCACACCGTTAGGCCGTCTTCCGCTCACGCCCCAACATCGTGCAGCCCGCCTCCAGTGGTGTCGCGACAGGCGTGAATGGAGGGACGAATGGAGACGTGTCGTCTTCAGCGATGAGAGTCGCTTCTGCCTTGGTGCCAATGATGGTCGTATGCGTGTTTGGCGCCGTGCAGGTGAGCGCCACAATCAGGACTGCATACGACCGAGGCACACAGGACCAACATTCGGCATCATGGTGTGGGAAGCAATCTCCTACACTGGCCGTACACCACTGGTGATCGTCGAGGGGGCACTGAATAGTGCACGGTACATCCAAACCGTCATCGAACCCATCGTTCTACCATTCCTAGACCGGCAAGGGAACTTGCTGTTCCAACAGGACAATGCACGTCCGCATGTATCCCGTGCCACCCAACGTGCTCTAGAAGGTGTAAGTCAACTACCCTGGCCAGCAAGATCTCCGGATCTGTCCCCCATTGAGCATGTTTGGGACTGGATGAAGCGTCGTCTCACGCGGTCTGCACGTCCAGCACGAACGCTGGTCCAACTGAGGCGCCAGGTGGAAATGGCATGGCAAGCCGTTCCACAGGACTACATCCAGCATCTCTATGATCGTCTCCATGGGAGAATAGCAGCCTGCATTGCTGCGAAAGGTGGATATACACTGTACTAGTGCCGACATTGTGCATGCTCTGTTGCCTGTGGTTCTGTCAGTGTGATCATGTGATGTATCTGACCCCAGGAATGTGTCAATAAAGTTTCCCCTTCCTGGGACAATGAATTCACGGTGTTCTTATTTCAATTTCCAGGAGTGTATATCAATGCCCATCAGCAGGTAATGGTATTGATGTAATTGTAATTTTATAACACTCAAATATTTCAGTAAGTGTAAAACCCTTCAAAAATATTAACATGTTGCATACGCTTTACAATATTTCATAGCTTTCCATGTATAAGACTACTGCTAGTACTACTAGCCTAATGGCAACAACACAGAGAAAAACAAGAACATGAAATGGAAGTCAATACCCTCTAACACAACCAAAGACCGGAAAGTGAGTGACACTGTTCCAGAACGACAAGAAATGGAGAGAATAGAATCCCGTTATTTGTCACTCTCTGAACCCCCGATAGCCAGTGGTTATTTCTGGAGCAGTACAAAAATATTTTGTTCACTCCAGTAAATATCCTCTCTGGAAATATCACCAGGTTCTGTGACCTTTAACTGGAGTCAAAAGCACAGTTACCAACTTCCAGGTTACCCGTATTGTTAGCCCATTAACTGCCAGAGAACAATAACTGTGAGTGAATAAGTTAACAACTGCCAGAGAAAAATACTGACCTCTGATAGTTATTTTACAAATCGCTCGATTTCCTTATGGTAACTATTTGTACTATACACGTAAACCAAACTGACAAGCAGAGTGGTAACTCAAGGGGACGACAGCCACCGCACCAACATTCGCTTTAACTGTTTGCACTGAAAGTAGTGAGGGCGCATGAAATAGTACACAGTTCTATCAACAGATGGCGCGCAGTCTCTCAGTTATTTCTGTCATGTATAGAACATCCTCCAGATGGTATATCCCTCTCCACTGTAGCCACAAGCCAGATCTCAGATGAGTTGACGAGAAAGTGTAGTACGATCTTCAATAAACAGATGGTGCGAGATGCTATTGGCAATTACTGAAATAACTGCTGGTATTAGATGAGCAGTTATCACAGTAACTGCTACTTCTCAATAACCACATATTTCTTTCAGTTAAGTTATTTTTTGCCAGATTCTGTCAAACAGCTTCCGCGCCAAGTGCCAGGGTTGCTGTGTTTCATAATATGTTTTTACATTCTCTTGTATTCCAGAATGAGATTTTCACTCTGCAGCGGAGTGTGCGCTGATATGAAACTTCCTGGCAGATTAAAACTGTGTGCCCGACCGAGACTCGAACTCGGGACCTTTGTATTGCTTATTCTTTGGCTTGAGAATTTTTCTATGATTTTGTGTGTCACTCCAGGATACATTGTCGACAACCGTTTTTCTTACTCGCTTCGTCCTTCGTTATATGAAAGTTCAGACATTTCACTTGGGAGTTAAATTTTCAGATTGATACTCGACTTAGGGAGTAACAACTTGTCCAATTTGTTCAGCGAAAACTGTTACCAGAATAAAGAATTCTATTCTATTGAAACTTCCAGACTCAGTTTTGTTCATGCTAAGCAATGGTCAGGTTGCACAAATCGTACTACTCTGCAGGTATGTAGCAGACGACAGCTGGAATCTGGCTTAAATGAACAACTTCCGGCTCTTCAAAACCAACATTTAGTTAGCGACAAAAGAAATGCCAGTATGGAAATATGCCGACATTTAAATAGCGAAGAAAGAAATATTATTATGGATATTATGGCATACAATGACATATTTCACTTTGCAGGACACAATTTGACACATGAAGACTTAATTAGGTATGAATTCAAATTAATACTGGAAGCAGAAGGTCGGGTAATATGTTCGAGACAGTATGAATACCACAAGTGCAGAAAGAGGACGTGCAGGAGGAAGTTGATAAGATGATGCAAAACAATACTATAGTTCTGAGTAACAGTGTGTGGAATTTTCCCTTAATTATGATTCCAATGAAAACTGATGCTAGTGAGAAACGAAATTTGTGAATTGTAGCAGATTATAGCTGTCTGAATGAGAAATCTATTAATATCATAAATCCCCAACCCTAGAATAGATGAAATTTTGGATGGGCTAGGTAACGACAATTATTTCTCAACACTTGATTTATTCAAGCTGTATTATCAAAGTCTACCCGACGAGAGGCCCTAGCCACATGGCATTTTTATCAAGTGTTGTTGGATGAGAAAGACCCAGAGAAAACAACTGTTAGTACACCATACAGGCATTACAAGAGAATGCCAACGGATATGGATATGAAGACAGACCGAAAACTTATCAAAAAATTAATGAAATCTATCTTAATGGGGTTAGAGAAAGGAAAGATATTCTTATTCCTAGATGATGTGGCAATATTTGGCTCTTCACTAGCAGAGCATAATATCTGGCTTGAGGAGGTCTTTGAGAAACTGTGATTACATCTGTCTACATGGTTATTCAGCAATTCATTTCTCTACCATTCCACTCTCGAATGGTGCGTGGGAAAAAGGAACACCTAAATCTTTCCATTCGAGCTCTGATTTCTCTTATTTTATTAAGATGGTCATTTCTCCCTACATAGGTGTGTGTCAACAAAATATTTTCGCATTCGGAAAAGAAAGTTGGTGCTTGAAATTTCGTAAATAGATCTCGCCACAAAGAAAACCGCCTTTGTTTCAGTGACTGCCACCCCAACTCGCGTTTCATATCAGTAACATTCTCACCCCTATTGCGCTATAACACGAAACGAGCTGCCCTCCTTTGCACTTTTTCGATGTCCTCCGTGAATCCTATCTGGTAAGGATCCCACACTGTGCAGCAATATTCCAGCAGAGGACGGACAGGTGTAATGTAGGCTGTCTCTTTAGTGGGTTTGTCACATCTTCTAAGTGTTCTGCCAACAAAGCACAGTCTTTGTTTCGCCTTCCCAACAACATTATCTATGCGGACTTTCCAATTTAAGTTGCTTGTAATTCCTAGGTATTTAGTCGAATTGACAGCCCTTAGATTTGTGCGATTTATCATATACCCAAAATTTATCAGATTTGTTTTAGTACCCATGTGGATGACGTCGCCCTTTTTTTTGTTTAGTGCCAATGGCCACTTTTCGCACCATACAGAAATTCTCTCTAGATCATTTTTTAATTGGAATTGATCCTCTGATGATTTTACTAGACGGTAAATTACAGCATCATCTGCAAACAATCTAAGGGGGCTGCTCAGATTATCACATAAATCATTTATGTAAATCAGGAACAGCAGAGGGCCTACGACACTACCTTGCAGAATGTCAGATATCACTTCTGTTCTACTCGATGATTTACCATCTATCATTATAAACAGTGACCTCTTTGAGAGGAAATCACTAATCCAATCACACAACTGAGACGATACTCCATACGCATGCAAGTTGATTAATAGTCGTTTGTGAGGAACGGTATCAAAAGGCTTCTGGAAATCTAGGAATATGGAATCGATCTGAGATCCCTTGTCGACAGCACTCATTACTTCATGGGAATAAAAGGCCAGCTGTGTTGCACAAGAATGATTTTTTCCGAATCCGTGTTGGTTACATATCAATAAGTCATTTTCTTCAAGGTGATTCATAATGTTAGAGTACAGTATATACTCCAAAATCATGCTGCAAATTGAGGTCAGTGATATGGGTAGTAAACTTTGTAAGTGAAACAATGCAAAGTATTGTGTGTAGAGAAAACCCAACCACCTGCAGTGTAACAGAGTGTTGGAAAGAACACAGGAACTTTAACTGAAACGATTAGGCATTACATAGAGGGAGCACAGATGACTCTGATACTTTAATCCAATATGCTGTATTCATATTCAACATACCACCACTCATTGCAACTGGGTACACACCACATGATATGTTGTTTGGGAGTGTATGTAATATACCGGGAATCTTGCAAAAGAACATAGCAGACGTAATTTACAATTATGATCTACAACTACATGCATACTCCGCAAGCCATCGTATGGTGCATGGTGGAGGGTACCCTGTACCATTATTAGTCGTTTCCTTTCCAGATTATGTGCTCGAGTTAAAAGAGCGACCAGGAGCTATGCACCAGTGTGCAAAAAACTTTTAATGCTCAGTCTAAATTGAGGAACAAAGAATATTATGATAAAACTCAATCCAAAAAGAGTTCCAACCACGAGGTAAAGTTTCGTTATTTGATGGAAGTGCACGCAGGGGAAGATGAAGGAAATTTAGACACTTAATGGGGAGACCCATTTATTAGAAAACAAAGGACCACATGCGGCCATACACTTAAGGGGGAATAAATATCTGATAGCACATGCCAAGTGCCTGATAGAGTTCTTTTAATTACAGGATGGTGGTAAACAATGACACATCATCTCGATCTACAACTTAACAAAATTCTGGTCAATCCCAGAATTATACTATAACATCATGGGGAAAGTCATTCTTTATAGTGTAACTTGGAGAATCATAAGTTATTTTAATTTAGTAGTATTCAAGAACAAATTTGGAAACACCCAAGTACTAGCTACCAGAGCTGTAGAATTCTGTCGGAGAAGGCTCACTCTACTCAACATGAGTGCTGTATAGTGTCCTTGTGCAGAACAGCCATTACACTGTTACAAAGGTAAAACCTCAACATCTAATTGGGCAATGAGCTCACTGTGTTCAAGAAAGAGGAAACGGGGAGTACTTAATTTCATTGAAGATATCAGTAAGGTATTATTTGGAACTACAAATGAAGATAGCACATCATATTTCAAGGCAAAGATTGATATGTTAGAAGGAGAACAAAAACAGATGTTAAGATTAACTAGGGAGCAGGTCACAACAGTATAAGCAACATTAACAAGCTTTAATCAGTCAATACGTTCCATAGTGAGAAATGAGCACATCATTACACAAGTAATGAGACAGCTCAGTCGGCATATAATATAGTTTGAGAACAGGACCGATAGAAAACTACAGAGCGCTGAAATATTGATAACCATTAATGAGCAGCTAATTCAGCTGACATCTTTAATGAGCTAGGATGGGGATATGATTTGCTAATCACTGTAATTGTGAATGTGCAGAAAGGTATTTTGGAACTGCAGCTAATTATTCCTGTGCACGTAGTAAAAAATCTGGAATTGAAAAAGATGACATTAAAGATAAGAGATCCCGATCAGCACTTACAGGGGACAATAGTTATCAATTACTTAAAGTAATCGACCTTTGTGTGTTCATTCTTGGTAACATTGTAAGTGATACCCCTTATAGATGACAATGTATTTGACATGTATAAATTTTGGTCACTTTCTGCTGAAGTAATGAAAGGAAACAATTATTTACATACAGAGCCTCTGAAAAGGGAATACAGTTAGCACATGATGATGCAAAAATGTAGATCAAACTCACAGAATGTGTAAGCAGCCATTTGTTCTTTTGTTTACGCAAGATCATAAGATTTGTAAAGCAAAGATGTTACAACCTGTTTCGAAGATACCTTAAGATTGTACTCAAAAGTATATTGCATTAAATGAAAATGTTTGGATGCAAATAAGGGGTAATGAGTGGTTAGCTGTAGCACCAAAACATTAAGTTGTTGCAGTGTTACTTAATGATAATGAATCCACTCATTTGATTCACAGTACAGGCAAACTGAAATTTCTTGGTAAATGTTGAGGATGTGGTGCTCAAATACTGATACAATCAGAACATATCATTAGAACAAACATAACAACTAATTATATAGTCCCAACTTGAATCTGGATACAGTGTGTTGTATTGTTAATTAGGAAAAAAGGAGTATAACAGAACTTACTTTGAATTTGACTGTTGTGCAAGTGAAAGACAGTTAGACAATTTAAATACAGCAGATCTTAAGTTGGACAAGTTACAGAACGAAATTTTGTATCAGCGAAGGACTGCTTTTAGTGGTTTCTCGTTAAGTAGTATATCTTTCTGTAGTTATATGGCATCAAGTATTACAATTATAATAGTGGCTCTGTGTATTCGTAAACACTGTACATGTTGCAGAGATTGCTTTCTATTCCTGCATAGAACTACAGGTGACAATTGTGCAAAAAAATAGGTTGTAGAAAAGAGATCATCATGTGTTGATGATGATGTGTCACTGATAAGAAAATGATTATAATGTGCTTATAGTAAATGAGTGCATTTGTGCAAATGTAAGTGTATGTTGCAAGAGATATACGATTAATTGTGGATATAGGGAAAATGTGTTACAAAATTGATGATTATTTGAAAAAGTGAATATGTACAATAAAAGATTTGTGTGTCAATGAAGAAAGAGAATTGCTTGTAAAAGAAAAATATAAATAAAGAAATGAATTCATGACGTATGTACTAAATCAAATGACAGAAAAATTTTGCAGTCTCTAAAGACAGAGATACCAAGAGTGAGTAGCCAGAGTTATGCTGTTGCACGATGTGTGTGGGTAAAAAGGTAACCTAACATTAGCAGTGATGCAAGCAAGTAGGAGAGAGTGTTTCTTTGTGATCAGATGACGTCGACTACATGACTGGTAGCGAAGAAGCTTTTGGACAAAACAAGAGGTCAGCAGGTGAGAAGCCTTGTCACACGAGCCTTTATAAGGAGCGCTGTCGGAAATTCTGTCTATGGTTGCCTGATGCTGGACCTGCCTTACTCTGCCGAAAGAGCAGGACGTAGTTTCTCCTGGCACTTAGCTCAATGGGCTACATGCAGGATTGCACGACATAATCAGTGCCTCCCATCCTGATCTCCCAGCAGGACACTTCAGTATGGATTTCCATACATGGTCTTTAACTTATAGAGCCGCTAGTTTCTGATGTGGTACAGATTGTCTCTAAGACATTCTTTACTCCTTTCAAATTAGACAGTTGTGCCACACAGGTAATAAGCGTATCTGCAAAATATAAACTGTCAACGGTTCATTAAAAAAAAAGTGGTCCCAATAAATGGGCAGCCACAGTGTTATCTGAAATTAGAAGAAAAGTGCACAAGTTCATTTGGGGAGTAGCAGATTGCTTCTTCTTGCTGAAGGTTTGAAGTAACATTCTTTATCAACCTTTTTCTATCTTGTCAGCTTCCACTATGAATTTGATACAGTTCTGCAAGTATTTGAGTAAATTTTGTGAACAATATTCAGCATGTATCACTTCCATCTATTTTCCAGTCTCTGTGACAAGAAGGTATCCTATTTTGGCCTCATTTATTGTCCATCACAATTCAATCAAGAGCATTCACATTCAAAAATGTCATAACAATTACTGTACCAATATAACAATAGTGTTTAATAGATGTTTTTTTAATAATGTCTTTCCTCTTCCTTGATCCGATCATGTTTGTTATGTTATAAATCTGTTACCATATTCTATTAAATATTTGTCTCTCATTCATAGCTTGTATGAACAATGAATTAATACTCACCATTTAATAGAAATTTACTTCGTCATTCCTTCTGTTGATTTATTTTCACTTTGTTGAGGTTGACTTTATTCTTAATATTTTCACAGTGTGCTAAGGTTCACAAGCAAAAATCTACATGTTGGAATCGAACTCTTATTTACCAGGTTTCTGTCTCCACCACAGAAATTACTAGGAGCTTCAAAAAGTTGCTAATTGTTACAATTAGGCTATAAGGGAAACAAACAGCAAATGTAACAGTGATGTCTTTTGTTTTTTTAAGCCTCAAGTGCTATAATGAAAAAATGGTTTTAATAGATGGGAAGGGGGGTAAAGGAACCGACCGTATGATGTGTATTTATCTCCATGGTGCCTTACCTTGAGAAGGGGAAAGAAGTGGCATCCAATTGGCTAACACATAACACCACATTAAATCTTGTCCATAGTACGATAATTAAGTGCGCACTTGGAGACCCTGCAGACACCTGTCAGCCAGTCTTCAAAGGAAGTGTCATTACAACTTTTAGTAACTTAGGGCAACTGAAAAGTGAAAAGTATCAGACTGCATTTCTACAAAAAACTCAAAACATGTAAGTGTGGACCCATGTATTTAAAATCATATGTACATCACATGAACACAGTATAACTGAAGGCACCAATAATGTTCCTTCAGGCCAGACATTTGAAAAGACTTTACATTTAAAGCTAAAATTTGTAACTCTACATAATTTTGTACATTATAAAGGGATTTTACTGTCAGGAATACTCCCAAACAGCCGAAAAAGGATTTGTTACAGACGTCCTGGTTTTGCTGAGTTGTAATAAATACGTGGCTCAAATTATTTAAAAACAGGTGACAAAGTGGACAACAAATATCTTCATTGTGCACACCTAGAGCATGACTGCAACAATATATTGTCAAACTGTATAATTAACTTGCATAATGTGGTCTAAAACCTCATATTCAATCCTTTAAAACGAGGATTGTTACTGAAGATCTGAAAATAGTGATTAGATCTCATATTTAATTACATAAATAGTACCTGTACTCCATTTATTATTTCAAAATGTATGATAAATCCTACAAACTGCACACAGTTCAACAATATTTTGTTGCAATTAATTATTTTAAGTGCTATATAAACTGATGCTTTCCAGAGCAAGGAACAATAAGTTTCTTAAGAGTGTTATGAACTTAAGCTGTAACACAAAGTATGCAAACTGTGAGCACATTGTGCAAGAGAACAAAAAATTTTAAGACATATTTATATACTGTGGCAACACTATCACAGATTAATTTACATGAGAAATTAATGGAGCAGAATATGCAACAAAATAAATCAAATTTTGTAACACAACTGTGGCAAGATCTACAAAGAATTTTTAAGTTTATAATAAATTCACATATGTACAAATACTTCATGTCACTACAGAGTGGACCATTTGCACAAATTTATGAAGGATATAAGAGAGAATTAATGAGCAAGGATCCTTCAGCCTAGTAACCCCTCCCCAACTCATAGAAAAAAAAATGACTAGATCTAAACTATCAGATATAATACAACATTGCCTTTTCAGACAGTTCATGAACTGGAAATATAAAGCTTCCTAATATGATTACATAACAATGTAAAAGATAAGTAATTATGCAAACATAAAATATGGCTTCTCTGTCTATAAAGAGAACATAATTGGATTCATAAATAGCAGCAAGGGACTTAGTTTTCAGAAATACAATAAATGACACAAATACAAGGTAGTGATTACCCTAATTAGCTCTTATAATCATTGGCAACATGAAGCACATAATTAAATTAATACAACAGATACATAAAGGGCACTTATGAGTCATATCTTGTGACAGTTACATTATTGTACGCACACTGGTAAAAACAGATTAGAGTACACTGATAAATAAGGTTCTACAAATAAGGAATAACAATAAAAAATTAGGTAAAAAATGGAAATAGTATGCCGATATTTGGATGTTATGCACTACACACAAAATCATTAATGAAAATATTGTATAACACAAACCCGTTAAAGTCAATAGAAACATAGCAATGCAATAAATGTTACACCTGTTGGATGATAGTGAGGCAGCCAGTAATGAACACGAGACATCAGAAAATCATGTAGCAAGCACCACACTAAGTGCGAAAACAATAAAACAACTCTTAAACTTCTCATCACTTCAAATCTTTCATAGAAATACAATATTCCAACATTATGTACATTCTTTAATAAAATGTGGAAATTAATGTTTTCTTTCCCGTAACTTAAAAGCATTATTAATTAAAACATGCATGTACAAAGGTATTTTACATAACCCCTTTTTAATTAAAAAAGAAATCTGCCTATGTTACTCTACAATCTGCTTACACTTTCAGACATGCAATTACAACAAAGTTCATTGTATGAACAACAACAACAACAACAAGAGATATAAAATATTTGATGGGAACCAACAACATTTCATTTTATTTGGAGATTTATCACATATAAAAAGATTGAAAAGTCAGCAGCCATACATGGTTTTCGAAGACTCTTTTACTCGCAATTAAGAAAAAATCTCTGCGAGACAAGAAGCTCGAGACAGATGAGACATTTTACAACACTCAGTTAAGAATACAAAACTAACAATGGGTAATTCAATCGCAAGGAGCTAATGACAATAAGAAGGAAATACAGTTACAGAACAATTTGTCAAACAGACCACAATTGATGATTTCTTTGATAAAGGTACTTGAGGGAGAATATACAACTGTATCTGCATCAAAAATTACTGAATTATTGTTATTATTATTATTATTATTATTATTATTGGGTGCATGAAATAATCATGGCAGTAGTAATGACACTAGATGTGATGCAATGATTCATAGAATAAATAAAACTTAAATTCTGCTGTAACTTACTACAGAAGAAATTATTACTAACATTTCTGTTTAGTTCCTCGACATCTCGCATCTAAAAGGTAAGTAGTGAGCAACTTGTGTTCTGATTTCTTTCCTCCTCTTTTAAACTTCATACAACTGAGAAGATCATACTGTTTCTTAAACATTGGCAGCATTATTCACTGTACAAAGAAACTGGACTGTATTACTGCATAATATGGTTACAACTACTGTCACAAGTCTTGCAGGTTAAACTCTTTCTAGTGTCAGCAATTTGTATACCTGAGTGTGGGTGAAATAATATCTTGAGTTACGCATAATACCAGTAATTACTCATACATAATGCAATATGAAAGAGCTTTTGTTGTTTACCAATGAAATACTGACAATTAGATAAATATTACTATAAATAATTGGTAGACATTAAATGGGAAGTTTTTCCACACTAACAACAAAATCTGATGTCCTCATCTGAAGATCATCCTTCCACTGTAATACCATGAGCATATTATATTGGTTTTGTCACTTCAAAACAACATTTATGACATACATGTATTTAACAGCACAAAAATTTCTGGGGGAGGGGGAGTGTGATAACACAACATGCAACTGGTTCTTTTGACCGTGATATAACATTAACCTGTCACACTGCGCCTTGACATTATGTTAGTGTAACTGAAAGTTGTAAATGGATAAGTGTTGGAGTGAGCTATAATTGAAGCGAGGAAAGCAGATCCAAAGACAGTCAGATGTGAGATTCATTATGTGGATGTCAGAACTGCTAGCAGTCTGTCAAAATTTACACGAAAGTTCAAAGTGGAAATGGGGCACGGTTCAAAATACCTCCTCCGTTCTTTTTAATGCAACTTCATAGATGAGAACCTGCAAGTTAAAACACTGCATCCCCAAAAGTGTTAAGTAAATATTCATTTGGCTATTTCTCACTAACTTCATTCACATAACTAGTTAACTGTTGCGGGATACGGAAATTCTTTTCCAGGCATGAACAGAATGTACTGTCATTCTCATACCATGAGTAAATAAGAAAACTGAGCAGGTCCTTCACTGCATAAAATCACCAGCCTCTCATATAAGCCATGAGTCTACAGAGGCTTCACTAGTGGCCAAAGAGCTACGGCAATTGTCTCGGATATGAATAAAATTAATATTTAGGGCATTCCGAGGGGGAAGAAAATAACAAAGATCATTGTCAAACCATAAAACTTCGCTGGCTATGATCGTATCAACTGTGCCCTCTAAGCACATTTCTTGGCTAACTCAAAGTGGAATTCAACATGGACTGCCCTTCAAACCTTCACAGTAGATCTCCTGCATAACTTGCTGTGCTAAGATTAGGTGCAGTTTTGTGTGTCAAAACAGTACTGCTTGTTATAAAATTCCATTACAAACAAATGCAAAATTTTCATTCTGGAAATATTACAAGAGCGCACAAATTATGAAGCTGAGTGAGAAAACAATGGTAAATATGCTGACATAAAAGAGATTTTAAAAATTAATGCTTAAATGCAGCATTAATTGTCTAAAGTCAACTTATCTCAGTGTGTGACTAAAGTACCCAGTGGAATTTAAGATGGTGCAACTTTGGTTGGTTGGTTGGTTGGTTGATTTGGCAGAGGGGACCAAACAGCAAGGCCATCGGTCCCATCGAATTAGGGAAGAATGGGGAAGGAAATTGGCTGTGCCTTTTCAAAGCAAAATTTCTATCTAATACCACAGATTTCATCAGAATTTAAAATGTGCTATTAATAAGTACATTTTGGGAGGGGAGGGGGGGGGGGTGAGGAAGTGTACATTCACTGATTATACTAGCTATAAAATTACATCATTAAACTTTTTTTTAATGTGTCACTGCTGCAAGAGAAAGGATTTCTGAAGTATTGGGGCCACTCTTGATATAAGATGATACATTTGAGTTTCACAACCAGTAATTTTACCTGAATTGCTACGAAACTAGAAAGATAACTTACACCACTCCGTCATTCTGTATTAATACCACAGGGTAATCACCTTCAAACAACACAAGTTACTAGTATAATCCCACACATATTAACAAATGTCATAGTTTACAACCTCGATTTGTCCATACAGTATAATAGGCAATGTGCTATCTTGCAACAGAGAAGATGAGCTTAACCTGGATCAAATCCATTGGTCTGGTATACCAGCCACTATGGGTGTAGTTTTCTATTCTTTAGACAAACACCAGCCTGGTTGACCATCTGATCTCAAAAACACATAATGTTAAAACACAATTTACATGATTCATATAAAGATGAGAAATTTGAACTCTTAGGGCAATAGATTTAATTGAAAAGACAGGCACAGCCACAGAAAGAAACAGAGATGGCCGAACATGGACTGATGATTACACACCATTAATGCACTCTGTCACTGGCGAGACAAAAGACTGAAGGAGAAGATCACAGGTTATATTACAACTTTATATAATATTCCCAAAATACTAATCACGCTCTTCAATAAGACAAGTGTGTTTTTTATTTACAACAGGGAAAAAAAGAAAAACCCTGATAAAAGGCCAAATTAGAATTGTGGTAAATCTGCATAAAGAGAACAGACAGAAAGCAGAAAAAACATTACACCTAGTTTCAATACCAAAAATTTATTGAAAATAAAATTTTGTTTTGTTTTAGCATTATGCAAAAAATTTACAAAATAAGTATTTCTCTTTGTGGTTTTAGTGTAAATGACACAGTCACCACAAGTAAAGATACACACATTAACAACTGCTTTTTTTTCTCGACATCCCCTATTAAGGAGAACAATTTGGTTATTGAAAACCCTCCTTGAAATATTTCTGTGGATGAAATACAAATGCAGATCATATTACTTTTGTGTAAAGTATTTGACGACCATACTTAATTATTAGTTAAGAGGCCATTTAAGGAAATCATTTCCACAATGTTCTTGTGAACAAGCAGTTCGTACTTGCAATTTTATAAGTGGCAGTCAACACAGTTTTTCTTATATCTGGATTTGCTACTATGTGGAAATTAATATTCAGAAATGATAGTTAACTCAAAAAATTGTGATAGTCCTCAATTTATACAAAGATGAAGCAGCTGTTAAATGAAAAATTGTTTGAAATTGCAGAATGTTGCTTTATGCACAATCCGCGTGGAAGAGTATTTCCTACACTTTTGATGTACTGGTTCATTCAAATAACCCTTACTCTTAAACCTTAAATGTATAATAATAATGATAATAATAATAACAATAATAATAAAAGCAGCATCAAACCAGCAACATCTGCAGCTTGAGCACCAAACTTCTGGAACACTAACTTAACATTTAAACCAAATGAATGACAACATGTGACTTCACGATACAAAACTAGAGGCCACAAAAGAATACTTCAACTAGTATATTCCAAAAGACCTATACCTATAATACAATACCTAGAATGGAAATGATTTTTTTTAAATGCATTGTAACTGGAATACTGTGCTCGATTCAAATGGAAATACTATTACAAATAAGCTTCACTGAACTCAATGAGTATATTTGTTTGATTTTTGATTCTTCTCATATTCTGACAACACAACGGGCAATGCTATGAACAAGTGAGGTCCGAGATCTATGACTTCAGGGAACGTATTGTTTGAAATGAACATTTAAATAAAAGAGAGACCAGAAAAATGGGTCTTATCCAAAACATACAATTCAGAAAATTGAGTTGTTTTCTAAGTGTCAATCACAGTTTTCATTATTTCAAACCCTTCAGTTTCAGGTGGTGTTGCCCATCATCAGATTTGTTGAACAATATAATTTGGGGCACACACAAAAGGCAGCAGACATAAACTTTCTACAACAGGAGAACAGGTGGAAATACTGCACAGAACAGTACATTATAAAGGAACTCGAGATTTGCATCCTCTGGCTAGAAGCCCACAGATAACTACTGAACAAACGAAGTGATTTTGCACATAGTAATTATTATGAAATATATAAGGACATGTTTTGCTGTTTGTTAGTCTTTAGTGTTGGGATGGGACAGGACATTTCACCATGTGTCTCCTGTGGTGACATGCCAGCATCAGGTTTGACATGGCAGAGAAAACTTCAGTGTGGCTCTACTTTTTGCTTGGATTCCTGCAGCATACTTTACCATAATTTAACAGAAAAAAGGGAGGACACATCCTTAAATTTTTAAAGTGTTTCCCTTCAATAAAATATGTTTGTCAATCTACAAAATCCTTTGCAATGATTCATGAATAATGCTCTGGTATGTTTTATGTGCAGAATATTTGAAATGTGAATTTTTGTATCTGTTAGTATCTGCAGAATGTACTCATTAACATCACACGCTTTTCATACCAATGAAATTTCTTTTAAAATCTTTAAGAATTATTGCGGCAAGCTTAGCTGACGGTGAAACTAATAGTTCTGTTACGACTGGTTACTCTGTAGATACAAGAAATAATATGTTATACAACATTGATAGTAATTAGATTCTTTTTAGTTCCATAATTTTGTAAACATAGGAGTAGAAACCAATTGTAACTTATTTTTATATTATTTAAAATATCTGAAGATGGGCCTCTATATTGTTCAACAAATCTGAAGATGGACAACACTAACCAAAACCAATTACTTTGAAACAATACAAACAGCATTTGACATACAGAAAGTAACTATTTTCAACAAATAAGGAATCCTCCCCATCAATAAATACATCCAGTTTTGAAGAACATACTAATAATTAAGATACACAAAATTCAAAACCTATAACAAAAATTTAAACGTTGAACATTACAGAAGCTGAGCATTCTCACACAAAAGATGAAAATACAATCAATCCAATATATAATGGTTGGCACAATCAGTCCCATTTCTTAACACAAGTGGGAAAAAAATTAAAGACTGCTAGAAAAATGGCATCAAGCAGATTATAGAAACCAGGAGAAACATGAAATAAAACTAAATAAGAAGTCACAGAAGTAAATAAAATTAACTATGAGTGGGAATGGTGATTAGGACTAATTATACCATATGATGAATGAAAAAATAGTATTGGAAAAAAAGAATGAAAAGAGAAAAAACATGGGTAAAAAAATTCCAAATATCCAAAACCAAAGTTGGTGCCCATATACATCTGAAGACTGATTCACAGAAGCTACTACATCAGTTTTATGTTAGAAATTATTCTGTTCAAGTAAGCTTTCTTAGAACTTTTGTACAGTCAATATTAGTGTTAGACAATAACCTATCTTAGAACATAATTATACTATGTAAAATCTGACACCCTATGTTGACATAAGAATTGGAAACCATTGGACTGCATAATTAACATATAGGACTTTACAGATGTGAGCTCACACTCCCACACAACTACATTTACTTTGTTCGTATTAGCTACATAATGGTAGAGAATCAGCACTTGTCAGATAATATAAGACCTTATTTGCAGCGATACTTGCTAATTTTGCACCTCCATTTGGCTGCCAATACTGCTCATTAGCCTACAGCTTTCCCATGAAATACTCTTCCTTGGTACAGATAAAACTATCTTCTCAGCACGACTACAAACACTTAGATCCCTGGCATAGAAAATCATTTCCATCTCACAATTTGGTTTTATTAATTACTTGCTTATTTTTTAAAATAAAAAACCTGTGTGTGTGTGTGCGTGCGTATGTGCGCGCGCGCCCACTACCACACACACACACACACACACACACACACACACACAAAATAATTATACATGGGTCAAACAGGGAGCCCAGTTACAAGCAAATGAATTGTAAGGGGGGGGGGGGGAAACACCTGTGCTTTTTGGCTTCCACTGGGATAAGGAATTTTTGCAACTTTCCTCTTGTCCCTTTAATGCTTTCTTAACATTACTACATAATTTTTAAAAAAATCAGGTAAGTACAGAAAATATTCACCATGAACAGCAATATTCTGTATCAATAAAGGGTGCAAATGAAACTGAAAAAATGGGAAACTATCAAAATCTTTATACCAAACTTAAACTCCTTATCGTAGTGAGTAACACTAAACAACAAATAGTGTTGAATAATATAGTCTTTACTTTCAAAAGCACTGATACTCTCAAAATGTATTTGAACCTCAAATAATAAGGGTTATCAAACAAACAACACATCAAACAAAAACTAAATGTATCATTATTCTAGCCAACAAGTTAACTCAGTGCATAAATGTTGTGGGTAATGTTGCATAATTTTTCAATAGCAACTTTCCTCTAATGACAGGACACGCATAGAATTAACAATTTCTAACAAATAACGGTAGGTAAATAGGTATGTCTTCATTTTATAAAATGAAAAGAAAGCAATGAAAAATGAAAAGTGTATTCAGAAGTTTTTGGCGGAAATGGACATGGATTTTTGAAATCTGTTCGCATTTTTCTTTTCCCATTTCTTACGATTTCTTTCATTACTAATGAGGACCTAGGTGCAACAGCTAACAATCTGTAATTATCTTATTTGCTGTTTGTTATACATCAACCACTCAAGCTCAGTTCTTAACTGACCTAATAATCAGGCTCATTTCACCAATGGAAACAATATTAGTTTGCACAATCCATTTTCCCATTTAAGTGAGATTTTTGTGAAGAATACTGGGGATGGAACACATTAAACAGCACAAAAATGCACACAAAAGTAATAATCAGAAATTGCCACCTAGTCATGGATTTGTCATTTTATGGTCTTGAGACATCTGCTCTTTTGTGACATCTTTATGCTTCCCAGTCCACTGATGAAGTAATACTACAATACCTCCATAATATATAAATGGTGATGTCTTGCTTATATTAGCCCATACACACTGCTATTAATAACAAGAAGTCGTAAAGCATAAAATAAAATACATGCAGAGAGAACGGCACATAAATGTCATAGATACAATAGAGTTACTAACAGAAAATACTGAAACAGAAATTGACTATGACATCAAAAATTAATATTACACAAATACAATTTCTGCACTCATTACTGATTAAGAAATCGTGCTACGGTATTGTGACAAATGAGGAAATGATAGGTCACAATTCAGTTTTCATGCCAGGAGCATACAGTGGCTATGATAAGCAATACACTTATCTCTGCTTATAGTCACATTACAAACTATTACTAAGTTTATCCAGTAATGTAGAGGGGGAAAATGTCTGGTATCATTTTCAACATCTGTCTAGTAAAATAAACATTGAATTTCAAGTAAGTACAATGATTGACAAACATAGTCATATTGATCTATTACTGTGACTGGTATCTTCAGCGAAACATTTCCAAGTAATTTCAATTAAGCACTCAGATCTACAGAAACATATACATAAATGCATATACATAAATGAATTTATGACTAGACAGTTTGCAATCATTTACAGAGTTACCGAGTATTAAAATTTTAAAATTTGAGAAACAGGTTTGAGCAAAACAGTATGTTTATAGACTTAGGAGGTTTTTTTTCCTTGCCTCTCTGTTTTGCAGAAAGGTAAGAAATATTCTAGGTTCTTCAAATTAAGATCACAATATTCCCAAAGCAAATAGTGCTTTACAAGGGACAACAATGATACTAAAATATTTACAGTTTGCTACTCTGAACAGAGTACTACGAAAACAATTTGTGGAATTTCATCTGTACAATTAGTTAGCAATGACTCAAATCTCAACAAGAAGAAATCCAAAAACTTTACATAATTTAACAAACAGAAAGATTAATTATTCCCAGTTCATGATGTCCCTTTGCAAGGTTTGAGTGCCAAAAGTGCAGAAAGATTATACATTGTGCAACCTTAAACAGATTTGGTGACACAATTATTGTACAAATAAACTGCTATCAAACAAATAATGCAACTGAAATTATACTAACTACATATTCTTTCCTGTCCCACCCAACCACATGCATGGAAACACACACACACACACACACACACACACACACACACACGAGAGAGAGAGAGAGAGAGAGAGAGAGAGAGAGAGAGAGAGAGAATATCTGTGCACACAATATGATTACTAGCATAACACAGAAAAGGTTCTAAAAGATCTCGGCACATGATACATGTTACATTTTTTCATCACAATATATGTCTTCGCTTCAAGCATCACACAGTGCTCAATGCTTACACTCATAAATTTACATAAATAAAATGGAAACCTTAGCATCTCCTTTAAAATCTTCTGGTACATGTTATATCAAATTAACACATCAACATATCCACATTTTAAAAATTGGATCACAACATGATAAATGCATTTACCATTTACCCGGCATGTCACCTATTGTCTTGAGTCTTTTTTGTGACGGACGTGATTGAAAATACACACACATAAAAAACATACAACATATGCACACACAGGCACACAAATACTTGAACAATCTCTCTTCACCATATAGCTGCTCATTTCCATGAGTAATTAATTATTTCCTCATTAATTCTGAAGAAAATTGGTGTTTCAATTATTTTTTTCAGTTCAACAAATCCTCCACAGCTTCACAAGGAACGTCGCCTGAGTGAAGCACATGTCATCACAGTCAAACGAAGACTATTTGAAGTCTCTTCGTAAGACATTTAAAATAAATGAGTCTCAATTAATAGTTCTACTACACTCATTACGCAAAGTACATCACTTTCTTAGTGTCAGCATGCACTGTTATCGCACGTGCCATAGCTCCAGGAGTGCGGTCTTCACTGCAACCTGACTGATGTGAGCCTTCTCCACTGGAGAAAAGGGAAAGAAAACAGTGTGAACGTTAGACACAAATAAATTATGGATTTGTCAAGGCATATATATTTAATTCTATTACCCCAAAAGAAATGAAATGCTGTTTTACATGATCACCATCAGAGAAAAATCAAGTACAGAATTTGACAAAATTAACAAGAATTAATTCCTTTCTGGATAATAAAAAATTATTTCGAAATATCAATGCTAGATACAGGTACGCAGTTTGTTGTGAATCTTAGCTTAACCCTTGTTTTTTTAAATTTTTTTAATAGATATACTTACTACATTACTTATTTACTTGTTGGTGCTAGAGCCCTTGTAGAATCTTAGCTTCCTTTGTCATCTGCCTACATTCTTTTCTCTCCAATCACTTTTCTTCTCCAATTCCCGACTCCCATTCGTCCGAGATCCTTCTCTATATCTTCGAGCCACCTTTTTCTGGGGCTTCCTTTTCTCCTCCCCACTTTCAAGCTTTCCTAAAAACATCTCCTTAACACTTCAAGTTTCTGGCATTATCTGTACACATTCAGCCCGTATTATTGTTCCTTGTTTGATATTCACAGCAATATTCATCTGTCCAAGAAGTGCTTGTAGTTCTGCATTTGTCTTTATTCTCCAGTTTCTCTCCTCTCTCACTGCCCAAAAAACCTTTCTCAAAATCTTTTTTTTACCATCTCGATAGCCAGCATTCCTCCTTTCTGGTCTTCAAGCAGTCTTCCAACCCATTTTTTACCATAGGTCTTATAATAGTAAAATATAACATTTCTGGATTTGAATATATTCTGCAAGGAATAACAATACACTTGCTATCTTTTCTTGAATTTCTGCTGCTGCCCTGTTATTGAGCCTAGGTATTTTGCTTTTCCAGTCTTCCCCCCCCCCCCCCTATTGATGTCTCTCTTCTCTATCCCCACAAGGACTCCCATTGTCATATCAGAACCAGGAGGGGGTGTCCTCTTTATAGGTGAAGGGAAGCTGACCAGCCTAGTGGGGTAAGCCCCAAGAGCAGCAAATCATGGTCCTTCAGGTTGGGGTTGGGTCAACAACTCCACCTTGTAAAATCGAATCTTTGTGGACACCACTCATCAGCCTCTGGAGTACATGGATTACAAGACAATGGCAGAGCAAATAAAGAAGAAAATGGGTATCATGATACCCACCAGGAATGTGAGGACACTTAACGGATCTGGCAATTTGCGAGAAATCAGAGAGGAAATGGGTAAGTACAGAGTGAAAATACAGTACCTGCACTACAAGAAATAAGATGGAAACATTTTTTCCAGGGAACATATACTGATACACAGTTGAAGGGGTACAGGTCATTATGGTACTGGTTTTCTTATAAATAGCTCAATAAAGGTAAAATAACACAATGGAAAGTCCAGGATGGAATAATGAGATTATGAAAAGGATAGATTGCCACTCACAATATAATGGAGATGTTGAGTAGCAGAAAGGCATAACAAAAAGACTGCTAAACAAGGTCTTGGGGTACAAAGAAGGAGCCTCCTAGAAGATTGTGAGTCTACAGACTGAAGACACACACAATCGGGCATACCCTGGAAATGGTGAAAGATTTCACCAGCTAATCCTTCTAACACCAGATCAAGTTAAAGTCCAAAACCAAATTAACATCAAGATGCAATGGCCTTTATCAAGACTACCCCTTGTGACGATCTCGATAAATATTGAGGGATTCTCTAGTCATAAGAGTGTTTTATTAGCAGACATGTGATATAAGCATAAATGCGATGTATTGTTGGTGCAGGAAACACACCGGGGAGCCACCAGCCACAGACCTAAAATAGCAGGAATGGATTTGGCCATTGAAAGACCTCACGACAAGTATGGGAGTGCGATTTTCATCAGACCCAGGCTCAACGTAACATCAGCCGCAATGACAGAAGTAAATAACATTGAACTACTTACTATTCGCGCCCAGAAGTTCTCTGTGACGTCTATGTACAAACCACCAGATGTGAACTTTGTTTTCCATGAACCAAACAATTTTACATATGACCATATTAATTTTGTCATGGGCGATTTCAATTGCCATGGTGAAGCATGGGGATATAATAAGACTGATGAGAATGGTGTACAGCTTGAATCCTGGGCAGACACTAATGACCTACAACTCATTCATGACCCAAAACAGCCAGCATCGTTCAACAGCAGAAGATGGAGAAGGGGATATAATCCTGACAACATCTTTGTGAGTAGGAAGTTGGCAGCACAGTGCATGAAGCTCGTTGAAGAGCTTATCCCAAGTACACAACACAGACCCGTCATTTGTGTTGTGAATGCCATGGTTAAACCAGAGGAGGTGCCTTTCCGAAGACAGTTTAATTTCAAAAAGGCAGACTGGCAGAAATTTAAAGAGCAATTGGACGATGAGATTGAGAAAATCCCTCCTCGACCAGATGAGTATGGTAGATTTATCGATCTTGTGAAAGAGATCTCAAGGAAAAACATCCCAAGGGGTTGCCGTACCCAGTACATCCAGGGTCTGACCGGCAGCAGCAAGGTCTTACTTGACAGGTACCAAAAGCTGTTCACTCAGCACCCCTTCAGCGAAGATACGATGGAGGCTGGGGAGGAACTAATGCAGGCTATTGCTGAGGATCAGAGATCACGGTGGTGAAAACTAGTCGAGAATCTTGACATGAAACAAAGCAGCAGACGTGCTTGGAAATAACTGAAAAACTTAAGTGGGGACCCAACTGATCACCAGCAGAAGAACAACAGGGTAATAGCAAATCAGATTGCTAGCCAACTTCTGAAGAATGGGAAAACCAAAGGGAAAAGAGAAAAAAGGGAAAGAGTTATACCCCAAGAACAAAAAGATTATGAACTCCTCATCACAGCAACTGAACCGAAAGACGCCATTCAGAGTATGAAACTGAATAAGGCCGCTGGAACTGATGACCTTAGAACGGAGCAGATAAAACAGTTTGGGCCCAAAGCTCGAAACTGGTTACTACAAATGATGAACGCCTGTATTAAAGAGCTGAATATTCCAAAACTATGGCGGCAGGCGAGAGTGGTGGCTTTACTAAAACCTGGCAAGGAGATAAAGGACCCCAAAAGTTACAGACCAGTGTCACTTCTATGCCATCTCTATAAGATACTGGAGCGGATGATTCTCAACCGGGTGGCAGAAACTATAGATGGAAAGCTCATAAAGGAACAAGCCGGTTACAGACCAGGAAGATCTTGTTGCGGGCAAATACTTAATCTGGAGCAACATATAGAAGATGGCTTTGAAAAAAAATTAATAACTGGAGCAGCTTTCATAGATCTTACTGCTGCATACGACACGGTAAACCACAGAAAGCTATTGCGCAAATTATATCACCTCACAGGGGACTGTAGGTTGACAATGGTTATTGGTAGTCTTCTGCAGAATCGAAGATTTTATGTCTCCCTAAATGGTAAGAACAGTAGATGGCGACTGCAGAAGAATGGCTTACCACAAGGAAATGTACTTTCTCCCATCCTTTATAATGCGTACACTAATGACCAACCTATATCTCAAGATGCAAGACTGTTCGTATATGCTGATGACACAGCTGTGGTGGTCCAGGGGTCCAATTTTGATGCAACATCTGGAAATCTCTCTAGAGCGCTTGAAGAACTGGCTCAATACTACGACGCCAATCACCTCAAGCCAAACCCTGACAAAACCCAAGTATGTGCTTTCCATCTGCACAATAGAGAGGCTGGAGTTGAGCTCGATGTTACATGGCAAGGTAAGAAGCTAAAGCACTGTCCAACACCTAAATACCTTGGGGTTATACTTGACAGAACGCTTTCTTTCAAGCAGCATTGCCAAAACACCAAGGCTAAAGTCTGCTCCAGGAATAACATCATCCGCAGGCTGACAAACTATGAATGGGGAGCTCAACCATCAGTACTGAGAACATCAGCACTTGCTCCATGTGTTTCTGCAGCAGACTATGCAGCGCCAGTATGGGAAGCATCTGCACACGCTAAACAGGTTGATGTAAGTGTAAATGAGATAATGCGAATTACAGGCTGTCTCAGACCCACACCAACGGGTAATTTGTACCTACTTGCTGGAATTGCCCCATCCAAGATCAGAAGGCAGGTGGCAGCAGACGCTGAGAGAACAAAGAAAGAAACAGATTCTAGACACCCACTGAATTGGCACATCACTCAGGCTCGGAGGCTTAAGTCTAGAAATAGCTTTATTGCAAGAACCAAGATCCTTGACAGTTCACAGGAAGGTAAGAGAGTCCGTAAATGGGAGAATGAACAAACCGCACAACAGATAATACCAAAAGAGCAAATGGCACCTGGTAACAAACTTCCTTACACAGTGTGGAGAACACTACATACGCTGAGGGCTGGTGTACCCAGATGCAAAACTAATCTGTGCAAGTGGGGACTGCTGACTAACGATGACGACGTTCTTTGCGGATGCAGAGAGGTACAAGACGAGGCATATCTGCCCATGTGCCGACTACTGCCAGAGCCCTGCAGTTTTAGTGACCTGCTACAAGCCAACGACAAAGCCGTAGTGGTGGCTAATTATTGGAAAAATAAAATTTGATCTGGACACGGAAAAGTAAGGCAAAGTAACAAGGTCTTGCTCTGAAATGGACTCCCCCCCCCCCCCCCCACACACACACACAAAGATCACTGTTTCTGGCTGCCAAGAGGTGTGTGTGTGTGTGTGTATTTCGAAAGACGGCCTTTTGGCCGAAAACTTACTTGTTTAGTACTCTTTCTGCTGTGCCTCAACATCTCCCCTATATGATGAATAGCAATCTATCCTTCTTATCATATTGTCAATGAAGGCAAATTAATAAGTTTCATAGCACTTAATGACAAGCTGTGTTTCCTGTGAATTGGGGCAAAATTTTTCTATGTTACGATGAAGTGTGCCTATGCCCCTACATAAGAATCAAATGAAGAGTAAAAGGATGAATTTTACTCCAAACTGGAGGAGGAAATCCCCATGATGCAACAATGATCCTTGGGGATCTGAATGCAAAATTTGGGAAAGAAGAAGTGTATAGAAATATAATGGGAAAAGAAAGCCTGCATGAAGTCAGTAATGATTATGGACTAAGGCTGATAGACTTTGCCAATGGTAAGGAAATGATAAAAAGCACATGGCATCCAAGGAAAGATAATAAAAGGTGCACAGGTGCATCACCAGATGGAGTTACAAGAAAGCAGGTAGACCAATGGCACACATCAGACATTATGGAAGTCAGCAGCTGTAGAGGGGCAGATGAAGACACACATCATTATTTCGTGTAGATCAAGCAACTTGCCGTAAAGAAGACACGTGAAGTTGCAGACAGGCAAAATCAAAAGATACTACATATAGTGTTCGGCCACAGCCTTCATCAGTAACACACACACACACACACACACACACACACACACACCCCATTCACAAGCAAGCATAACTCATTCACACACAACCGCCAACTCCAGCACCTCGAGCTGGAATGCAACATCATGTGGGATGCAAGCAGCAATCTGGATGGGGTGGGAAAGGGGAAAGGGAAAGGGAAGGTATAGTAGTGTATGGGTGAGGAGAAAGACTAACACTGTCTGGTGTAGTGCGCAGGGACTAGACAGCCAACATGTGCAGCATCAGGAAGTTGTGGGGCAGAGAAGTGGGGAAAAACGAGCAAACAAGGAAAGGAGTGGGGAAAGTTGGGTGGATGTGTTGGCAGAGGGCTGCAAAAAAACAGGGTGGAGACGGAATGGGGATGAGATGATAGGACAGAGGGGGTGGAAACTGTGGGGTACAGGGTGTGGGACAGTATGTTACCACAGGCTGAGGCTGGGATAATTATGGGAGCGGAGAATATGTTGTAAGGATAACTCCAATATGTGCAGTTCAGAGAAGCTGGTGATGGAATGAAAGATCAAGATGGTTTGGGTGGTAAAGCAGCCACTGAGAGTAAGGGTGTTATGTTCAGCTGCATGATGTGCCACAGGATGGTCCACTTTGGTCTTGGCCACAGTTTGGCAATGGCAGTTCATGCTGGTGGACAGCTAGTTGGTAGTCATACCACTATAGAAAGCTGTGCAATGATTGCAGCATAGCTAGTAGATGACATGGCTGCTTTCACAGGTGGCCTGGCCTCTGATGAGGTAGGATAAAAACCAGATTGGAACAGGAAGTGCTGGGTGGGTGGATTGGGCATGTTTTGCACCTGGGATATGATCCTTGTGGAAAGGGGTTGGGATTGGGAGTAGCATATAGATAGACTAGGATGTTGTGGAGATTGGGTGGGCGATGGAACACACCGGAGAGTGAAGTGTCTCGGATACGATGTCACTCATTTCTGGGCATGATGATAGCTAATCGAAGCTCTGGTGAAGGACGTAGTTCAGTTGTTCCAGTCCAGGGAGGTACTGGGTGATGAAGAGGGTAGTCCTTCGTGGCTGGTTCTTGGGGGTGGTGGGAGGATTGTGGGTGTGAGGGAATATGGCACGGGAAATCTTTTGGTAAACGAGGTCTAGGGGATAGTGCCTGTCTGTGAAGGTCTTGATGAGACCCTCAGCTTACTGAGCAAAGGAGTTTTTGCCAATGCAGATACGACGTCCCCGGATAGCCAGGCTATATGGGAGGGACTTTTTGGTGAGAAAGGGATGACAGCTGTCAAAACGCAGGTACTACTGGTGGTTGGTGAGTTTACTGCGAACAGAGGTGTGGATGGAGCTATCAGAGACGAGGTGGTGAACATCTAGGAAGGTGGCATGCAGGTTTGAGGAGGACCATGTGAAGCAGATGGGAAAGATGATGTTGAGGTTGTGAAGGAACGAAGATTGGATGTCTTGGCCCCGAGTACAGATCAAGAAGATATCATCAATGAATCTAAACCAGACTAGGGGTTTGGTGTTTAGGCGGGCTAGGAAAGCCGCCTCTAGCTGGCCCATAAACAGGTTGGCATATTAGGGTACCATGCGGGTGCCCATGGCTGTGCCGCGGATTTGTTATATACCTTCCCTTCAAATGAGAAGTAGTTGTGGGTTACGATGAAGTTAGTAAGGTGTTTGAGGAAGGGGGTAGTGGGTTTGGAGTCTGAAGAACCTTGGGAAAGGTAGTGTTAAATAGCCGTAAGACCATGGGCATGAGGGATGTTAGTGTTTAGGAAGGTGGCGTCAACAGTGACGAGTAGTAGGGATCCAGGACATAAAAGGGTGGGGATGCTAGAGAGTTGGTGAAGAAAGTGGTTGGTGTCTATGATGTCAGAGGTTAGATTACGGGCAATTGGTTGGAGGTGTTGGTCAATGAGGGCCGAAATTCTTTCAGTGGAAGCACAACAGTCAGCCACAATTGGGTGTCCGGGTTTGTTGGGTTTGTGGATTTTGGGCAGCATGTAGAAGGTGGGTGTGCGAAGTGTCTTAGGGATGAGGAGGGAAGTGGATTCAGGGGAGACATTCTGGAAACGGCCCAATGCTTTAAGCAGGGATTGGAGTTTGTGCTGGATTTCCAAGATGGGATCACTCTGACAGAGTTTATATAAGGAGGAGTCAGATAATTGTCTGCTGGTAGGATGATTAGGTCAGGATTTGTTTTGAGGTTGTGTATGGCTGTTCTTTCTACTGAAATGTTGGTGTCCTAAGGAAGGGGCATGGGAAAGAATGGGGAGGCTAAGTTGGAGGTAAGGAATTCCTGGAAAGTGGCCAGTGGGTGGTTAAGTGGGAGGGAGGGAGGATCACAGTTGGATGGTGGTATGAACTGGAAGAGGCAGGGTTCAATGTTGGAGTTAGGGTGGTTTTGGTTGGAGGAATTGGTGGCAAAGAAGTGCTTCCATTGCAGGGATCGGGAGGAGGACAGTAGGTCTTTGACAAGTCTAGCTTGGTTAAATTATGGTGTACGGCTAAAGGTGAAGCCTTTGGATAGGACTGAAGCTTTTGAGGACTTGGACAAAACAGGTGTTGATGGTTGTGAGAGGAGCCAGATACGCGAAAAAATGCATAAAGATGTGTAAAAATATGCAAAAACACGCAGAAACACACCCAGGTACACAAAAATATGCACAGATATGTAAAAATATGCACAAACATGTAAATATAAGCAAAAACATGTGGAACATCTGGGGCGTTTGATGCTGCACTAACAAATCACACTATCATTAAGTCTGTGTTGCGTGCGAATGATCGTTGACGCAGTGTGGCATGGAAATTAGGTAAAGTTAGTGTAGGTTGGACCGAGACAGAAGATAGGCATGGTAAGAAACAAAAAGAGTGAGGGGAACATGAAACACTATACATAAAGTCTCCAAATTAAAGAAAAGCAAAAAGAATACAAGAGTAAATTAGAAGAAACCATCTAGACAAGAAAGAGTACATAGAACAAAGGGAAGTGGAACAGCCATCAGTGTAGCTTCAGAAGAAGTACTGGGGAGACCAGAATACCAAAGAGCAGTGATATGGCTTGACAAGTATAGCCTACTGGTAATCCAAGAGAGACATGAAGTGAGATAAAGAATGCTGCAATGGAAAACAAGACTAGTGGACGAAGACTATATAGAGAAGAGGAAATGAGCAAATAATTTGTGTATAGTGAAGAAAAGGCTTTATGGAAGGAGGAAGATACAGCAGTTGGATGAAATGAGGCATAATAATGATATACAATAATTCTATGAAAGATCTAGAAAAATGAAAAGGTGATTCCAACAGAGAGCAGTCTTCTGTAAGGACAAAGATGTAAATCCAACTGGAGATAAAAGTAAAGCTTTGGGAAGATGACAGGGGTATTTTTTGAGTTAACTGATAGAAGGAGGAGAGGAAACAGAGAGGAAAACTTCAATGAGGAACAGGAGGAACTGAACCTGAAACTGGAATTAAGATCAGAACCAGAGGAGCAGGAAGTCAAACTGCCAGACTCGGGAGAAGTGAAGAAAGCAATTAAAAGCTTAAAGAACAATAAAGCAGCAAGAGAAGACTGCACGGAGGCCAAATTGCTAACATTTGGGAGAAAGAAGGTGGAGATGGTTATTAATGAATTAATAAAGGAAATACAGATAACTGAGAAATGCCTAAGGAATACAGCATGAAAATAATCTGCCCATTACATAAGAAATGGCGAAATGGCAGAGTGCAGTAATTACACACGATTACTCTCTTAGACACAATATGTACAGTGTTTATTAAGATTTTAGATCCTAGGCTAGAATACCAACCACCTTCCCTACCCTCTGGCTCCTATCCTTGTAACCGCCCCCGGTGTAAAACCTGTCCCATGCACCCTCCCACCACCAACTACTCCAGTCCTGTAACCCGGAAGGTGTACACGATCAAAGGCAGAGCCATGTGTGAAAGCACCCACGTGATTTACCAACTGACCTGCCTACACTGTGAAGCTTTCTGTGTGGGAATGACCAGCAACAAACTGTCCATTCGCATGAATGGACACAGGCAGACAGTGTTTGTTGGTAATGAGGATCACCCTGTGGCTAAACATGCCTTGGTGCATGGCCAGCACATCTTGGCACAGTGTTACACCGTCCGGGTTATCTGGATACTTCCCACTAACACCAACCTGTCAGAATTCCGGAGATGGGAACTTGCCCTTCAGTATATCCTCTCTTCCCGTTACCCACCAGGCCTCAACCTCCGCTAATTTCAAGTTGCTGCCGCTCATACCTCACCTGTCATTCAACAACATCTTTGCCTCTGTACTTCCGCCTCGACTGACATCTCTGCCCAAACTCTTTGCCTTTACAAATGTCTGCTTGCGTCTGTGTATGTGCGGATGGATATGTGTGTGTGTGCGCGCGAGTGTATACCTGTCCTTTTTCCCCCCCTAAGGCAAGTCTTTCCCCTCCCAGGATTGGAATGACTCCTTACCCTCTCCCTTAAAACCCACATCCTTTTGTCTTTCCCTCTCCTTCCCTCTTTCCTGATGAAGCAACCGTTGGTTACGAAAGCTTGAATTTTGTGTGTATGTTTGTGTGTCTATCAACATGCCAGCGCTTCCGTTTGGTAAGTTACATCATCTTTGTTTTTAGATATATTTTTCCCACGTGGAATGTTTCCATCTATTATAATCGCTACTTTTATCATCATAGCATGTTCATTTTTTTCCTTTCTGGTGTGTCAAGCAATTAAGCGCGGTCTCTGACGGCATGTTCATGTATCAAACTTTTATAAAATGTGAAAAGGGCATGGAAATGGTTGGTTGGTTTGGGGAAGGAGACCAGACAGCGTGGTCATCGGTCTCATCGGATTAGGGAAGGATGGGGAAGGAAGTCGGCCGTGCCCTTTCAGAGGAACCATCCCGGCATTTGCCTGGAGTCATTTAGGGAAATCACGGCATGGAAATGGTGCCAGTCTTGTGAAACATAACTATATTAGTCTAGTTTACCACAAAAATTCTTCCTTACTTTATCTATATTTAATCGAGAAGGGTGGGAGGAGTCTTAAAGTAACACGACAATACCTAACTATTTATAAAACTCACTTAACTGCCTAGTAACAAGAAATTCATGAATGGAAACAAAAATAAATAAAGACAACCACTTGCCCATAATAGAGGTGTGGTACATACACACACAAATCAGCTACAGGTGAGCAGTTGCTGTTCCTCATCTCTGTTTACCATTTCTACTTACTACTCGTTAACAAAATATTAAGTTGAGCTAGTGATCACATGCAGGAGAATGATGCGTGAACATATATTTCCTTTAATATTCTCTAATATTGTTATGATGTTAGCACATTACACAAATACAACTGTCTTGGAACTGAAGAGAACTGAATGTGAAATGAATACATTTTCATATTTTTAAACTGTTCACAAAAAATGGTTCAAATGGCTCTGAGCACTATGGGACTCAACATCTTAGGTCATAAGTCCCCTAGAACTTAGAACTACTTAAACCTAACTAACCTAAGGACATCACACACACCCATGCCCGAGGCAGGATTCGAACCTGCGACCGTAGCAGCCCCGCGGTTCCGGACTGCAGCGCCAGAACCACACGACCACCGCGGCCGGCTAAACTGTTTACACACATTCAGTTGAGACCAAATATATAATAGCATAGAGGTGCTGTAACACAATGGTATATAACTGCTGCTGCATACATTAGTTTTGTGAGTTTGCAGCAGCAAAAATACATCATTGCAACTGCTAACATGCAGTTACACACATCCTTTCGTACACCGTACCTGTCATGTTCCTTCTCCACTAGATGGTAGCGAGCACGGAAGGCAACAAGATGGGCGTAGTACGCAGGAGCAGGTATAGAGACAGAACGAGTGCAGCGTACGTAAGTGTGGCACAACTGATAGGTCAAGCACTGCAATTCATCTGAATCAAAATGATTGTCATCCCAAAGAACATGATAATGACTTGGACGACTTGTGCCCTGTAAAAAAAAATTACTATTGTCAAATGCTTAATAATAATAATAATAATAATAATAATAAAGCTTCCAATGACTGTTCCTGACCATAAGAATGTTTAGGTCAATAAAATCACTTGCATGTTATAATAATAATAATAATAATAATAATAATAATATGTAATTGTTTCTAAGACTCAAGGGCCTTCAGCATTGTTTTTACGACTCTTGTCACTGTAACAAAAATCTAGGGTTACACCATAGAGAATACTATTCCCTGCTATGCACGTCTGAATAGTGAACAATTGCATTAAGATGCTGAAACACAGTAATGAATCAAAAGATATTTATTATTTTATTTGACTGTGTATGGTATACTTCATGCTTTGAGAGATTATCTGCTACAATTAAATCTAGTGAGACACCCAGAAGACATGGTCGGATGTCAATGTAACTTCATACATGTACCACACCACTGGCACATATGAAAACGATTAGAGCCAAAATGCTCTGTGACAGGTAGAATGGTCACCAGAGTGCATTAGTGTTGTTAGTGTTCTGTTGCCACCAAGCCTTTTAAGGTATATAAGAGGCGTGAACATCATCAGATGTTGACTGATCACCACGAAGGATATGGAGATGCAACGTACTCTTGTGAGGAGGAGATTAGTGTTTAATGTCCTGTCAATTAATGAGGCTATTAGAGATGGATCAGAAGCTCAGATTAAGGAAGGGTAGGGAAGGAAATCAGCCATGCCTTTGAAAGAAACCGTCCCAACATTTGCCTGAAGAAATTTAGGGAAATCACGGAAAACCTAAATCAGGATGGTTGAAAGTGGGTTTGAATCATCATCCTCCAAATGTAAGTCCATTGTGCTAACCACTGTGCCACCCCCCACGGTCGTACTTGTTCAGGACATGACTTATCAGCACCTGACAAGTTTGGAGTTAACCGTAACTGTGAGTTAAGGCCTGAAGATAGTGCACTGAAGCACCGAAACTAATATCTATAAAATAAATATCATCATAAGGAAGCCTGTAGGCAATCCATTTATTACATTATTTTGAAAGGAGTCTCATTGTGGATCTACATTTGGTCGGCTGGAACAGTCATGCAACACCCAGATTTGTGAGACATGCAGACATGACAAAAGCCCCATGCTGGACTACACGCGAATGTGAGGGAAGGCATACTCTTCATCAGGGTTCTGGTGAACAATATCTGGTCACCACAAGGGATGATCTCTGTATTATGAACAAAGCACATCATAATCATAACCCCTTCACATCTGCACCTACCACCCAAGAACAAGTAATGGACACACTGCAACATTCTGTGTCATCCCACATCACTGGTCAGAGGCTAGCAGCAACCACACTAGGGGATTACCATTAACACCACGACACAAACATCTGCGCTTGGAACGGTAATGTGACTGGAAAGCATGGACTGCTGATGAATGGCACCCCACTATGTTCAATGGTTAATTGCAGTTATGCACTAATTAACTGCATTTCTGCACTACCCCTGATGCTCATCACCAGCAACTATGGCAACAACCTGGGGACAGATCTCTTTCTTCCAGGGTTTTGGAGAGGCACAGTCTTTTTGCTCTTGGAGTCACTGTGAGGGGTGCCATTGGGTACGACTTCATGCCAGAACTAGCAGTAATTGAGGGAATTCTGAAGGCACAAAAGTACATCACAAACACCTTGCATACATATGAGTTACCTCTCGAGCAACAGTAGTGGTGCCATTTTTCAACAGGACAATGCTTGTCTAATACAGCAAGTGTCTCTATGAACTGAGTGTCTAACAATGTACTCTCATGGCAAGCAAGATCCCCAGATCTGTCCCCAATACCTCATGTGTGCAACCAACTCCAATGTCAACTCCATCCCAGTGTCAGTACCTAGGAATATCGAGGACCAATTACAACGGTTGTGGGCCAGCTTGGCTCAGGGGAGGATACAACAATTGTATGACACCCATCTCAATCAAATCAGTGGATGCCAGACAGGGTGCAATGACATACTGGTAAGTGGACTACGATTCCAAGTTCTTTGTAAATATGACTTTTTTTTGTGATCAGAGAAGCACTATATCAACTCATCACATTTCATTTTGTTTCCTCCTCCCTTTCTGGGTGCTTCAATTTTCTGTCAGGCAGTGTGCTTCTATGAAGTTTGGAAAGTCAGGGAGAGGTACTGGCAAGAGCAAAGCTGTGCTGCTGAGTCATGAGTCATGCCTGGATAGCTCAGTTAGTATGAGTGTTGTTAGCAAAAGGCAAGGCTCCAGGTTCGAGTACCTGCCCAGTGCACTGTACAGGCCTGCCAGGAAGTTTTAAGACAGTGAAATTGTAAAAAAGTACTGTAAACATCATTCCAAAAATTATATAGTAGCTGGTGGGTCTCACCAGTGCTAATGTGTGCAATGAACTCATAATAATAAGTTAATTGTAAGGGGGAGAGAGGAAGGGTGAGATAGAGGGGGAGGGGGGGGAGGGGGGGGGCAGAGAGAGAGAGAGAGAATACCTAAAGAAAAGAAGAGGTTGCCTTTAAAAAGTATGCAGCAATATCATAATTCTTTTTCAACACTGGCACTTTAGCTTCATAAATTCATGCATCATGAAGACTTTAAAACATTCATTATTTATGTGATCTGAGGCTTTTCTGGCGTATGTGCTGCTTCCATGATTCTGGAGTGTAATGCCATATCCAACTGTCGGAAGTCCACAATAAATAAGACGACAACTGTTTCGCCATAATCAAGTGGTGCCGATGTAATACAGTTTCTGTTGCGGGCTTACTGTGTTTACACCCACGAATCCAGGACGCAGGCCTCGCTGACCCCATGCTGTACTTGATGGTGGAAGTGTGTAAGGCTGCGACAGTGGAGGGGAGGGTCGCAGTTGCCTTCTTGCCTGCTGTCCCTATCACATCGTGTGTCCAGGTATCACTTTTTGCTTTGTTGGCGCTTAGTATAGGCTCTTATGCATTGCTCTCAATTATATGTCACGTGAACTTCAATTGCTTCTTTGGAAGTGCTGTACCAAAATTTATTGGTGGTAGCCAGGACTTTCTTTTCCTGATAATTCACTTTATGCCCATTTTCAAAGCAGTACTCTGCTATTGCAGACTTGTGGGGCTGCAGTGACTTATGTTCTATACATTGATCTTCAACTGTGTGGATCATTTGTCCAATTTACGTTTTTCTCCATTCACACGGAACTTGGAACGTCCTTGCTTTTTTGAGGACCAAGTTGTCTTTCTCTATCCCTAATAAAGCACTTGCTTTGGCTAGTGGTTGGAAAACTGGCATTATGTGGTGTTTTCACAGTTGGCTGCCAATTTTTGATAATACATTGCCAACAAATGGTACAAAAATAGTCTTATCTTCTTCTTTAGTGTCATTCTTGGGGTGCTTGTGTTGCAGAGCCATCCCTATACGTCAGCTGCTGTATCCATTCTTGTGGAAGACAGATTCCAGGTGCTACAGCTCTGTTGTCAGAATTTGCTCATCTGAGATGAAGTGTATCCTGAGTACTAGAGTGCTGAGCATGCTTTTTTCTGTGAGGGACGGCGGCAGCAGGAGGCATGGAGATATAAATCTGTATACGTTGGCTTCTGGTATTCACTGTGGGCAAGCAAACTGTCAGGCCTAGGAAGCCGAGAATAGGAAGTTGCCCTTCTTTTTCTATTTCCATGGTAGACCAGATGTTTTCATGGATGGAATTCAGATGTCCTAAGAACTTTTGTAGTTTTTCAGGTCCATGTGGTCGAATGACAAAAATGTTTTCCAGTGCTCTATGCTATAAGTATTCCATGAACAGGTTTGCTACAAATGACGAGAGTCGGCTGACCGTGGCTATGCTATCAGTCTGCTCATAGCACAGTAAACTGAAAACACAAGAAGTAGATGTCAAAACATGACAACAAGGTTGTGTTAGCTCAGGGCTGAACTTCTCACTAATTAATTATATGGAGTCTTCAATTGGGACTTAAGTACGAAGAGAGATGACTTCAAAGCCGACCACCTTCAGCCTTGGCTCTTTCGGCCAGCAGATGAAATCACCTAAGTTTTTTATGTGATGTGTACAATTGCTGAAGTCAGAGCCCTACAATAAGCCAAATACTTTGCCAGGGAATATGTTGGTGCCCCAGTGTTGCTCACTATTGGTCGCACACCGTCCTCCTGTGTCTCTGGCAGGCCATACAATCTTGGTGGTACACCAGTGCACTGGCTTTAACGGGTGGTGGTGCTTTTCTACACTTCCTTGCTTCCATCTGCTGCTACTTTCAAGTATGTCAGATCATTCAGAAGCTCTAGCATTTTCCGCTCTTAGTCCTTGTGTTGGAGGAGAACTGTGGCACTGCCTTATCAGCTGCAAGAACAATGATAAGACTGCTTTCCGACCACCTGCTAGCAATATATCATCAAAACTTGGCACAATACTTTGAAAACACCATATAATGGTAGTTTTCTGCCTGCCAGCCAAAACAAGAGCATTGTTAGGGACAGTGAAAGACGACCTGAGCCTCAAAATAGCACAGGTGCACAAGTTCCCTGTCAATGCAGAAAAAAGTGTATTGGACAAATGATCTACACAACTGAAGACTGACGAATAGAATATGAGCGCCACACTCACTCACTGCAGCCCAATAAGTCTGCAATAACAGAACACTGCATTGAAACTGGACATAAAACGAATGACCAGCAAACAAAAATCATAGCTTTCATCCATAAATTTTTCAACTGCTTTTTCAAAGAAGCATTTGAAATTTGTGTGACAGATAACTAAATCAACAGAGACATTGACTTCCATCTGAGCAAGGCATCACAGCCGATACTAAGCTCCATCCAAGTGAAAGGTGACAGATGCAAAAAGTGACAGGGGCAGTAGAGAGAAGGCATCTGAGACTCTCCCCTCCACCCTCATAACCTCATGCATTTCCACTACTGAACATAGTGGAGGGTCAGTGAGGCCTGAGCACTGGACCAGCAGGTGTAAATACCAGGAGCCTGCAGCAGATACTTCATTTCATGATGGCAGAATGGTCATCTGGCAGTCCATCCGAGAACCATGAAAGCATTAATTATTTAATTTGTTGGAAACATTAAATGGGACAGAAACATATTTATCCTAGTTTCCTTCCTCCAGTTTTAGGAGTTGATCCAGAAGTGAAGTTAGTTACTGTTTCACTAAACGTATTTAATGGCAAATAAAACACACATGTGTCAGAGCAATGACGTAACAATCATATGATGGCCGGACAAGTCGTTGTCAGCAGCACTACAGCAGTGGCTGAAATTGTTGCCTCTTATTCTTTCTCTGATCGACTGTGAGTTTTTGTGTGTGATAAAGTTACCCAATGCACAAAACATAGTGGTCATCAAAATTCATCATCAGCTGTGTCAGAAATACAGGCTAAAAGTCAAGCACAGGCAGACCTCAGTGTCCATAATGAAGAGGGCCAAAGATCACCATCCTTCATCATGACCTCATGGAGTTGGTGTGGCACTGAATTATGGAGAAATGCTGTTCCACAATATGGATCTCAGCAGCCATTTTCTGCAGATGTTACAATCCTTGTTGCATAGAATTGTCACTAAGCATCTGCTATTTCAGGTGTGTGCTGAAAAACCTGACACCCAAACGCAAAACAAATTGCTTAAGAGTTGCATTGACATTTCTGTAACAGTACCATGACGACTGCAACAAATTCTTTGACAAGAAGACTGTGGGCAATGAGACATAGATTGATCACTTTACCCCAAAAACCAAGCCTCATTCTATGAAGTGGCACCACAGAGGATCTCCAGTCAGGATGAAGTTCAAACAGCCTGTGTCAGAACACACAAACATACTATGTCAGAGCAGCAAGTGATGTACACATAGTCCTGGGACAGGAAGGACATTCTGCTCGCTGCCTTCCTGTCTACAGGTGAAACAGTAAACACTAAACATTTCTATGAAACACTGCAGAAATTGTGACAGGCCATCCAAAATATGTTTGGAACACATATACTGTTCTGGACTATTTAAGGTGCGAGCTGCTTGCTCATCCACTATAAAATCTTGAACTTATTCCCAGCTCTTTCCATTTTTTCAGCTTTTCAAGAAATTTGTGCCCTCCAGTCAGAATTTTAGCAAATGATGAAGAGCTGAAGAAGACTGGCACATGCTGGTACCATTGCTGGACACACGAATACAAAAGCTGATCCCATGATACGACAAGTTTCTTAATTCTGGTCGTGATTTACTCAAAAAATAGCTTAAAGATTGCTGTGTATCTGTATGAATCTCATTAATACTGCCAACATGTATGTACTTAATTTGTGTACCTGTCCCACTTGCAAATAAATCATTGCAAAAATTACTATCCCCAAGCTCCCATTTGATCTCTTGATTTCCCTTATCTTTCCTTTGTGTTCCTTACACGACACACATATTGATGGCAAGAGAATTGTTCAACACAGTAAGTAGTAAGTGGCAGTTCTTTAAACTTTCTTAAAAATGTTTCATGAAAAGAACATTGCCTACCCTACAGGGAATTCCATTTGAGTTCACAGAATATTTCCGTAATAATTGTGTGTTGATCAACCCCACCAGTGACAAACCTAGCAGTGCGCATCTGAATTGTTTTGATGTTTTCTTTATTCCAATCTGTTTGGGATCCCACTCGAGCAGTATTCAAGATACTTCCCCATACACTACAGTGTCACCAGCAAATGGTCCAAGATTGTGGACCATCCTAACTGTCGGACTGTTTATGTACACAGAGATGAATGGCAGTCCATTGCACCTCTTTGGGGCTCTCTTGACGATACCCTTCTCTCAGATGAACACTTGTCATCCAGGACAACATGTTGGGTTTGATTACTTAAGAAGTTATTGAGCTACTCGTATAGCTGGGAAAATATTATGTATGCTCGGACCTTCGTTAACAGTCTGCAGTGGGGGACTGTGTCAAACACTTTCCAAAAATCTAGGAATATGGAATCTGCCTGTTGTCCTTCATCCTCTTGTGAGAAAAGGGCTAGCTGAGTTTTGCATGAGTGGTGCTTTTTAAATCTGTCTCACACACACACTACTGGGAAAGGTAAAGATAAATTTGACTGCCTATAACACAAAAGATTTATATAAACATTCATTGACATAAAATATTAAGTGTTACAACAAATATTGATAAACAAAATTAAATGAAAACAGAAAACCTAATTCAAGTAAGAACATGAAACTAAAACAAAACTATTAACTTACCTGAATACCTTGATGGCTACACAGATAGAAGTCAAATTCCGTAGGATGTGTAATACCAACATCTACTGTAGTTCCAGCAGGTATGTTCCCCGATTTTCCTGATTGTTCCTTCTTATCTGCACAAAACAACCTGCAAGTGATTTCAACGATTTCATAAAATTTTGTGAAAACATGCTGAAAATTTAGGTTAAAGGAGGTCTGAGTGTTTAGAAGAACATTAATATAGCAGCAATGTGCAAAACAGAAAAGGTCAAAATCAATAATAAATATTGTGACTAAACTGCAAGTAAGTCTAAGTTGCTATTCCACAAGCAATTAGGTGGTACCACTTATGTATCATCAAATTTGCATATGGAAACTTCAAAATTCATCACATTATTTTTCACCATCTACATCTACATAGATACTCCGCAAGCCACCATACAGTGCCTGGTGAAAGGTACCCTATGCCACTACTAGTCATCTCCTTTCCTGTTCCGTTCACATATAGTGCAAGAGGAAAACTACTGTCTATATGCCTCCCGTATGAGCCCTAATTTCTTGAATCTTATCTTTGTGGTCTTTATGCACAATGTATGTGGACAGCAGTAGAATCATTCAGCTGTCAGCTACAACTGCTGGTTCTATCAATTTTCTCAATAGCGTTTCTCAAAAAGAATGTCGCCTTCCATCCAGGGACCCTCATTTGAGTTCCCAAAGCATCTCTGCAACACTTAAGGTGTTGTTTGTACCTACTGGTAACGAATGTAGCAGCCCACCTCTGAATTGCTCTTATGGTTTCCTTCAATTTGACCTGGTAAGGATCCCAAACACTCAAACAGTAGTCAAGAATAGGCTGCACCAGCACCCTATATGAGGTCTCCTTCACAGGTGAATCACTCTGTCCCAAAATCCTACCAACAAACTGAAGTCAACCATTCACCTTCCATTACACAGTTCTCACATGCTCGTTCCATTTCATATCACTTTGCAGCATTACGCCCAGATATTTAAATGACTTGGCTGTGTCAAAGCTGGACACTAGTAATACTGTAACTGAACATTTCAGGTTTGTTCTTCCTACCCATCTGCATAACTTAGATTTTTCCACATTTAGAGCTAGTACCCATTCCATCACACCAACTAGAAATTGTGTCTAAGTTGTCTTGTATCTTTCGACATCTTATCGTACATCACACATCATCAGCAAACAACTGCAGATTGCTGTTCACTCTGTCCGCCAAATCACTTATGTATATAAAGAACAACAGCAGTCCTGTAACACATCCCTGGAGCACTCCTGATGATACCCCTTGTCTCTGATGAACACTCGCCGTCATGGACAACATACAGAGTTCTATTACTTAAGAAGTCCTCAAGCAACCTGCATATCTATGAACTTATTCCACATGCTTGTACCTTTGTTAACAGCCTGCAATGGCGCACCATGTCAAATGCTTCCGAGAAATCTACAATACAGAATCTGCCTATTTGTCTTTCATCCCTAGTTCACAGTGCATCATGTGAGAAAAGGGCAAACTGAGTTTCACATGAGTGATGCTTTCTAAAACCATGCTGATTTGTGGACATAAACTGCTCAGTCTCAAGATAGTTCATTATATTCAAACTGAGAATGTTTTCAAGGATTAAACAGAAGTTAGGGATATTAGTATGTATTTTTGTGGGACTGATCTTTTACCCTTCTTCTATACTGGAATCACCTGCACTTTTTTTCAGTCGCTTGGAACATGATAAATGGCAGCTAGGTAAGGAGCCAATGCCGTAGAGTACTCCTTGTAAAACCGAACTGGGATTCCATACGGACCTGGTGATTTATTTGCTTTCAATCCTTTTAGTTTTTTCTCTACGCCAGGGATGCTTAGCACTATGTTATCCATACAAGAGTCTGTCCAATGGTCACAGGACGGTATGTTTGTATGATTTGCCTGTGTGAATGATTTTTTGAATGCGAAATTTAAAACTTCTGCTTTCGTTTTGCTGTCTTCAACTGCCACACGAGACTGGTCAACAAGGGACGGAATGTAAGCCTTAGACCCACTTAGTGATTTTACACAGGACCAGAATTTTCTCAGGTTCCCCGCCAGATTTTTTGCTATGGTGTGACAGTGGTAGTTACTGTATGCTTCGGACATAGATCTTTTCACAGACACACAAATCTCTACTAACCGTGGCTTGTCGCCATTTGTGCGTTCTCTTTTGAACAGAGGGTGCGACAACCTCTGCTTCCTCAGCATCTCCCAAATTTCATTATTTCCATCCTTTATCCACTTACTAGGTGCACACCTGTCCAGGCTACAATTTGCAATCTACTTAAACTTTTCCCATAATTCCTCTGCATCCACCTTACTGGAGCCAAGTGTTATCAATTCACTGTCAAAGTGAGATGCTAACAACTGCTTATTTGCTCTATCTAGCAGAAACAACCTTCTAGCCTTCTTGACGGACTCTTTTTAATTTCATAACCATAGCTGCTATAATGACATCATGATTGCTAATCACCGCTTCTATAGTGATATTGTCGATAAGGTCCGGCCTGTTTGTAGCAACAAGATCTAAGATATTTCCATTGTGTGTGGGCTGCCAACCTAGCTGCTCGATAGGTTCCAGACAATGCGTGCTTCGCATGACTGTCTGTGTGTGCCTTCCACGTTGGATCCATAGACATCCCCATCTATACTCTGTAGGTTAAAGTTACCTCCAACAAGTATTGCACGATTTGGGTACTTCTGCACTACTGACCACAGACATTCTTTGAATGAGTCTAGTATTGTCACAACAGAGTCGGGTGGCTGGTAAAAACATCTAACAATTAACTTGGTTTCACCTGCACCTGTTACACTTCACTATTTCACTCAACTGCAACCTCAATAATAAGAGTTGTCAACTACAATGAACACTTGCCCTCTTATGGCCTCTATTTCCAAGATATGTTCCAAACTCGCTAAACGTGAGAGCTTTTCACCTGAGATTTCAGCCAGCTCTTGGTCCCAAGAATAATTTGAGCATGAGTATTTTCCTGGAGGGCAGCAAATTCAGAAACTTTATTACAAATACTTCGACAGTTTACTGACAAAATTTTGACAGTCGAAGTGTGTTTACTCTAACACTGTTTGACTTCCCTTGATGCATATCGACTGGCAAGTGTTCATCAGAGCACCTCAAACTACCGTCTAACCTAGAAAACCCTCATGAGCACTCCACAAGTTCTTTGCTACCCAAGTAGTTGCCTCCTTTGTGTACTGCACCTGTGACCTATAGAGGGGAGTCCTAGCCATGCCACTGAAAGTTAAAATTATTTTAAGTTTGTGATACCACTAACATAAAAAAGAATGTGATAAGCAAGAGATTTAAGTTAAACCAATCTGTTTTGCACATTTATATACACAATAGACTATACTTTCAAAAAAGCTTTTGCCACTGTCTTACTGTTACCTGTATTACATGACGATTTAAGTAAAAGTGAGATAATTGTGAGAGTTGGACGAACACCCATCTCAGTATACTTTGTGGTTACATTTAATTTGTTGTTACCACACTCACAACTATTACATCAATGTGTAAGCACTTCATGTTGTATATGTTAAATCATATGAATAATCACAACGACAAAATAATAATGTGTGTTTGATGGCAATTACTAATTCTATCATTCCTCTTATGAGTATTCAATAACAAATTTATGCACTGAATGTATTTAAGATTTGAATCATCTGATCCATTTGTAAGTCTTGTTTTTGCGTTGATTACTTTGGATCTAAAAAGCTAACTGATTGGTTAATAACAGAGGTTTAGTTTACCAGTAGCTCACTTCATTCCTATAAGAAGCTTATTTGGATGCTGGCAATGACAGCATACTCTGGTTATAAATGCATTTAAATGCCTGACAACTGAAATTGGAAGAGAACTTTTTGTAGTTACAGGGTTAATAACTTTGGTTTCAATTCTTTGTTGGGACTTGGAACATCTTAAAGCCCTACTTATGTGTTAGTGGGTACTTAATGACAAACTGAATGAGTGACATTCCATTTTTATTAACTTGAATAGACTACACTTTGTAATTTTGTACAATGAGTATTTGCGTCCATCAGTGCTTCTGACATCAAAGTGTTATTTTGGCATGACATCCCCTTCCTGATTTAGTTCTTAGTGTAGAGATTTTGTCACATTCCTCAGAATGACAGAGTCACGTAATTTCAGTCTATACAGGGTGTCCCAGGAGGGATGGGCAATATTCAGGGATATGACAGTAATGATCATTTGAAGTTAAAAAACATTCATGTGGACACATGCCTTATTCAGAATGGTTTCTGAAACAAAACATTTGATGAACATTGTTATTCAACAAATTGTCAGGTTTACATGTGTACACCAGTTAGTAAACATTACAACACGAATTTTACGATGTAACAATTTAAAAATATCTACTTTTACCACAAACACCTCCAAGCATTATTGTACATGTCACATTACAGCTGTTCTACAGTTCATGAGAAATGTTTGAATATCCCATTATCAACAAACACCGCATCTGCATATTCTTTATTAGTGTAGATGTGCAGCATTTTGGTTAGCAGTGTACAAATGCATTTAACCAATGCTTCTCTCTGGTACATACTGAATCTCTAGCACTACTTCACTCACAATGTATTATCGGTACCTGTGAGATCATGGGGGAGTTTAACAGCAGAAAGACGTCCACAGCAAAGATGTTGAAAGTAATGACATAGACCAGGCTAGAATAAAACTTCAAAGATTCGGATGGGTAAGACACATGTGTGTGCCACTACCCCAAAAGCAGATGTACATTACACGCGTTCTGCCACTGAAACCATTCAGAAAACGGCATATCTCTGTATGAAGTTTTTTGCTCCAAATGAACATTCCAGTCACATTCCTGGATACTGATCATCCTTCATGGGATCCCCATGTCATGACAAATTTTACTGTTAAAGTGGAGAAATGGCAGCTTCACTGTATCACTGTAGTTCCAGATGTTGTTCCATTTGCTATGATGCCACATCAGCTGTGTGTGAAAATCCAGCTTTATAAGCAAGAGAGTGGCAGCAGTGTTGGAATATGGAAACTACACGATTCAATACTGTTAAAAATGAAGCACTGTGGCATGCTAGTAATTAAATGACCTCTGAGGTAATTAGTGAGTTGCTATAAAAATAAGACTTACATAGTTCCTTTCTCTGATGATCATGACATTACACTGTCTGTAGATACGTAACGTGTAAAATAGAACTTTGGTAAAGTAATGTATTGTACAACGTCTACAGTAACTGACAAATGGTGATCACCACAATGAAACTGCTTTTTGGTTTGAATAGTAAGTTTAGATTTTTGTTATGTTTGGGAGTTTCATCTTGTTTGCATATGTAATCTGGTACAGATGGATGCAGTGTTTCTGCAAGGCAGGTTGAGGATAGCTGCTTTATCACGCTTGGTGGTACTTGCTAATCTGGCAGTTTATTCCATGCAGTCTCATTCTGGCTCAGAGAGGAACCATGTATCACAGAGTAACAGGTACCATGACAATCGGTATTACCTCATCGGAACAAGAGATAATGCTGAACGGTCATTCTAAAAAGAATTGTGAATCAACTTGTATTAAACACATATAATGTCACAATCCATATGGAATAAAAAAATTGTATGAGGTGTTCGAGTGTTGTAATTAATGGATCAATACAAGCTTGAAGAACTACTTTCCATTAACTGATAGGAAGTTGCAGGTAAGCACTTTCAGGTTTTTAGCACAAATACAGTTGCAGCACAGAAATCTTTGATCAGAAGAACTATGTGGTGAGGCAGAGTGGCAATCCAAGACAGATAAGTTCAGAATTTAAGAATATCCAAGAAGATAACCTGAATTCTTACACATTTCCCACATATGAAAATCATAAGACAAGTGTAGAAACCGGAGTATTATTGTACTGTAAAATCTAAAAGATTTAGAGGAGAAGAAGAAATCTAGTAACAATCAAGAAGAAATTTGTAATTTTTGTCTAAAGAATTTCTGCTAAACACTGCTGCTGTCATTAGCAATGGGGTCAGCAGCCAAGATTACATTGCAGTGCAAAAGTCATTAATAGCATTGTAACAAAAAGGCATTAAGAGGTATTGTGTGGTCAAGGTACAATCATTAAATCCAGTGAGTACAATTATGTCAAAGAAGAATTTTGAAAGTCCACAAGTTGGAAAAGTGTTGACTTTTGCTTCTAAGGGCTACTATTGTTCATCAGTGCCACAATGACCTCCCAGCTTCAACAGTCAACATGCCTGCATCTCATCACACTACAGCAACAGTGGCTTCAGCTGTGCACTCATCCAAACAATGCATTTCACCCATCACATCAATCTACTTTCCAATCACCATTGCAACAAGGCGGTCAATGCAAGCACTGCCTGGTGAGCTGTATTTACTCAAAGCTGATTTTTGTTGCTGTTATTGTGGCTGGTGGTGGTGGTGGTGGTGGTGGTGGTGGTGGTGGTGGTGGTGTGTGTGTGTGTGTGTGTGTGTGTGTGTCTTGTGGAGGTAGTTTGGAGTAGGGGTTAGCAATCTGAATTTGTTGGATTGGTTCAAGGGAGTTGTCAAACTTTGATTGCTAGCAGCGGTAGAAGATTAGGTGCAAACCCTTTATTGTTTGTACTTTATGTTAATGATGACACACAAGGTGAAAGAGGTGCTGAAAGCTCTATTGCCGATTTGAAAATCTGAATTTAATAATGGGTTAGATGTTACTATCAAGAGCATCAAAGCTCAAGGTGATTGGCTGTGGACTACATTCAGTACTGTTAATAAAGTATCGAAACTCAACGCATTAATTTGAAAAAACTGTTGGCAGAAACAAAAGAGCAGAGTTTAATACTAGACAGACAGTGCAACTACTAACTTAAGTCAGAATTAAAGGCTGAAATACAAACAACTAATGCTAACCCTGATCAACGTATTATCGAGTATCTTAGAGAACACTTACAAATCATTAATAAAATATTAAAATATATTGTAATAATACCAAATTAGTTACATTTTGGTTTGATTGTAAGATCTGAATTTGTGCCCAATCTATTGACAGGTTTTGTTCAGTTAAATATGGGATGATAACAAACCTCAGAATGAGATCCAGTCTATATATTAAAAAACAAGATACAGATTTACGTCAGGTAGATGTTTTGTGTTCCACTTATGGAGGAATTTATGCGAACTAAAGTGTCAATAAGATGTTGAATTAAATATTAACACACCTCCTCCTTCAGGTGTTGTCCATAACGAAACTATATGGGAAAAATTATCTGACTTTAGTGAATGATCAAATTAAACTGGCAGAACACTTATCAGACAGATTTTTGTCAACAATTTCACAATAATTGCACTTTTTTCCCCCTAAGGTAAGTCTTTCCGCTCCCGGGATTGGAATGACTCCTTACCCTCTCCCTTAAAACCCACATCCTTTCGTCTTTCCCTCTCCTTCCCTCTTTCCTGATGAGGCAACAGTTTGTTGCGAAAATGTTTGTGTGTCTGTCGACCTGCCAGTCATTTGGTAAACATTCCACGTGGGAAAAATATATCTAAAACAAAGATAATGTGACTTACCGAACGAAAGTGCTGGCAGGTCGATAGACACACAAACAAACACAAACACACACACAAAATTCAAGCTTTCACAACAAACTATTGCCTCATCAGGAAAGAGGGAAGGAGAGGGAAAGACGAAAGGATGTGGGTTTTAAGGGAGAGTGTAAGGAGTCATTCCTATCCCGGGAGCGGAAAGACTTACCTTAGGGGGAAAAAAGGACGGGTATACACTCGCATGCACACACACATCCGCATATACACAGAGACAAGCAGACATATTTAAAGACAAAGAGTTCGGGCAGAGATGTCAGTCGAGGCGGAAGTGAAGAGGCAAAGATGATGTTGAATGACAGGTGAGGTATGAGTGGCGGCAACTTGAAATTAGCGGAGATTGAGGCCTGGTGGGTAACGGGAAGAGAGGATATATTGAAGAGCAAGTTCCCATCTCCGGAGTTCGGATAGGTTGGTGTTGATGGGAAGTATCCAGATAACCCGGACGGTGTAACACTGTGCCAAGATGTGCTGGCCGTGCACCAAGGCATGTTTAGCCACAGGGTGATCCTCATTACCAACAAACACTGTCTGCCTGTGTCCATTCATGCGAATGGACAGTTTGTTGCTGGTCATTCCCACATAGAATGCATCACAGTGTAGGCAGGTCAGTTGGTAAATCACGTGGATGCTTTCACATGTGGCTCTGCGTTCCAGGAATTTCTGACTTCCAGCCTTGCGTCTCAATCCTTCTTAAAAAACCTTGATCCTACTCCCAACATCACCACTGATGAAGCCCAGGCTATCCGTGATCTGAAGGCTGACCGGTCCATCGTCATTCTTCCGGCGGACAAGGGTTCCACGTCCGTGGTACTTGATCGTCGGGAGTATGTGGCTGAGGGACTGCATCAGCTTTCAGACAACACCACATACAAAGTTTGCCAAGGTAACCCCATTCCCGATGTTCAGGCAGAGCTTCAAGGAATCCTCAGAACCTTAGGCCCCCTGCAAAACCTTTCACCTGACTCCATCAACCTCCTGACCCCACCGACACCCCGCACCCCTACCTTCTACCTCCATCCTAAAATTCACAAACCCAGTCATCCCGGCCGCCCCATTGTAACTGGTTACCAAGCCCCCACAGAACGGATCTCTGCCTACGTAGATCAACACCTTCAACCCATTACATGCAGTCTCCCATCCTTCATCAAAGACACCAACCACTTACTTGGAAGGCCTGGAATCCTTACCCAATCTGTTACCCCCGGAAACCATCCTTGTAACCATTGATGCCACTTCCTTATACACAAATATTCCGCACGTCCAGGGCCTCGCTGCGATGGAGCACTTCCTTTCACGCCGATCACCTGCCACCCTACCTAAAACCTCTTTCCTCATCACCTTAGCCAGCTTCATCCTGACCCACAACTTCTTCAATTTTGAAGGCCAGACATACCAACAATTAAAGGGAACAGCCATGGGTACCAGGATGGCCCCTTCGTACGCCAACCTATTCATGGGTCGCTTTTAGAGGAAGCCTTCTTGGTTACCCAGGCCTGCCAACCCAAAGTTTGGTACACATTTATTGATGATATCTTCATGATCTGGACTCACAGTGAAGAAGAACTTCAGAATTTCCTCTCCAACCTCAACTCCTTTGGTTCCATCAGATTCACCTGGTCCTACTCCAAATCCCATGCCACTTTCCCTGACGTTGACCTCCACCAGTCCAATGGCCAGCTTCACACGTCCGTCCACATCAAACCCACCAACAAGCAACAGTACATATCCATCCACACATATACAGACACAAGCAGACATATTTAAAGACAAAATATGTCTGCTTGTGTCTGTATATGTGTGGATGGATATGTGTGTGGGTGCGCGAGTGTATACCCGTCCTTTTTTCTCCCTAAGGTAAGTCTTTCCGCTCCCGGGATTGGAATGACTCCTTACCCTCGCCCTTAAAACCCACATCCTTTCGTCTTTCCCTCTCCTTCCCTCTTTCCTGATGAGGCAACAGTTTGTTGCGAAAGGTTGAATTCTGTGTGTATGTTTGTGTGTCTGTCGACTTGCCAGCACTTTCATTTGGTAAGTCACATCATCTTTGTTTTTAGATATATTTTTCCTACGTGGAATGTTTCCCAGATGAAGTGACTTACCAAACGAAAGTGCTGGCACGTCGATAGACACACAAACAAACACCCTTGTAACCGCCCCCGGTGTAAAACCTGTCCCATGCACCCTCCCACCACCACCTACTCCAGTCCTGTAACCCGGAAGGTGTACACGATCAAAGGCAGAGCCACGTGTGAAAGCACCCACGTGATCTACCAACTGACCTGCCTACACTGTGACGCATTCTATGTGGGAATGACCAGCAACAAACTGTCCATTCGCATGAATGGACACAGGCAGACAGTGTTTGTTGGTAATGAGGATCACCCTGTGGCTAAACATGCTTTGGTGCACGGCCAGCACATCTTGGCACAGTGTTACACCGTCCGGGTTATCTGGATACTTCCCACTAACACCAACCTATCCGAACTCCGGAGATGGGAACTTGCTCTACAATATATCCTCTCTTCCCGTTATCCACCAGGCCTCAATCTCCGCTAATTTCAAGTTGCCGCCACTCATACCTCACCTGTCATTCAACAACATCTTTGCCTCTGCACTTCTGCCTCAACTGACATCTCTGCCCAAACTCTTTGTCTTTAAATATGTCTGCTTGTGTCTGTATATGTGTGGATGGATATGTGTGTGTGTGCGCGCGCGCGAGTGTATACCCGTCCTTTTTTCCCCCTAAGGTAAGTCTTTCCGCTCCCGGGATTGGAATGACTCCTTACCCTCTCCCTTAAAACCCACATCCTTTCGTCTTTCCCTCTCCTTCCCTCTTTCCTGATGAGGCAACAGTTTGTTGCGAAAGCTTGAATTTTGTGTGTATGTTTGTGTGTCTGTCGACCTGCCAGCACATTCATTTGGTAAGTCACATCATCTTTGTTTTTAGATATATTTTTCCTCTGTGGAATGTTTCCCTCTATATATATATTGTTTTAGGGCGCAAAACTGCTATGGTCATTAGTGCCCGGTCCGTGACTTAGGAAACAGTACTAAACGAAAATGGAAACCAGCAGCAATTGGAACGAAACTCAAAAAATTGGAGAAACTAAAAGCAGAAGGAAGGCTTAAAAATCCACAACAGAAAGGGGTTGGTTGTCCCCAAAAAAAGCTTCAAATGACTGACATCATCTCACTGGCACTAATAAACTCGAGAACGCGATCGGCCGAGCGCGTGTCATCTGCTAAAATGGACGATACATCAGGCGACAGCTGTAGAAGGGCGCGTAACGGAGTAAAATAGGGGCACTCAATTAAAAGGTGTCTTACAGTCCACAGCTGAGAGCAGTGGGGACAGAGTGGGGGAGGATCGCCGCTTAAAAGATGTCGATGGCTAAAAAGACAGTGCCCTATCCGGAGTCTAGTTAAAATTACCTCCTCCCGACGACGCATTCGGGAGGAAGAGGTCCAAGCACAGGGAAGAGCTTTCACGTCCTGCAATTTACTATGGAGAAGTGTCGACCAATGTGTGTGCCATAAAAGAACAACATGATGACATAAAACGCTCCGTAGATCGGCGAAGGGAATCAATAGAATAGCTGGCCGAATTAGAGAGACTGCAGCCTTGGCCGCTATATCGGCCGCCTCATTTCCACAGATATCAACGTGTCCTGGGAGCCAGAGGAACGCCACCGAGACGCCCCCCAGGTGGAGCAAGCGCAGACAGTCCTGAATCCGGTGGACCAGAGGGTGGACAGGGTAGAGAGCTTTGAGACTGAGGAGAGAGCTGAGAGAATTTGAACAGATAACACACTGTATCCGCTGATGGCAGCGGATGTATTGGACAGCCCGGAGAACAGCATAGCTCCGCAGTATAAACCGAACACTGGTCGGGAAGCCGAAATCGATTTGGGGTGTCGCCAACAATATAGGCACTCCCTACACCTAACAATGTTTTCGAGCCATCAGTGTAAATAAATGTGGCTTCCTTCATTTGTGCACATAGAGCAGCAAATGCCCGACGATAAACAAGTGAAGGGGTACCATCCTTGGGAAATTGACAAAGGTCACGGAGCAGGCAGATCCCGGGACAGAGCCAAGGCGGTGCTGTACCCCAAGTTGTCAAGAAGGTTTTAGGAAAGCGTAAGGAAAGAGAATGGAGCAGTTGACGGAAGCGGACTCCCGGTGGTAGTAGGGAGGAAGGGCGGCTTGCATACCCTACATCCAAGGAGGCGTAGAAAAAAATGTGATGGGCTGGATTAGCAGGCATGGAAGACAGATGAGACATAATGACTCAGAAGGACTACTCGTCGATTGGACAGCGGAGGTTCAGCAGTCTCAGCATAAAGGCTTTCCACAGGGCTGGTGTAAAAAACTCCAGACACTAAGCGTAATCCACGGTGGTGGATAGAGTCGAGACGCCGAAGAATAGACGGCTGAGCAGAGGAGTAGACTATGCTTCCATAGTCCAATTTCGAGCAAATTAAGGCGCGATAGAGGCGGAGAAGGACCACTCCGTCCGCTCCCCAGGAGGTCCCATTCAGGACACGGAGGGTGTTGAGGGATCGCAGACAGCGAGCCGAAAGATAGGAAACGTGGGAGGACCAGCACAGTTTTCTGTCAAACAAAAGACCCAACAATTTAGCGACGTCCAAAAACGGAAGGTTGACAGGTCCTAGATGTAAGGAGGGTGGAAGAAATTCCTTACGTCACCAAAAATTAACACAAACGGTCTTACTGGGAGAAAAACGGAAGCCAGTTTCGATGCTCCAAGAGTGGAGGCGATCGAGACTTCCTTGAAGACGTCGTTCAAGAAGGCTGGTCTGTTCAGAGCTGTAGTAGATCGCAAAATCGTCCACAAAGAGGGAGCCCGAGACATCAGGAAGGAGACAATCCATAATTGGATTTATGGCAATGGCAAACAGTACAACACTTAGCACGGAGCCCTGGGGTACCCCATTTTCTTGGGAGAAAGTCCGGGAGAGAGTAGTGTTCACCCGCACTCTAAATGTGCGCTCTGCCATAAATTCGCGAATAAAAAGGGGCAGCCGACCTCGAAAGCCCCAAGAGAACAGTGTGCGGAGGATGCCTGTCCTCCAATAGGTATCGTATGCTCTCTCCAGATCAAAAAATATTGCTACTGTTTGGCGTTTCCGGAGAAAATTGTTCATGATATAAGTTGAGAGAGCAACAAGATGGTCAACTGTAGAATGATGCTTTCGGAAACCGCATTGGGCAGGTGTTAAAAGACTGCGGGACTCCAGCCACCAAGCTAAACGGCAATTCACCATACGCTCCAAAACCTTACATACACTACTCGTCAGAGAAATGGGGCAATAGCTAGAGGGGAGATGTTTGTCCTTTCCAGGTTTCGGAACAGGAACGACGATAGCTTCCCGCCATCGTCTGGGAAAAGTACTGTCGGTCCAAATTCGATTATAAAGGTGAAGGAGGTAACGCAGACTATGGGTTGATAAATGCAGCAACATTTGGATGTGGATACCATCCAGTCCTGGGGCGGAGGAGCGAGAAGAAGAGAGTGCATGTTGGAGTTCCCGCATGGAGAAAACAGTATTATAGCTTTCGCGATTTTGAGAGAAGAAAGCAAGAGGTTGCACTTCTGCTGCACGTTTCTTCGGGAGAAACGCTGGAGGGTAATTTGAAGAGCTCGAAATCCCAGCAAAGTGTTGACCCAATGAGTTAGAAATTGCGACGGGGTCCACTAACGTATCATGCGCGACAGTGAGCCCAGAGACCGGGGAGAAACTATGCGCACCTGATAAGCGTCGAATCCGACTCCAAACTTCCGAGGAGGGAGTGAAGGTGTTAAATTAGCTGATAAAGAATTTCCAGCTTGCCTCCTTGCTATCGCAGATGATGCGACGGCATCGCGCACGGAGCTGCTTATAGCTGATACAGTTGGCCAAAGTAGGATGGTGGCGGAAAACACGAAGAGCACGACGCCGCTCACGTATTGCGTCACGGCATGCCTCGTTCCACCAAGGAACTGGGGGGCGCCGGGGCAATTCAGAGGTGCGTGGTATTGAACATTCCGCAGCTGTAAGAATAATGTCTGTAATATGTGTGACCTCATCGTCGACGCTAGGAAAGTGACAGTCATCGAATGTCGCTAGAGACGAGAAAAGTGTCCAATCGGCTTGGGCAAACTTCTAGCGTCGCGGGCGCATATATGGCAGTTGAGGCTGCAGTCTAAGGACACATGGAAAGTGGTCACTCGAGTGTGTATCATCAAGGGCGAACCATTCGAAGCGCCGAGCTAGCGGAACAGTACCAACTGAAAGGTCCAAATGAGAGAAATTTGTCGTGGAGGCAGACAAAAATGTAGGGACCCCAGTGTTGAGGCAAACTAGATCCCCTTGGTGGAAGACGTCTAGCAATAGTGAGCCACGTGGACAAGGATGTGGAGATCCCCAAAGCGGGTGGTGGGCATTGAAGTCCCCAACCAGCAAATAGGGGGGGGTGGAAGCTGACCAAGAAGATGAAGGAGATCAGCTCGTGCCATTGGTGTGGACGATGGAATGTATACAGTACAAAGAGAAAAGGTATATCCAGAAAGGGAAAGACGGACAGCGACAGCTTGGAAGGAAGTGTTTAAGGGGATTGGGTGATAATGGAGAGTATCATGGAGAAGAATCATGAGTCGTCCATGGGCTGGAGTGCCTTCAACAGAGGGGAGATCAAATCAGATGGACTGAAAATGGGGGAGAACAAAGCAGTCATGGGGACGCAGCTTTGTTTCCTGAAGACAGAAGATGACCGGCGAGTAGGATCATAAGAGGATCGACAATTCATCCTGATTGGCTCGAAAGCAGCGGATATTCCAGTGGATAATGGACATAGGGTGGACAGAAAATGGAGGAATGTGACCAAGGTTGCCGTCAACACGACGACTGCTCAGAGCTTGCGACCGTCAGCATGGAGTGGCTTTCAGTCGAAGGCAGAAGATCCTGATCCATAGGTTGTTCAGGAGCAGCTCCTGCCACCAGCGATCGGCCGGTTGATCGGCCGCCAGCAGTGCGCCTCGGCGACACAGAAGACGGCCGAGGGCGATTTCCACCAGGTGGTGCTGTATATGAGACATGCCTTGGCGGAGAAGGAGATGAACTGGGTTTCTTATTAGCCTTCTTGGAAACATGATGTTTAGATGAAGGAGGAACCAATGGTTGTGAAGTTGGGGTACGTAAAAAATCTTCACGAGTATGCTCTTTTTTCAAAGTCTTGGTGTCTGACTTTTGGGCTCGAGATTTAGCAGAACCCGATGAAGGGTGAGCCATAGAGTGGGCAGGCGAAGGTGGTGAGGTTGAATGGGCGATCTTTGCGCTGGCCGATTTGACGACCGTGGCACTAAAGGTGAGGTCGCAAGTCTGCGTGGCCGCCTCCTTTGTTGGCCGAGGAGAAGCAAGGACAGTGCTGTATTTTTCTGTCTGAGGCATGGTGGGCTGTCGACTGTTGAATAATTTTCGAGCAGCATAGGTCGACACCTTTTCCTTCACTCTGATTTCCTGAATGAGCTTTTCATCTTTAAAAATGGGGCAATCTCGAGAGGAAGCAGTGTGGTCACCCATACAGTTGATGCAACGAGGGGATGGCGGTGGACAAGCACCCTCATGGGTATTCTTGCCACACGTAACACATTTAGCCAGACTGGAACAGGACTGGCTGGTGTGATTGAACCGCTGACACCGATAGCAACGCGTAGGGTTTGGGATGTAAGGGCGAACGGAAATTATCTCATAGCCTGCTTTGATTTTCGATGGGAGTTGAACTTTGTCAAATGTCAAGAAGACAGTGCAGGTTGGAATAATGTTCGTGTCAATCCTTTTCATAACTCTATGAACAGCCATTACGCCCTGGACAGACAGGTAGTGCTGAATTTCTTCGTCAGACAATCCGTCAAGGGAGTGTGTATAAACGACTCAACGTGAGGAATTTAAAGTGCGGTGCGCTTCAACCCAGACAGGGAAGGTGTGGAGCAGTGAAGTACGCAGCAATTTTTGTGCCTGGAGGGCACTGACTGTTTCTAACAACAAGGTGCCATTCCGTAATCTGGAACAAGACTTTACAAGACCTGCAATTGCGTTGACACCTTTCTGAATAATGAAAGGGTTGACCGTGGAGAAGCCGTGACCTTCATCAGACCGAGAAACAACAAGGAACTGTGGCAACGATGGAAGAACTGTCTGTGGCTGAGACTCAGTGAACTTCCGCTTGTGAGCAGACATAGTGGAAGATGAGGAAACCATTGCAGAAGAATCCCCCATGATTACCGGCATCTCCGATGGCACGCTCCTCCGCTCCTCCCTTGTGGGGGCCTCTCTGAGGGCACCCCCGCCTTAGGTGATTGTTCACACCTCAGGTTACACCTCCCGACAAACGGACGGAGGGACCAATCGGCACTTTCGGAATGTACCTGCTCGGGTAATCACCCCTCCCCGGGCCTGGCCGTTACCAGAGGGTACGTACGTGTCCTACCTGTCTACCCGGGGTGGGGAGTTACGCGGAGGAAGAAAGAGAAAGGGAAAAACAAAGAAAGGGAAAGGAAAGAAGAGAGGTCTCAAACACCACAGCGGAGAAAAGGGTAAAGAGAAGAGGTAAGGAAAAGAGAAGGACAAAGGAAGGACGAAGACATACAAGCAGAGAAGGCAAAGAATGCGTTACATTTACAAGCGTCCGTCTCCGGACGTAGGCACAAACCATACTCCCAGAGGGGGAGAAAGGGAAGGAAAGAGCCAGAGGTGAGGGGAGGGGGGGCCAAGATGGGGGATAGGGAAGGATGCGGAAAAGGAAGGTATGCAGCCCGGAAAGGAAGGAGGGCCACATTAGCTCGGGGTCCCGTGCTCGCTACGCATGTATCCACAAAAGAGTTGTGGACCCCCTGGGGGGGATTAATTGAATAGATTTATGTTGTCTATTATAATATGGTGTTAATTTATATTACATGTACTATATTTTCATGAGATTAAACACAGACGACTTAATTTTATCACCCAGCAAAGTGATTATTTTCAGGAAATACAGAGGAAGTTATAGTTGTACATTTTTGTTTGACTTTGCTTTATGTCAAATAGTGATTTAAAATATTTTAGGAGAAGTAAAAGGAAACAACACATTATGTTTTAAGTTGAAGCCGGCCGAAGTGGCCGTGCGGTTCTAGGTGCTGCAGTCTGGAACCGTGAGACGGCTACGATTTCAGGTTCGAATCCTGCCTCAGGCATGGATGTGTGTGATGTCCTTAGGTTAGTTAGGTTTAACTAGCTCTATCTAAGTTTTAGGGGACTAATGACCTCAGAAGTTGAGTCCCATAGCGCTCAGGGCCATTTTTTAAGTTGAGTGTAGGAGGCCTCGTGCCCGTATTGTGAACACAGATGTGTGGATCGACAAGGGATATCCAGGATAGCTTCTTGGGTACTCTCTTTGATGCCACATTACTTACTAGTTTGATTTCCATAGCAGTTTCGTAATGTTATACTATCCTGTTTCCTCTAAATTACAACTTCTTCGACTATTCTCTCAGAGATATTTCCTATTGGAAAATGGCAAAACGCAATTCTAGAAACAGGATGCATTTTTCTTTGTGGGATTCACTTGTGGCTATCTCATCCGTATCTGCACAAATAATGTAACCTGTTAATGGACAACAAGGTGCTGCCCACTGTTCTACTAACAGTGCAGTGGTTACACATGTTCTCACACAACTATTTCTTACAACTGCAATACAAGGATGGCCAATGTGATGCGATATTGGAAGGATTCTTCCGCTGTATTTTCATAATCAGTAGTAATGATGGGAACCCTAACCCTCCCCCCAGGGTCCCATAATTTGTGGAGAGGGTGCACTAACTGTTCTATGAAAATAAAAAACAAATAAAGTAACTGTATGTTTGGAAATCAGGAAAGGTGAAGTACACAAGTCTCTTTGCCTATCTTGCATTAATTACAAAAGATAATAAATATCATAATTACTATCTAGAGTAAGGCTAAGTCACCAAAGCGTGTAAGAAACATATTTTTAACTAAAATGCTCAAATGGTAGAACACAAAAGTAATGTTACTGTATCCATATAACTTGTTACTACCTCTCTCCTGTGGGCATTCTTAGAGGTGGAAAATTTTGTCTTAACCACAAGCAACACTACAGAATTAACTACTCAACTGAAATCACTGGAAACTGGGTTCCAATTTGTGTGTTATCTGTACATAATATCATATATAGAAAATAACTATTATAAATAAGGAACACCAACATGCTCGATTTCTGGATATTTAGTAAAATTCTCTACATACGGGAATATTTTGAGTTGTTGTTTTTTTTTTTCTTTTAATAATGTTATATACATAAGGTACACTCTTTGACATAAAACTTGACCGGCGGCCGGCCGCTTCAGAGGCTAAGTCCGCGCCGATCGCGACATGGGACAAAAAAACTGGCCAACTCGCTAATTCTCTAAGTCCGGTTATCTGCACAATCTGGCAACACTGTAGACTGCGGCACTTCCTGGAGGAAAACTTGTCCCATGATAGAGAAACTCTAGGCTGATTACGCCTGTGGTCTAGCGGTAGCGTGCGTTGTTTCTGTCCATAATGTCAGTGGATCGAGAGCAGCTGGCATAAAATATTTTTATAGCCTCTTCTGTCTGAATGCTGAAGACGTGAATGTAATGGTAGCGCAGATTCAATCTATTTCGCTTTGTGACCCACCGATATCAAAATTTTATCCAGTAACGATTTTGCGGCAGATTTCCTGCAGACTGTCCTCCTCTGGACGCCGTATGCGGCAAAGCTCCAGGATCCATTTGCTGGCTACTGGCAGCGACCGTGGCGACAGCAGCGGCGCTGCACTCCCCCGTTCTTTATCGAAAGCGCCTGCTACCGCTCATCGCTTTTGATGATTTAAAACGCTTTATTATTAAATGTTGCTCCACAGAAAATTTCTACAATTTCCATTCACGCTCAAAAGCAACGGAGACAGACGCCCTGATTAGTAGGCGGGTATTATATTACATTAATCGGCAAGAGCTGAGTATGGCCCGAAATTAATTTTATAGACTGGGACGAAATTAAACCACCTCACTACATTCGATGAATTTATAAATGCTTCATACCTCGTTTCTTTTCCTTTCAAACTCAATTATTTGTGCAACTTTGGAACAATGTTTGGATGTTTTCGTCAAGCCAGAGTGAGCGTCTGTGGTGTAAAGTGTATTACAGTTCTTGTTTCATTCCTTATGGTAAGTCTATGCGATAAACTGTGTGAATACCTTGCAATGCATGCTCTGTAGCAGTGCAGGAACACTGCACATTTGGAGTTCCATGTATGGGTTCATGAAGTATTTATTGTTGATCGGAAGTGATAGTTAAGGTCATCAGATTTAAACCAGAAAAATTTGTCGTTTTGAAGGTTTCAGAGAACGGAAAGGAATTGCTAACGCCGGTGTTAGAAAACGTCTACAGTTAAATGCTATTGCAAAAATTTAGAAGAAGGGAACTACATTAATGAAAATGTGCACTTCATAAACAACCTTCTGACATGTTAGACCTATATGACGAACAAAGCTCAAATTTATATCGTTGACAGTCGGTTTGAATCTTTTCAGGGTCTATTTTACAGTGAAGCACCTTGGAATTTGCAAAGCAGAAATCCATGATATTAACTTAATTTACTAAGTCGAAATCGGACGAAGATTGATGTTTAAAGGCATTCTTCAGATTTCGCATAAGAAATTTGTACTAGCCGTTTGCAACTCCATTAATTAAAATGGAAAATAAAAGGTTGTAGTCAGCGGCTTCTACCGTGATTCGAACTGCTATGTCTTATAGTACAAGCACTGCAACGCACAAGGGAACCTCTGAGCTAACGACACACTGGCGGCCAGAGGCGGAATATAGTCACTGCGATGTTGCCTGAGCCTCAAAACGCAACCTTAAACACACGAACAGAGGAGGTGGAGATTACTGTTTTAACGTCCCGTCGACAACGATGTCATTAGAGACGGAGCACAAGCTCGGATTAGGGAAGGATGGGGAAGGAAATCGGCCGTGCCCTTCCTAAGGAACCATCCCGGCATTCGCCTGAAGCGATTTAGGGAAAACATTGAAAACCTAAATCAGGATGGCCGGGCGCGGGATTGCACCGTCGTCCTCCCGAATGCACACACAAACAGGTGTTACTTATGTGAAGAACGCCGTTCTTGGAGTCCAGAAATTAAATATACTTTCTAATTGTGTCATCTTGCAGTGGATTATATCGTACGAGTCTTCGATGTGGAAAACGAATGTCAAGTGAATTTAGCGAGGTAACGCCGACCTACACCCGGAAGTAAATGCACTATCAGAGTGTTGACAAATAGTTGCTACGACGCTGCCATTTCTAGGCTCTCTGACGAGGCAGCTCTTCAGCGAAATGCTTGCCGTGATTCTCCGATACGGTTCTTCAGAGTGGAGACGCGCGCGCACGTTTGGTTTTTATGCGGCGTTCTCCCCTGATGGTTTCTGACGTCGCCTTGTGGGCTATGTATACATATGAGACATTCAATTATCATTAATCCAGAATGATACAAGTTGCAGCTTCCGGCGTGGAAAAAGGCTGTTGACGCCGACATTATATCATTTCAACGTAGGGAAAGCAAAACGGATCATTCAATGTTTCTCATTCAACATAAAGCATGTGAGATAATTTTCCGTAACGTTCATAATCATCTAAAAATACAAACGAAGTAAAAATACACCGGAAGCTTATTCGAATTGAATATAACGCTTTGCACCTCGATGTCGAATTTGTCCACTTGCAATCTTTTGCAGCATACACATAGAATGTCATGATTACCACGAGAATGAAGAAATATGTTGGTAAGGATGGAAGCAAGAAGAGACGCAGTCAACAAATATTCTATTCCTCATGGCATTCATTTCATTTGACACGTAAGAAGAGGTAAAGCGGGAATTTACTTTCGTTAACACGAAAGATATGCCGCACATATTGATAACGAGGAAGTCTGCGTCTTCATACGTTTCCTCCTTGAAATCTGTATGCTCTATTATATACTAAGTAGCCCGATCATTGTTTCAGTAATGTTACCCTCTTGTTTGACCCCGTAACGATGAACAGATTCCAAATGCATGTCTCCCTTCCTGGGTTGTTTTTTGTGTTTTATTTCTTGGAATTCCTGAAGCAGACCACTGTGCCTTCCCCCCTCGTGGGTTAGGTCTCAAAACTAAACCGCTTTGTATCCAATGGCTTAATTTATTCAGACAGCATCAGCATAAGACTATCAAACAAAGCCTTCCATTTACAGTTGCAGCACTCTAACCAGCACTGACCAAAGTGTAATCCACGGTCATGGTCCTAAATTACCAGCTGTCTGCTACTGTGGCAAAGTCCGTACTACACTGTCGATTCCGCAGCACCATTTTATCTGGTAACACTGTGTAGTTGCACAGTTGTGCTACCAGGTCTGTCCTCACACTGTCAACTTTATGTATCTCACTTCTCCTGTAGCGTAGATCACGAGGAGCCGAAGTAAATGAGTGTATTCTGCATGACGTAACATTCAGTATTCCCTTCTTTCATAGCCACTCTTCATGTGCATCGATACCAAATAGGAATGCGAAAACTCTTGCGAGTGAGAGAATGACAACAATCGTAACAAGAACAAGCAAATAATGAATGAAGTTTATTCCAACGCAGAACGAGAATGGCTTTAAATATAAAAATCTGTATCTATATCTATATCCATATCTATTGATCTTTGAGTTGGCACAATGCAAATATATTCTTAGCATTTAGTTACAGAATTTAGTTCTGGATGTTTGCAGAGAAAAGGAAAAGTCGGTACTTCTCGCTAGTGTAATATAATGTGAACCAGCAACTACCCTTTCCTTAGAACACGTCTCAAGCAGGTCCTCAAGTAGGTAGCAAGGCACTGCTGCATTCTGTTCCCTGACATTGCTCTGATGACGGTTAATGCAGATAGTTCCGATTATGAAATACAAAACGTATTGCAGGTTATTTCCTAGGATAGTAACATTAAATGTGCGTTGTAGACGGCACATGAACGTGACGACTATCCATATTACTCATCAATATAAAAATACAATATTTTGGGAATTTAGCAGGATTACTCAAAATGAATTCTGAAACTGGGTGACTGACTGCACAGGTGCTAAACGTCGTCAAGAGTATACGATGTCCTAATCGCATTAGGAATATGAAGATCGTCTTCGACAGCTCGCAACTTTCACATTGCTATCTCCACCCTACTCCAGACAGCCCTCGGTGGAGTTGCACTACGTTGCCGATGTTATGGAAGGCCTTCAAACCGACAACAGACCACATATTGAAAAATACAAGCGAATTCTCTTGCAGCGTACGCTTATTGTAACTAATCTAAAAACGGAGAGGAACATCGTCCTATTCAAAAAAAGTAAAATGTTACACACTGTTGACGTCAAACGGACATTATCTATGTCCTGTCTTGTGTCCTACTCATCTATAATATCAAGTGTACTATGAAAATGATTATATATAATGGATGATAGGGTAATGCATTGATACCAGATGGTGGGGGCCGGCCGGTGTGGCCGTGCGGTTCTAGGCGCTTCAGTCTGGAACCGCGTGACCGCTACGGTCGCAGGTTCGAATCCTGCCTCGGGCATGGATGTGAGTGATGTCCTTAGGTTAGTTAGGTTTAAGTAGTTCTAAGTTCTAGGGGACCGATGACCTTAGAAGTTAAGTCCCATAGTGCTCAGAGCCATTTGAACCATTTGAACTATTTAACACAAAATGACATTAAAAATTAAAGTTATTCACGAGCAGCTAGTTGAGAATATGTATGAACATTAAATGACACGACGAACTGAAATAATATGACGAAGAGTTCAGCGCTCACTGGGAATAGAGCCCCACACATATCGTTGTTGACTACACACAAAGAGACGTCAGCTACCGAATTTTTCTCCACCAGCTGCGCAGAATAGCATCTTGAACTTGCAGTCATCTCGCAAACAGTTCTGTGTCTCACTGGGAGTTAAAAACGTCAGACATCGTTAGTGTTGACAACGAATGAAAATACATTAAAAATCAAAATTATTATCCACCAGCAGATAGGTGTTCTCATGATAGAGCTTGATAATACATAATTAAATCTTTAGTGCCGGGCCAGGATTCGATCCCATTCACGCGTAATATGTGAAGGTGTTGAGGAATCTGCAGTTTTGAACAAACAACAAATTGTAGCCGAGCTGTATTGCCACGAAGGGATCAAATTCCGCGTTAAGGGCGGTCTGAGTTGCATTCCCAGTTTAGAACCAATTTTATCGACATACAGAAGCTCAAATAAAGGATGGAATAAGTGTCCTGTGGCCATACATAGCGTTTGTGTCGTCACTTGAAATAAATAACTAGTATAAGAAAGGTTACTGGTGATAGAGTTTCTACATGTCGCCACTCCAGACTTTATTGTGGTTCAACCTACCATCTACTTGGTAAAGAAGGAATATCATCTTTAATGTGAATTTTCAGACCACGCAGCCATTATATCTCCTTCACTTGGTGTAGCCAGGAGAGAATGGAATCTGTCTCTCCCTATCTAAAATCATTGACGGAAGTGGGAATCGAACCCAGACCATAGGTATAACAACCTACCATCCGTCCAACAGACCACGAAATCCTCTTCTCTGCGAGTCATTTTTCTATCGTAACGCAGTTGCGCCACACTGGATGAGAATTCTGACACACAGGCTCCCTGTAGTAATTTGCAGCATGTTCAGTAAATTCATTTACTTGGTTGACCGAATCACCATGAACTAGCTGCCTCGGCTACCCAGTGCATACATTCGACTATTTTGTAATCACAGAAATAAAATCACGTAACTGCCACCTACACACAACTGCCAACAGTGTAGGATGCAGAAGTTTAAATAGGAAGTGTTCCTTTCCACTTGAGCTATTCTATTGCGCTATCTGTTACTAGAAAACGTCGTTCAGTCCAAAAGAAAAGCTGTAACTGTTTGTCTCTCAGAAGTCAAGACCTGGCCATATGCATAATCTCACAGTGCTGTGGAATCCAAAAGTTCTGGAGGAATAGTTGCCGAGCTCTGGAGCTGCTGTAGCTACGTGTCAGCTTGTAGCATAGATAAGATGTCGTGAGTTCGAATACATTCAGTGCTACATTTTTTAAAACGCAATTCTGCTCTCTGCTGAAGGTATCAATCTAATGGAACTTTGAACATAATTCCCTTCACTTCTCAACCCAAAGTAGTCGCATGTGGAAAAAGGGCTAACTACTGTGACACTTTGTTCTATTCAGGTTTAATAGACAGCAGGCAGCAGATGCATCTCGAAGATGTGCAGGGAGAGCGCATCGTGCCATAATATGTCAGAAAAGTATTTTCTACATTAGCCGTCGTGTGGTAGTGATATTTTATTCTTCTTCAAACTTTGTTTGACAGCTTTAACTCAGAACAAGTTTTCTACATGCATGTAATCAATAAACTGCATGTGCATTGTCAGACTGTCATAGGTAACATCAGAGAATTCGCATATATCGTTGATGATTAATTTCTCTCTCATGTTTACTATTGTTTTAACAACACTAAAGGAAACCTTACGAAAATTGTGCACTGTATTATAAGAAATGAAATAAAACTAACCATGATAACCTTACGACGAAAGTATCTGTACACAAGCATGCCTCTATCGACACGAATTAGTAAAATACTACTCACTTAGATTTCGATTGGGTCTGTGTTTAATTGGTATGCTGTGTCATACTCAAGAGGTATGCAAATGTGGCATTTCATAAATATAGTTACGTATTCCTAGAAACCCAAAATTCGCTTGTCAGCAGCGGAAAGAGGCCTTACCTGTTGTGCAGCAGTGCAAGTTTTTCAACATTGCACTATGAGCTGAAAGCATTTTCTTGCGATTTCCTTATTGATGTTTGATCTGACCGCTTGTAGCTCTTTCACAGAAGGGATAAAAACGTTACAGTCAGTAAGACTGGAACTGCGAACCGTAACAGACGCTTTTTCACAGGTCAGCACGTTACCACAGAGCTGGCGAGGAGGTATGGGTCTTAACTTCCTATTGCGAGGGCAATAGTAACTAGAACTCGTAAACCGCTATTTGAAGGTCGAGATTAGTTGCGGTTTCCACCTGCAACGACTTTCCTGGGCTGAAAACGGTAAATTTTCCATCTTTTGTTACCCTTCAAGCGATAATAACTCAGATTATTCAATGGAAATGACAGGTAAAATCAAGTGAACTTTGAGGCTTAATTCCGTGCACACCAGGAAGTAACTCGTCGATCACAGAGTTGCCAAACATACGTTGCCTTGTTGCCAAATCTCAGTTACAGTACCAGCAGGAAGAAGACGAACCGATGTGATCCTACAGCGGTCTGGGAAGTGACCATAGCTGGTGTCTCCAAGTCGCGGCTGCTACGGCCTGGAATACGTAATGCGTCTGATTCGCTTTCTGTAACTAGGTTTAGGGACTGGAGCGTAGTTACTAATAATACTCAGAACTGACTGCAACTGAGCATCATAAATCAGTAACTCTCATTGTTGTTTTTATGTTTCTTTCGCAAGTGTACTCAAAACTAAGAAAGTCATTCACAGGCGTTTTCGTGCCTCGCCGATAGTCGAGCACAACATACAAATAAAAATAAAAAAGAATGTGTGTGTGTGTGTGTGTGTGTGAGTGTGTGTTAGTGAGAGAGAGAGAGAGTGAGAGAGAGAGAGAGAGAGAGAGAGAGAGATAAATAAAAAGCAATGAGAGAGAGTGTAAAAAATTGTTGTAAAGAAATTGAATCATGGTATTTAAAGAAATCTTTCATTAAAATGACACGTTCCACATCATTACGAAATGTCGTATTCATGATCTATGGAACAAGAGTTCATCTAATGTAATCTAATCACATCATATTGATGATTAGCCATGAAGAGTCATGAATTACCGAAATTTTGGCCAATACCAGTAACCAAATCTAAACTTGAAAATAAAAGACGACAATTTTTGTAATAAACCGTGACTCCTATCAAGACCCTTTCGTCCCTGTTGTCTAACCACGAAAGATGTCTGATATACCTCCATTCTGAAGTAACAAAGTGTGCATGCATTTAAAGATGAAGTGCATGATGTGAAGTTCTGTGACGGAGATACGAACCCAACACGTAATCCGATTGTTAACTAAGAAAAATCAAATGTTACGTATCGGTTTTTCTTACGAGCCGCTAGGTGTCTGAATCTAAAATAAGGATACAAACTTTTGTGCCTATGCGACAATCGAACTGCACACATACCGTGCATCCACGAATATAGCTTAAGTATCAGTTGCTTACTCATGAACAGTAAGATGTGTGCGTGTTTGACCAGAAATAACGACACCTGTTGCGATTGTTGGAAACACATGAACAGACATTGAAATTGCGCGTTAATTTTCACTAGCAGGTGGGTGTGCACTTGATAAAGCTAGAAATGACATTATGAATATTTTTGTACTGAATCAGGTTTCAGACACACATACTTACCTTTGGAGGAGACCTAGAGAAGATTGCAGTCTTGGGAAAAGGAACGAAATGACTGAACTATACTGTTCCGAGAGATTCAGATCCTCGAAAGAGGAGATACGAATTCGAATCACAGTCCAGCACCAAATTTTTAAACGTCTCTAGTTCAATCAAGTACAAGTAAAATAAGAGCCCTGTCCCTTTAAATGGCTAGCGGTTCATCAAATAAAATAAAATTTCCTAATGTAAGTAAGCTTACTGGCGACTGTATTTCTGTTTACCATGACTTCCGCTGTGTCATTTCCCAACGTAAACCGGCTCTGCCCAATTGGTAATGAAGAAACGTGATGTTTAATGCGGATTCTGGATTATAACGTCTTTCTCTTGAGGTTACCAGAGGTAAAATAAATCTGTTTGTGCCTCTTAAAAGTAAATGCCTGAACCCACGCATTGCACCTGTGATAGCTCGTTCCACCATACCATTGTGGCCACATTACCCAGCCCCAAGAGTGTGCTGTAACGAATGATGTGCTTAGCTTACAAAATTAGTCACGGTGGAAAAAATGCGAGTCTATTAAATGGTCAAGTAGAAGCAAGCTTCTGACGCAGAGATTATGCTATTCTCATGTCAGCAGGATGTAAAGACTCTTCTAGGCATCATAGGCTGGATGTGAAGCCATTTTGATTTTTCACAAATTCAGCAAATTTCTTAGTTCGAGAAAATCCACTGTGAAGTGTGAAGTTGCCGGATAATTCGATTATTACTGTTATTATTAATATCATTTTATTCATACCGCTGCTGTAACACAAGTGCTTGAACATCATTTAATGCCTTTTGGTCACTATAGATGTAGTTTCCCAAGAACAGGTTCTTTCCCTGTCTACGGAATCCTTTTCATGTTAATATCAAACACCAGCAATTACTCGTAGATTACTTTATAACTAAAGTAATTGACGAAGACGTTACTTGGTAACAAAAACGCACTGCCTTTCTTCATTTACTTTCGCATAGAAATGGCTATCGAGTACTGACAAACCAAAAGGCAAGAGATCTTACTGCCTTCCGATATACGTTGCTGTTAGTTCTTCCACATGATTTGATCGACATGACCTGTTTCAAGTTGTGTATGACAGTGTTTTAGAAAATCTATTGTTTCCATTTGAAATAAACAGAAGTATTTTCATTCTAAGCTGTCCAAGTACAAAATTGTCGCAATATTAGTTCAAATTTAATATTCGCTTCTATAATGTAGGAAAGTATTTCACAGTCGCAAAACTCGCATCCGAAACCTTGACCTTACACTTAGTCGCTGACCATAAATTCTAGCTCAGAGTGACACAGTTTAAATAACCTCATGTAGCGAAGACTGTTTGCCAGTGCTCTTTCTCACCGGAAAATACGCAATTCACTCATTTGGCTCCATAAGTACACTGTAACAGTAATTTCTGTGTGAAATTTGTCAGTAAGCTTTTGCCTTCCAACCGGCAAAATACGGCAGAGTACGGCCGGTAAACAATTCACAAACCACGATTTAGTGCCAATAAGGCGATTTCTTTAAACATTGTCGAAGCTGAGGGAATTTAGTTTCTGCTTAAATCGTCTTAAGCAGCAACGTTCACAGATATCTCAAATAGGAAAAAGCTGAATATCCAGGTACGAAGGTTGTAAAACAAACTTCCCACAGTTTGTGTCAGGTTGATCTTTTCGTCTGATAACACTGCTTAAGTATTTTGTCTAAGAGGTATCACAAGTAGTATCCCTGTAGCTGTGGGAATCATTGGTTGAAAACGAGATTAACACCAATGGGTACAGTGCTGCTAAATTTTCACAATTATTATCAACCTAAGTCTGAGTTCATCCACAAACTGAAGCGTATTTATAATATTGGAGCTAGACTGTGTATCCTTGTCCTTCTTGAGTGGTCATTGGAAGGCGTTTACACACACGTATACAACACTATGAATACTTCGAACGCTATGGTTAACGTTGCTCTCATAAACTACTTTTTTTTTTAAATTCTTATGGGTCTTCAGCGTGCAATATGTGTTGTAGATACAGTCTCAGACCAAAAAATTGACCGCCAAGTCGTTCACGTAAGGTGGACAATACAGTCGTGCTCCTCTCAGAAATCTATGTCCGGCAATATGCTCGATCTGGCAACATGTAGACTGCGGCACTTCCCAGAGGAAGTCTTGACTCCAGTCTTAGTACATTACTGTTGACTACGACCGTAGTCTTGAGGTAAAACGCGAGACCAGCTAATATGATATTGTAGATTCGCTTGAATTACACTCATAGCTTCAGCACCGAGAGGAAAGGAGTGATAAAAATTTTGCCGATATGTGCTTTCGGTCGCCAGACGTCATATTAGCTGGTCTCGCGTTTTACCTGAAGACTACGGTCGTGTTCCAGCAGCGGTACGAATAAAATGATAGTAATAATAACAGTAATAATCGAATTATCCGGCAACTTCACAATTCACAGTGGATTTTCTCGAACTAAGAAATTTGCTGAATTTGTGAAAAATCAAAAATGGCTTCACATCCAGCCTATGATGCCTAGAAGAGTCTTTACATCCTGCTGACATGAGAATAGCATAATCTCTGCGTCAGAAGCTTGCTTCTACTTGACCATTTAATAGACTCGCATTTTTTCCACCGTGACTAATTTTGTAAGCTAAGCACATCATTCGTTACAGCACACTCCTGGGGCTGGGTAATGTGGCCACAATGGTATGGTGGAACGAGCTATCACAGGTGCAATGCGTGGATTCAGGCATTTACTTTTAAGAGGCACAAACAGATTTATTTTACCTCTGGTAACCTCAAGAGAAAGACGTTATAATCCAGAATCCGCATTAAACATCACGTTTCTTCATTACCAACTGGGCAGAGCCGGTTTACGTTGGGAAATGACACAGCGGAAGTCATGGTAAACAGAAATACAGTCGCCAGTAAGCTTACTTACATTAGGAAATTTTATTTTATTTGATGAACCGATAGCCATTTAAAGGGACAGGGCTCTTATTTTACTTGTACTTGATTGAACTAGAGACGTTGAAAAATTTGGTGTTGGACTGTGATTCGAATTCGTATTTCCTCTTTCGAGGATCTGAATCTCTCGGAACAGTATAGTTCAGTCATTTCGTTCCTTTTCCCAAGACTGCAATCTTCTCTAGGTCTCCTCCAAAGGTAAGTATGTGGGTCTGAAACCTGATCCAGTACAAAAATATTAATAATTTCATTTCTAGCTTTATCAAGTGCACACCCACCTGCTAGTGAAAATTAACGCGCAATTTCAATGTCTGTTCATGTGTTTCCAACAATCGCAACAGGTGTCGTTATTTCTGGTCAAACACGCACACATCTTACTGTTCATGAGTAAGCAACTGATACTTAAGCTATATTCGTGGATGCACGGTAGGTGTGCAGTTCGATTGTCGCTTAGGCACAAAAGTTTGTATCCTTATTTTAGATTCAGACACCTAGCGGCTCGTAAGAAAAACCGATACGTAACATTTGATTTTTCTTAGTTAACAATCGGATTACGTGTTGGGTTCGTATCTCCGTCACAGAACTTCACATCATGCACTTCATCTTTAAATGCATGCACACTTTGTTACTTCAGAATGGAGGTATATCAGACATCTTTCGTGGTTAGACAACAGGGACGAAAGGGTCTTGATAGGAGTCACGGTTTATTACAAAAATTGTCGTCTTTTATTTTCAAGTTTAGATTTGGTTACTGGTATTGGCCAAAATTTCGGTAATTCATGACTCTTCATGGCTAATCATCAATATGATGTGATTAGATTACATTAGATGAACTCTTGTTCCATAGATCATGAATACGACATTTCGTAATGATGTGGAACGTGTCATTTTAATGAAAGATTTCTTTAAATACCATGATTCAATTTCTTTACAACAATTTTTTACACTCTCTCTCATTGCTTTTTATTTATCTCTCTCTCTCTCTCTCTCTCTCTCTCTCACTCTCTCTCTCTCTCACTAACACACACTCACACACACACACACACACACACACATTCTTTTTTATTTTTATTTGTATGTTGTGCTCGACTATCGGCGAGGCACGAAAACGCCTGTGAATGACTTTCTTAGTTTTGAGTACACTTACGAAAGAAACATAAAAACAACAATGAGAGTTACTGATTTATGATGCTCAGTTGCAGTCAGTTCTGAGTATTATTAGTAACTACGCTCCAGTCCCTAAACCTAGTTACAGAAAGCGAATCAGACGCATTACGTATTCCAGGCCGTAGCAGCCGCGACTTGGAGACACCAGCTATGGTCACTTCCCAGACCGCTGTAGGATCACATCGGTTCGTCTTCTTCCTGCTGGTACTGTAACTGAGATTTGGCAACAGGGCAACGTATGTTTGGCAACTCTGTGATCGACGAGTTACTTCCTGGTGTGCACGGAATTAAGCCTCAAAGTTCACTTGATTTTACCTGTCATTTCCATTGAATAATCTGAGTTATTATCGCTTGAAGGGTAACAAAAGATGGAAAATTTACCGTTTTCAGCCCAGGAAAGTCGTTGCAGGTGGAAACCGCAACTAATCTCGACCTTCAAATAGCGGTTTACGAGTTCTAGTTACTATTGCCCTCGCAATAGGAAGTTAAGACCCATACCTCCTCGCCAGCTCTGTGGTAACGTGCTGACCTGTGAAAAAGCGTCTGTTACGGTTCGCAGTTCCAGTCTTACTGACTGTAACGTTTTTATCCCTTCTGTGAAAGAGCTACAAGCGGTCAGATCAAACATCAATAAGGAAATCGCAAGAAAATGCTTTCAGCTCATAGTGCAATGTTGAAAAACTTGCACTGCTGCACAACAGGTAAGGCCTCTTTCCGCTGCTGACAAGCGAATTTTGGGTTTCTAGGAATACGTAACTATATTTATGAAATGCCACATTTGCATACCTCTTGAGTATGACACAGCATACCAATTAAACACAGACCCAATCGAAATCTAAGTGAGTAGTATTTTACTAATTCGTGTCGATAGAGGCATGCTTGTGTACAGATACTTTCGTCGTAAGGTTATCATGGTTAGTTTTATTTCATTTCTTATAATACAGTGCACAATTTTCGTAAGGTTTCCTTTAGTGTTGTTAAAACAATAGTAAACATGAGAGAGAAATTAATCATCAACGATATATGCGAATTCTCTGATGTTACCTATGACAGTCTGACAATGCACATGCAGTTTATTGATTACATGCATGTAGAAAACTTGTTCTGAGTTAAAGCTGTCAAACAAAGTTTGAAGAAGAATAAAATATCACTACCACACGACGGCTAATGTAGAAAATACTTTTCTGACATATTATGGCACGATGCGCTCTCCCTGCACATCTTCGAGATGCATCTGCTGCCTGCTGTCTATTAAACCTGAATAGAACAAAGTGTCACAGTAGTTAGCCCTTTTTCCACATGCGACTACTTTGGGTTGAGAAGTGAAGGGAATTATGTTCAAAGTTCCATTAGATTGATACCTTCAGCAGAGAGCAGAATTGCGTTTTAAAAAATGTAGCACTGAATGTATTCGAACTCACGACATCTTATCTATGCTACAAGCTGACACATAGCTACAGCAGCTCCAGAGCTCGGCAACTATTCCTCCAGAACTTTTGGATTCCACAGCACTGTGAGATTATGCATATGGCCAGGTCTTGACTTCTGAGAGACAAACAGTTACAGCTTTTCTTTTGGACTGAACGACGTTTTCTAGTAACAGATAGCGCAATAGAATAGCTCAAGTGGAAAGGAACACTTCCTATTTAAACTTCTGCATCCTACACTGTTGGCAGTTGTGTGTAGGTGGCAGTTACGTGATTTTATTTCTGTGATTACAAAATAGTCGAATGTATGCACTGGGTAGCCGAGGCAGCTAGTTCATGGTGATTCGGTCAACCAAGTAAATGAATTTACTGAACATGCTGCAAATTACTACAGGGAGCCTGTGTGTCAGAATTCTCATCCAGTGTGGCGCAACTGCGTTACGATAGAAAAATGACTCGCAGAGAAGAGGATTTCGTGGTCTGTTGGACGGATGGTAGGTTGTTATACCTATGGTCTGGGTTCGATTCCCACTTCCGTCAATGATTTTAGATAGGGAGAGACAGATTCCATTCTCTCCTGGCTACACCAAGTGAAGGAGATATAATGGCTGCGTGGTCTGAAAATTCACATTAAAGATGATATTCCTTCTTTACCAAGTAGACGGTAGGTTGAACCACAATAAAGTCTGGAGTGGCGACATGTAGAAACTCTATCACCAGTAACCTTTCTTATACTAGTTATTTATTTCAAGTGACGACACAAACGCTATGTATGGCCACAGGACACTTATTCCATCCTTTATTTGAGCTTCTGTATGTCGATAAAATTGGTTCTAAACTGGGAATGCAACTCAGACCGCCCTTAACGCGGAATTTGATCCCTTCGTGGCAATACAGCTCGGCTACAATTTGTTGTTTGTTCAAAACTGCAGATTCCTCAACACCTTCACATATTACGCGTGAATGGGATCGAATCCTGGCCCGGCACTAAAGATTTAATTATGTATTATCAAGCTCTATCATGAGAACACCTATCTGCTGGTGGATAATAATTTTGATTTTTAATGTATTTTCATTCGTTGTCAACACTAACGATGTCTGACGTTTTTAACTCCCAGTGAGACACAGAACTGTTTGCGAGATGACTGCAAGTTCAAGATGCTATTCTGCGCAGCTGGTGGAGAAAAATTCGGTAGCTGACGTCTCTTTGTGTGTAGTCAACAACGATATGTGTGGGGCTCTATTCCCAGTGAGCGCTGAACTCTTCGTCATATTATTTCAGTTCGTCGTGTCATTTAATGTTCATACATATTCTCAACTAGCTGCTCGTGAATAACTTTAATTTTTAATGTCATTTTGTGTTAAATAGTTCAAATGGTTCAAATGGCTCTGAGCACTATGGGACTTAACTTCTAAGGTCATCGGTCCCCTAGAACTTAGAACTACTTAAACCTAACTAACCTAAGGACATCACTCACATCCATGCCCGAGGCAGGATTCGAACCTGCGACCGTAGCGGTCACGCGGTTCCAGACTGAAGCGCCTAGAACCGCACGGCCACACCGGCCGGCCCCCACCATCTGGTATCAATGCATTACCCTATCATCCATTATATATAATCATTTTCATAGTACACTTGATATTATAGATGAGTAGGACACAAGACAGGACATAGATAATGTCCGTTTGACGTCAACAGTGTGTAACATTTTACTTTTTTTGAATAGGACGATGTTCCTCTCCGTTTTTAGATTAGTTACAATAAGCGTACGCTGCAAGAGAATTCGCTTGTATTTTTCAATATGTGGTCTGTTGTCGGTTTGAAGGCCTTCCATAACATCGGCAACGTAGTGCAACTCCACCGAGGGCTGTCTGGAGTAGGGTGGAGATAGCAATGTGAAAGTTGCGAGCTGTCGAAGACGATCTTCATATTCCTAATGCGATTAGGACATCGTATACTCTTGACGACGTTTAGCACCTGTGCAGTCAGTCACCCAGTTTCAGAATTCATTTTGAGTAATCCTGCTAAATTCCCAAAATATTGTATTTTTATATTGATGAGTAATATGGATAGTCGTCACGTTCATGTGCCGTCTACAACGCACATTTAATGTTACTATCCTAGGAAATAACCTGCAATACGTTTTGTATTTCATAATCGGAACTATCTGCATTAACCGTCATCAGAGCAATGTCAGGGAACAGAATGCAGCAGTGCCTTGCTACCTACTTGAGGACCTGCTTGAGACGTGTTCTAAGGAAAGGGTAGTTGCTGGTTCACATTATATTACACTAGCGAGAAGTACCGACTTTTCCTTTTCTCTGCAAACATCCAGAACTAAATTCTGTAACTAAATGCTAAGAATATATTTGCATTGTGCCAACTCAAAGATCAATAGATATGGATATAGATATAGATACAGATTTTTATATTTAAAGCCATTCTCGTTCTGCGTTGGAATAAACTTCATTCATTATTTGCTTGTTCTTGTTACGATTGTTGTCATTCTCTCACTCGCAAGAGTTTTCGCATTCCTATTTGGTATCGATGCACATGAAGAGTGGCTATGAAAGAAGGGAATACTGAATGTTACGTCATGCAGAATACACTCATTTACTTCGGCTCCTCGTGATCTACGCTACAGGAGAAGTGAGATACATAAAGTTGACAGTGTGAGGACAGACCTGGTAGCACAACTGTGCAACTACACAGTGTTACCAGATAAAATGGTGCTGCGGAATCGACAGTGTAGTACGGACTTTGCCACAGTAGCAGACAGCTGGTAATTTAGGACCATGACCGTGGATTACACTTTGGTCAGTGCTGGTTAGAGTGCTGCAACTGTAAATGGAAGGCTTTGTTTGATAGTCTTATGCTGATGCTGTCTGAATAAATTAAGCCATTGGATACAAAGCGGTTTAGTTTTGAGACCTAACCCACGAGGGGGGAAGGCACAGTGGTCTGCTTCAGGAATTCCAAGAAATAAAACACAAAAAACAACCCAGGAAGGGAGACATGCATTTGGAATCTGTTCATCGTTACGGGGTCAAACAAGAGGGTAACATTACTGAAACAATGATCGGGCTACTTAGTATATAATAGAGCATACAGATTTCAAGGAGGAAACGTATGAAGACGCAGACTTCCTCGTTATCAATATGTGCGGCATATCTTTCGTGTTAACGAAAGTAAATTCCCGCTTTACCTCTTCTTACGTGTCAAATGAAATGAATGCCATGAGGAATAGAATATTTGTTGACTGCGTCTCTTCTTGCTTCCATCCTTACCAACATATTTCTTCATTCTCGTGGTAATCATGACATTCTATGTGTATGCTGCAAAAGATTGCAAGTGGACAAATTCGACATCGAGGTGCAAAGCGTTATATTCAATTCGAATAAGCTTCCGGTGTATTTTTACTTCGTTTGTATTTTTAGATGATTATGAACGTTACGGAAAATTATCTCACATGCTTTATGTTGAATGAGAAACATTGAATGATCCGTTTTGCTTTCCCTACGTTGAAATGATATAATGTCGGCGTCAACAGCCTTTTTCCACGCCGGAAGCTGCAACTTGTATCATTCTGGATTAATGATAATTGAATGTCTCATATGTATACATAGCCCACAAGGCGACGTCAGAAACCATCAGGGGAGAACGCCGCATAAAAACCAAACGTGCGCGCGCGTCTCCACTCTGAAGAACCGTATCGGAGAATCACGGCAAGCATTTCGCTGAAGAGCTGCCTCGTCAGAGAGCCTAGAAATGGCAGCGTCGTAGCAACTATTTGTCAACACTCTGATAGTGCATTTACTTCCGGGTGTAGGTCGGCGTTACCTCGCTAAATTCACTTGACATTCGTTTTCCACATCGAAGACTCGTACGATATAATCCACTGCAAGATGACACAATTAGAAAGTATATTTAATTTCTGGACTCCAAGAACGGCGTTCTTCACATAAGTAACACCTGTTTGTGTGTGCATTCGGGAGGACGACGGTGCAATCCCGCGCCCGGCCATCCTGATTTAGGTTTTCAATGTTTTCCCTAAATCGCTTCAGGCGAATGCCGGGATGGTTCCTTAGGAAGGGCACGGCCGATTTCCTTCCCCATCCTTCCCTAATCCGAGCTTGTGCTCCGTCTCTAATGACATCGTTGTCGACGGGACGTTAAAACAGTAATCTCCACCTCCTCTGTTCGTGTGTTTAAGGTTGCGTTTTGAGGCTCAGGCAACATCGCAGTGACTATATTCCGCCTCTGGCCGCCAGTGTGTCGTTAGCTCAGAGGTTCCCTTGTGCGTTGCAGTGCTTGTACTATAAGACATAGCAGTTCGAATCACGGTAGAAGCCGCTGACTACAACCTTTTATTTTCCATTTTAATTAATGGAGTTGCAAACGGCTAGTACAAATTTCTTATGCGAAATCTGAAGAATGCCTTTAAACATCAATCTTCGTCCGATTTCGACTTAGTAAATTAAGTTAATATCATGGATTTCTGCTTTGCAAATTCCAAGGTGCTTCACTGTAAAATAGACCCTGAAAAGATTCAAACCGACTGTCAACGATATAAATTTGAGCTTTGTTCGTCATATAGGTCTAACATGTCAGAAGGTTGTTTATGAAGTGCACATTTTCATTAATGTAGTTCCCTTCTTCTAAATTTTTGCAATAGCATTTAACTGTAGACGTTTTCTAACACCGGCGTTAGCAATTCCTTTCCGTTCTCTGAAACCTTCAAAACGACAAATTTTTCTGGTTTAAATCTGATGACCTTAACTATCACTTCCGATCAACAATAAATACTTCATGAACCCATACATGGAACTCCAAATGTGCAGTGTTCCTGCACTGCTACAGAGCATGCATTGCAAGGTATTCACACAGTTTATCGCATAGACTTACCATAAGGAATGAAACAAGAACTGTAATACACTTTACACCACAGACGCTCACTCTGGCTTGACGAAAACATCCAAACATTGTTCCAAAGTTGCACAAATAATTGAGTTTGAAAGGAAAAGAAACGAGGTATGAAGCATTTATAAATTCATCGAATGTAGTGAGGTGGTTTAATTTCGTCCCAGTCTATAAAATTAATTTCGGGCCATACTCAGCTCTTGCCGATTAATGTAATATAATACCCGCCTACTAATCAGGGCGTCTGTCTCCGTTGCTTTTGAGCGTGAATGGAAATTGTAGAAATTTTCTGTGGAGCAACATTTAATAATAAAGCGTTTTAAATCATCAAAAGCGATGAGCGGTAGCAGGCGCTTTCGATAAAGAACGGGGGAGTGCAGCGCCGCTGCTGTCGCCGCGGTCGCTGCCAGTAGCCAGCAAATGGATCCTGGAGCTTTGCCGCATACGGCGTCCAGAGGAGGACAGTCTGCAGGAAATCTGCCGCAAAATCGTTACTGGATAAAATTTTGATATCGGTGGGTCACAAAGCGAAATAGATTGAATCTGCGCTACCATTACATTCACGTCTTCAGCATTCAGACAGAAGAGGCTATAAAAATATTTTATGCCAGCTGCTCTCGATCCACTGACATTATGGACAGAAACAACGCACGCTACCGCTAGACCACAGGCGTAATCAGCCTAGAGTTTCTCTATCATGGGACAAGTTTTCCTCCAGGAAGTGCCGCAGTCTACAGTGTTGCCAGATTGTGCAGATAACCGGACTTAGAGAATTAGCGAGTTGGCCAGTTTTTTTGTCCCATGTCGCGATCGGCGCGGACTTAGCCTCTGAAGCGGCCGGCCGCCGGTCAAGTTTTATGTCAAAGAGTGTACATTGACATAAGCACATGGTATATATGCATGATGCTAATGCTGGCTGTTAGTAATGTCACTTGATGGGGAAAGAAAAGGGAAGGCACTCTTAAATGCATATTAATTATTCGATATGCTAACACCCAGATAAGATAAAGAGGAGAGTTACATAGGTACATCGCATGCACATCAGCAGAATACAATTGTAATGAATGAAAATAAGTTTTAGTCACGTTAAGCCCAACGGAGAATACTTGGGAGAAAGCAGATGAGGAACCTCAATGATGAGATACAAATTCCAAATACATGATGAGCAAGTCCTTCAAAATATAGAAAAAAAAAGGGAGAGTAGAACGGTATGTCACATTAAACAAGATACCGAACCCTTATATATAGATTTGTGTAATTATTACGGCAGGTGTGTACCAAAGACAGGATGACCCACACCAAAATGGGAGTTAAAGGACAAAGGAACACTAACACTGTGGAAAGTGAAGACTGTTTAGGGAATATCCTTCAGCAGAAACTGCTGCACTCCTACAGCAGCACATCTCCTATGATGCATTATGTAGGCATGTTGTTGTTGTGGTCTTCAGTCCTGAGACTGGTTTGATGCAGCTCTCCATGCTACTCTATCCTGTGCAAGCTTCTTCATCTCCCAGTACCTACTGCAACCTACATCCTTCTGAATCTGCTTAGTGTAGTCATCTCTTGGTCTACCTCTACGATTTTTATGCTCCACGCTGCCCTCCAGTACTAAATTGGTGATCCCTTGATGCCTCAGCACATGTCCTACCAACCGATTCCTTCTTCTGGTCAAGTTGTGCCACAAACTTCTCTTCTCCCTGAACCTATTCAATACTTCCTCATTAGTTATGTGATCTATCCATCTAATCTTCAGCATTCTTCTGTAGCACCACATTTTGAAAGCTTCTATTCTCTTCTTGTCCAAACTATTTATCGTCCATGTTTCATTTCCATACATGGCTACACTCCATACAAATACTTTCAGAAACGACTTCCTGACACTTAAATCTATAATCGATGTTAACAAATTTCTCTTCTTCAGAAACGATTTCCTTGCCATTGCCAGTCTACATTTTATATCCTCTCTACTTCGACCATCATCAGTTATTTTGCTCCCCAAATAGCAAAACTCATTTACTACTTTAAGCGTCTCATTTACTAATCTAATTCCCTCAGCATCACCCGACTTAATTCAACTACATTCCATTATCCTCGTTTTGCTTTTGTTGATTTTCATCTTATATCCTCCTTTCAAGACACTGTCCATTCCATTCAACTGCTCTTCCAAGTCCTTTGCTGTCTCTGACAGAATTAGAATGTCATTGGCAAACCTCAAAGTTTTTATTTCTTCTCCATGGATTTTAATGCCTACTCCGAATTTTTCTTTTGTATCCTTTACTGCTTGCTCAATATACAGATTGAATAACATCGGGGAGAGGCTACAACTCTCGTCTCACTCTCTTCCCAACCACTGCTTCCCTTTCATGTCCCTTTACTCTTATAACTGCCATCTGGTTTCTGTAAAAATTGTAAATAGCCTTTCGCTCCCTGTATTTTACCCCTGCCACCTTCTTAATTTGAAAGAGAGTATTCCAGTCAACATTGTCAAAAGCTTTCTCTAAGTCTACAAATGCTAGAAACGTATGTTTGCCTTTCCTTAATCTGTTTTCTAAGATAAGTCGTAGGGTCAGTATTGCCTCACGTGCTCCAATATTTCTAAGGAATCCAAACTGATCTTCCCCAAGGTCCGCTTCTACCAGTTTTTCCATTCGTCTGTAAAGAATTCGCGTTAGTATTTTGCAGCCGTGACTTATTAAACTGATAGTTCGGTAATTTTCACATCTGTCAACATCTGCTTTCTTTGGGATTGGAATTATTATATTCTTCTTGAAGTCTGAGGGTATTTCGCCTGTTTCATACATCTTGCTCAGCAGATGGTACAGTTTTGTAAGGACTGGCTCTCCCAAGGCCGTCAGTAGTTCCAATGGAATGTTGTCTACTCCGGGGGCCTTGTTTCGACTCAGGTCTTTCAATACTCTGTCAAACTCTTCACGCAGTATTGTATTTCCCATTTCATCTTCATCTACATCCTCTTCCATTTCCATAATATTGTCCTCAAGTACATTGCCCTTGTATAGACCCTCTATATACTCCTTCCACCTTTCTGCTTTCCCTTCTTTGCTTGGAACTGGGTTTCCATCTGAGCTCTTGATGTTCATGCAAGTGGTTCTCTTTTCTCCAAAGGTCTCTTTAATTTTCCTGTAGGCAGTATCTATCTTACCCCTAGTGAGATAAGCCTCTACATCCTTACATTTGTCCTCTAGCCATCCCTGCTTAGCCATTTTGCACTTCCTGGCGATCTCATTTTAGAGACGTTTGTATTCCTTTTTGCCTGCTTCATTTACTGCATTTTTATATTTTCTCCTTTCATCAATTAAATTCAATATTTCTTCTGTTACCCAAGGATTTCTACTAGCCCTCGTCTTTTTACCTACTTGATCCTCTGCTGCCTTAACTACTTCATCCCTCAAAGCTACCCATTCTTCTTCTACTGTATTTCTTTCCCCCATTCCTGTCAATTGTTCGCTTATGCTCTCCCTGAAACTCTGTACAACCTCTGGTTCTTTCAGTTTATCTAGGTCCCATCTCCTTAAATTCCCACCTTTTTGCAGTTTCTTCAGTTTTAATCTACAGGTCATAACTAATAGATTGTGGTCAGAGTCCACATCTGCCCCTGGAAATGTCTTACAATTTAAAACCTGGTTCCTAAATCTCTGTCTTACCATTATATAATCTATCTGAAATCTGTCAGTATCTCCAGGCTACTTCCATGTATACAACCTTGTTTTATGATTCTTGAACCAAGCGATAGCTATGATTAAGTTGTGCTCTGTGCAAAATTCTACCAGGCGGCTTCCTCTTTCATTTCTTAGCCCCAATCCATATTCACCTACTACGTTTCCTTCTCTCCCTTTTCCTACTACTGAATTCCAGTCACCCATGACTATTAAATTTTCGTCACCCTTCACTATCTGAATAATTTCTTTTATTTCATCATACATTTCTTCAATTTCTTTGTCATCTGCAGAGCTAGTTGGCATATAAGCTTGTACTACTGTAGTAGGTGTGGGCTTCGTATCTATCTTGGCCACAATAATGCGTTCACTATGCTGTTTGTAGTAGCTTACCCGCATTCCTATTTTCCTATTCATTATTGAACCTACTCCTGCATTACCCCTATTTGATTTTGTGTTTATAACCCTGTAGTCACCTGACCAGAAGTCTTGTTCCTCCTGCCACCGAACTTCACTAATTCCCACTATATCTAACTTTAACCTATCCATTTCCCTTTTTAAATTTTATAACCTACCTGCCCAATTAAGGGATCTGACATTCCACGCTCCGATCTGTAGAACGCGTTTTCTTTCTCCTGATAACGACATCCTCTTGAGTAGTCCCCGCCCAGAGATCCGAATGGGGGACTATTTTACCTCCGGAATATTTTACCCAAGAGGACGCCATTGTCATTTAATCATACAATAAAGCTGCATGCCCTCGGGAAAAATTACGGCCGTAGTTTCCCCTAGGCATAGTAGGCAAATAAACCAACTTTTATTTTGCAGAGTTCTGTATACTGTTCTAGGGGTCAGTGGAAACGTGATTTACAAAGAGTTTTGTACCAGGGATATATTTATAGCTTTTGTGATCAGTTAAGCTTTTTGGTTGGGTTGATACAAAATTCTGTATGGCAAATTAGTGTAACTTAATAGTAAATCTACCTACTTATCTGTCTTAATTGAAAGAAATGTAGAGTGAGTACAAGGTATAGCTAACAAAGCTACTTTGGAACCATGATTAGAGCGCTTTGCAGAAAGTGATTAAAGATCAGAAATGTGACTACAGTTTTGACAATGGAATTATATGTAATAAAGAAAGGGTTTTTCCATTTCCAAAGTTGGAAAACACGATATGTTATGACTGGTTGCGCATAATTTTTAATGGTGTGAATCTCAAAAGCACCACCAGTATTGTTTATTTGTTTATGTTCAATAATTGTGAAGACATCATTGTCATTCACCTTTGGAGAGGGGCATGTGGTGTTGGTGGGACATGTAATCTAGTGCAGATCTGCAAAGCGGGACAATGATAGCAGCTTTATCACACTTTGCAGTATCTGCTGGTTTGGCAGTTTATTCCATGTAGTCTCGTCCTGGCTCAGAGATGTGCCACATAGCAATAGTACTGTAACAATCAATGTAACGGGGGTGAGAGATGAAACAGAGCAGTCATTCTAAAAAGAATTGTCGATCAACTTGTGCTGAGCATACCTAATGTCATAACTCATATTGTGTATGAACATTATATGACTTGTTTGAGTACTGTAATTGACAGATCAATATAATTATATATGGAACGACATGCTTTCCACTAACTGGTAGAAAGCTGAAGCAATAGATAAGCACTCAAGTTTTCAGCACAGATACATTTGCAGCAGAGAAGCAGTTATCCATCAGAACTACACAGTTTGGCAGAAAGGCAATTCAAGAGATATAAGTTCAAAATTTCCAAGATTGTAACCCCAACTCTTACACATTTTGCACATACAATCCACCTTACACTATTTACTCAACCAGCATCACAATCTTCAGCAGATTTGAGAATGAATCTCCTGTTCATTGGTGTGTTTGACACCTAAGTGTTATTTTGGCACAACATCCACATTCGGACCAAACATTATGACATCTACTTCCCTTCCTTTTTTAGTTCATAGGGTAACTTTAGTTTTACAACCTACACAATGACAGTCATGCAGTTTCTGCTGATGTCTAAGTGCTCTGTCAGTTAGCTTGTGTATGAGAAAAATGGTTTCTGCTTGTGTATTTCTGTAATTTCATGATAACACTTTTAAGACCAAACCTTTAACTTGCGTACATTTTATTCATTATTTAACTTATGTCCAAGGCTAATTTGTCATCTGGAATCTTACAATGCGCTATTACATTCAATCTGTCATCACATATACTGCCTGGCAACTAATACTGTTACTTTTGTCAGGTGGGAACTTTAAAAAAAATAGTCATGTAAATACTCAAAGCTGAACTGACAGCTTATGCTGGCTTCCATAGAAGACCAACTGTACTGAATCTACGTATTCTAATGGTCCATAGTGTACACTGATTCGACTTCCACGGCCATGTTGCAAATACATGCTGGCTTTCACAGAAAACCAACTGCAATGCATCTATGCATTCTGGTGAACAACGATTCAGTTTCCATGACCAAGTTGTAAACACACACCTCAATTGTATTACTAGCATACTACAATAGCATTGGCACTATAAATGATTCATTCATTTTCAAAGTATTACATGTTACAAACATGAGTGATGCACAAACAGAATTGTAAACCCACCAAGTTTGCATTGTGCCCGCCAATTGGCACTGCAAATGCGGTGTCTTGACAAAATGGCAATAAAGCAAGAAAAGAGTTTTGGTGTGTTGGAATATGTGAGATGTTTATCTATTACAACAGTGTAGTGCGACTTCAGAAGGAAATATGGAAGAGAACCACCACATAAGCAGAACACTGTGCATTGGTATTGATGATTTAGGGACACTGAATGTGTCTGTAAACAGAAATTTACCAATCAAACAAGTGTGCCAGGTGCAGCCATGGAGAGCATGAAACATCACAATGCAGGAAGCACTTCAGGATGAACACTTCACCTACTTCCTCATTGGAGCATCGATGGAAAACCAGACAATGAACTCCTGCAACACTGGACTGGGTGTTGTGGTGAAGATGATATGGCTCTGTTCCCTTGGGCCTCCTGGTTGCCTGACCTAACACATGCCTTTTTCCTTTGGGGGTACATTAAGGACTGTGTTTACACACCGCCAGCGCCAAAAATTTGACAGGATGCTGTGACATAAATTATGGAACAAACTTGGATGTATGTCAAGGGTGCAAACTGAAAACTTGGTGAGTTTGTTGTTCTATTCATCCATAAGTCATACCTGTACATGCAAAACTTTGAAAATATCGAGCTCTGAAAACAAATGAATTATTTGTAGCAGACCTGCATTAAGTTTGTATCACTCATATCCCACATGTTCATTCAGAACTCACCTAGTATGATGTCGCTTCTGGACAACAATGAAAGTTATCCCTGGTTTATAATCTCCTTCCAGCTTTATACATGCTTCACGGATTGCAGTTAGCTCATGCTGAAGAACCTGAAATTTATTTAGTTAAATTAAAATAATCTCTCTCAAACAGAATGGGATTATAAATTACCGCAACAACAATTTGTGAGTAGACGAAAATCCTTGAGTAATCATGAAAGCAAGGTCTCACATGTGTGTGTGTGTGTGTGTGTGTGTGTGTGTGTGTGTGTGTGTGTGTGTGTGTGTGTGCGCGCGCGTGCGGGTTTTTTTACCAACGGATAACCATCATAGGGCACAACAATCCATGTCTTCAACAAGCATTTTTTTGTTTTTCTGATTTTAAGCTGTATTCTCTCATAAACACCCCTTATACAGGGTGCAGAAAAACAATCTGCTAATAAAGAGGGAGCAAGGCAAAGGATGCCAAATCAAGCAAAATTTTTAAAATAACGACAGAGCGGAAACTCACTTTTGTGGAGATATGGCCATTAAAATACTGTCAAAATTCATGAGCTTGCAGAAATTTGTCCAGTAATTAAAACTGTTTAGGTGTTCCATCAGCACTCTTATGCCTTACTAAGCTGCTGCTGTGTCATGCTGCAGTTATGTTCCATTTTACTTGGTGCCAGAGTCAACACAAACACATATCCAAATTCTGGAGTTTTCAAAGTAATCTTAACTGTCAAAGGTGATAATGACATCCTTTAAAACATTTTATAGAACTGTGAACACCACCCAAGAAAATATTTTCCATTCTTATTTACTTAATTCTACTAGCAGTCTCCTGTCTCCTCCTTCATCCCCCAGTACATCTTTTCTCTTCCTTTTCTCCCGTCAGCCTCATTTATTTACTAGTAACAGTAAGACTCTGCTACAGTTCATCCAAAATAGCATTATGAAAAAGAGGGGGATGGGGGGGGGGGGGGAGTGTTTAGGGGTGGGAGGCCATGTACTTATGTAGATCCCGTTTCATCATTTCTAGCAAATCTGCTACACAATTTTGATAAAAGAAAATACATTTTTTGCATCTAAGAAACATAAAAAAATAAAATAAATAATCTAAGAAACATCAGTAATTTCTGAAATATTAATCACTCAAATTATTATCTGCAAAAAAGTATGATACCAGATACAAACTAAATATAACTAAAAACTGACACTACTCACATGAAGGAATTGTCCTTCTGACACACCATCTCTGTATAGTATGATACGGTGTGGTTTATAACCTCCTGTGCTTTTATAAAACATTATCAGCAACTCTCTGTAAAATCAGAAAAAAATTAATTCTTGTAGAAACAGTACACCACACACTAGTTAGTGATGTCAAGCGGAACTGAAGCTTGTAGAGTGGTTCACTGACATTTTAATCATCTCAAACTCAGAATAACTGAAAGCTACTGTTTTGGAGACAGTATTTCAAATTTGGCAGCCATTAATTTTGAGAAGAAAAATCACAATTTTCTTCTGAAGTGCGCAACAGTAATTTTATAACCTCAAGTGCATAAACGCAGCATTCACTTTAATTCTTTGTTGATAAACAAAGCTACACTAATAATATGTATCAGAAAGATAATACAATCATTAGACGCCTGAAAAAGACGTTATTTTATAGGCCTGCTCATGTAACATAATGTATAGTGTCAGGGAAATACACACACACAAAAGGATTTAATGTTTACAAGCGTTCAGAGCCAGTTGTCCCTTCTTCTGGCAGAAGATTTGAATGGAAGGAAAAGGGGCGAAGGAAAAGGACTGGAGAGGTTTAGAGAAAGGGGTATAGTTCAGAAAAGTCACCCAGAACCCCAGGTCAGGGGAGACTTACTGGATGGGATGAAAAGGAAACACTGATTGTTGGGGACTGCACCGGACGATATTTGAAAACCTGACAGCTTAAAGGTCGAAGAAAGACACAGTAAAATGCAAGTCAGATTACTACTAAAACATTATGCAAGAGTTAATAAGAGTGAAAAGCTAAGTGCACTGTATGTAACAGAGGTGGAGGGGGGGGCGGCGGCAAAAAGTAGACAAGTCAGAAAATGAAAAATGCAGAAAACTAAAATGGAGTGAAGAAAGGGCAGTTACTGGAATAAATGCCGAGATGGAAGGAATTAACGTAAATTAAGGCCAGGCGGGTGGCAAGAACCAAGGACATGTTGTAGTGCTAGCTCCCACATCCGGAGATCTGAGAAACTGGTGTCTTTGGGAAGAATCCAAATGGCAAGTATGGTGCAACAGGCACCGCGGTCATGACTGTCATGTTTACAGCATGCTCTGCAACAGGATATTGTGTGTTGCCTGTATACACCCCCTGCCTATGCCCATTCATCCTGACTGATAACTGAGTGATAGACATGCCAATGTAAAAGGCTGAACAGTATTTAGGTAACAGCTGGTATATGACGTATCGTTTCGCGAGCTGTTCTCTCTTTGGTAGTATATGTTTTGCCAGTTACAGGAAATCCGCTTTTGAACTATTGGGATAATTACATTCAGTGAAGACTGAAGTGAGAGTGGTTGTGTATTGATGTAAAGAGTCTGCATTTGAAAAAAAATGTTTGCCTCGAATGCCAAGGCTGTGTGGGAGGAAACGTTTCACATGGAAAGATGGCAAATGTCAAAATGTTAGTGCTGTTGTTTGTTAGTAGGTTTGATGTGGATGGAAGTGTGTAGCTGGCCTTCGTGATGATGAGATCAACGTCAAGGAAAGTGGCATGGGATGCAGAATAGGACCACGTGAAATTTAATTAGGAGAAGGTATTTAGAGATTCCAGGACTTTTAAAAGGCTGGCCTCACCATGAATCCATATGGCAAAGATGTCATCAATGTATCTAAACCAAACCAAGGGCTGAAGGCTTATGGATCCCAGGAAAGCCCCCACCAAGCGACCCATGAAAAGTTTGACACAGGAAGGAGCCACTGTGGTTTCAATGGCTGTACCCCTGATCTGTTTGTATGTCTGCCCCTCAAAGGTGAAATAATTGTTGGTACGTATAAAGTTAATCAAGTTGAGCAGGAAGGATGTCATAGACTTGGAATTAGGTGGGCATTGACTGAGGAAATGTTCAGCAACAGGCAGACCATGTACATAGGGAATGTTAGTATAGAGGGAGAGGGCATCAATGACAACAAGCAAGGTGTGGACTATCAAATGGAGAGCCACCTGCACAACGACACGTCATATACCAACTGTTACGTAAACACTGTTTGGCCTTTTACACTGGCATGGCTACCAGCCAATTGTCAGTCAGGATGAATGGGCATAGGCAGGGGGTGTATACAGACAACACACCATATCCTGTTGCAGAGCATTCTGTACAACATGACAGTCAGGACCTCTGTGCCTGTTTCACCACAAATTCCATCTGGATTTTTCCATTAAGACACCATTTTCTCATAACTCTGCAGGTGGGAACTAGCACTACAACATGTCCTTGATTGTCACCACCCACCTGGTCTTAATTTACATTAATTCCTTCTGTCTCATCATTTATTCACAGTAACTGCTCCTTTCCTCAATCTATTTTAGTTTTCTACAACTTTCACTAACTGACTTATCTATTTTTTGCCGTCCCCCCTCCCTCTCTGTTACATACAATGCATTTAGCTTTCACTCTTATTAACTCATGCACGATGTTTTAGTAGTAATCTCTGTCTTGCATATTACCCTGCCTTCCACCTTTAAGCTACCAGGTTTTCAAATCTCGTCCGCTGCAGTCCCCTTTCAAACCTTGTCCACTGCAGTCCCCGACAATCAGTCTTTCCTTCTCATCCGATTCATAAAGTCGCAAATGACCCAGGGTTCTGGATGACTTTTCTGAACTGTAACCCTTTCCTTAAACTCCTCTTCTGCCAGAAGAAGGAGCCACTGTCTCTGAAAGCTTGCAAACATTAAATTCTTTTGTGTGTGCGTGTTCTCCTGCCGCACTTGGGTGAGTATATTTTTTATCTATCCATTTACACTATATGAATATAATAGAGGGAAACATTCCACGTGGGAAAAATATATCTAAAAACAAAGATGATGTGACTTACCAAACGAAATCGCTGGCACGTCGATAGACACACAAACAAACACAAATATACACACATAATTCTAGCTTTCATGATATGTCTGCTTGTGTCTGTATATGTGTGGATGGATATGTGTGTGTGTGCGAGTGTATACCAGTGCTTTTTCCCCCCTAAGGTAAGTCTTTCCGCTCCCGGGATTGGAATGACTCCTTACCCTCTCCTTTAAAACCCACATCCTTTCGTCTTTCCCTCTCCTTCCCTCTTTCCTGACAAAGCAACGATTGGTTGCGAAAGCTAGAATTTTGTGTGTATGTTTGTGTTTGTATGTGTGTCTATCGACGTGCCGTCGATTTCGTTTGGTAAGTCACATCATCTTTGTTTTTAGATACATTTACACTATTTTATCAATAACTGATTACTTTCATTGTTATAATGTGTAGTGTGCTAGCTTCGAAGACAGGGAGGTGAGGCAGACCTAGAACAAATCCACACAGAAGATTAATGACTGTGGGGTGGTATACCAGCTAGCTTCAATACAGTTTTTTAGGTGATTTCCCACATCTGTTTAAGGCAAATGCTCAGTTGATCCCTACATTGCTATTCAGAGAATACAATACACAAACAGTTAAAATACGATAACACACAGAACAACATTTACACAGTTCATAGACAGATGGCACACACAACTTCGCTGACGTAGGTTACCTTTATGGCTGTATGGTGTCACGAAGCGCATCCAGCCATAAAGTTAAATAATAAAATGAAATTTGTCAAATCCTAAAACAGCAGACCATGTACTACATGGGACAAATGCACCAGAAAAGAAGAAAGGTCTATTTTATAAAATAATGTGCTAGAATCGAAAGATGTTTTCCCAGTAATTTATTAAGAGATTTGTATCTCTCTTCAGAACACCTTACACAGCTCAGACTTGCCATTCTAGGTATAGGTAACAGACTCTTCACTAAGTCAGCATTAACAGAGTACAGTACCACCCTGTGGTCATGTTGGAGTATAATAAACAGTTGTATTACACACGCAATATTTACTGAAATAAAAACAGTGTACACTCATTAAAGCAGAAAACTAACTACACTTTTTAACAGAACAAATGCTTCCTGTCTCTTCATTGGGTTTTTACACAACATCAAAGTTAAAGATAACGAGGGGGGGAGTACAAATAAAAGAGCTGTTGTACACTTGCTTAACTTTTAAGTCTCAACTAGTTGAAACAATAACTTAGAGCTGTGAACACAGATTATATGGAACTGTGGCAGTAGGAGTTGTTGGCCCAATTTGAAGGAGCAATGTAGTGCTTTTCAGTGTTTCCTCCACCTCTGCCTAATGTATTCGTCACTTCGTATTTCTCAAAATTTTGCTAGTTTAACTAGAAACAAACCATTTTCCTATGATGATGCATTAATCTTCACTAACTTGTAATACAAGTAATTGTTTTAGTTGACAATGTCAGATTTCTCGATATTTTAGTGCAACAAATAGAACCAAAACTGATGGGGTTTGGGGGAGATCTTTAAAATGGTGTATCAAGTACAGTGAATTTTCTGTACTATACAGATATAAATAAAGTAATCACCAAATATGGCACTTTAGCTTCACAAACATGTATACCAAAATAATGGTCGCTGTTTATTTTCCTCAGTCAGTCATATCAAAGGATGCATAATGTCATATACAAGTGTTTCCGGCAGTAAAACAGAACACTGAGAATGTTTATTTCAATATTTATTCAATACTCTTTTTATCATTTTGTGAATGACATTTGCAAAGGGAGCATGATCTGCTGCACAGACCAAGGCATAGGTTAGATTGAAACTAATTAGATGTCATGTTGATTTTCATATCTGCACAACTGAAGGCCCATATTTTTTTTCATGTTTACACTTACATTCTACAAAAATATTTAGTTTAAATGGTGCACTGGATTAAAGATCTCTCAAAGAGTTGACTACAATTGTTACTAGAATGAAGCGACCAACTGAGCAGTTCCATTCTGAATACATTCACACATTGCCCGTAAGTGTGCATTGCTGGGTTCAATTAGCAAGGTGTAACAGTTTTACTATTTTTCTGTGCCTTTTGCAACTAGTTAAGGGCATCCTTTTGTGTTAAATGAACACACTGGGCACAGAAATAATGTAAACAATGAAAACAAATCCAGAAAGTCAGGTTACCAAAAGCTGATTGCAACTGACTAGCAACTGGCATCTGAGGTAGCAGAGTGATATAACAACAGATAGCACACTGAGATGTGCTCTAATTTGATCATGCTGTAGTAGCTGTCCTTTAAACAACTCTCTGTTCCTCATTTTGTTGCCGGCCGGAGTGGCCGTGCGGTTCTAGGCACTACAGTCTGGAGCCGAGCGACTGCTACGGTCGCAGGTTCGAATCCTGCCTCGGGCATGGATGTGTGTGATGTCCTTAGGTTAGTTAGGTTTAATTAGTTCTAAATTCTAGGCGACTGATGACCTCAGAAGTTAAGTCGCATAGTGCTCAGAGCCATTTGAACCTCATTTTGTTATACTGACCCAGGTACAATAATCTGCCTTCCTGTACAGCTCTGGTGGGAAAATCAACAACAGAACTTAGGTTATGTGTTTAGTAATGGGGCCTGTAAATGTGTTTATTATATCCATATAATCTGTAAATTAGGCACAACTTCCGATGAACCGGAGCTTCTGTACACCCTTTTGCACACAGAAATCAAATTACAACCTGCACTTTTTAAATGTGGGAACAACAATTTTCATCATTGTGTACACTTCTACCCACAGTCAAATGACTATTGAAGTAAAGACTTGTGGCTTTATGAACAATAAATAGATGGCAGTGCAGTCACACAACTTTGTTCTGAACTGCCAACCAATATAAACAAATGGAATTTACTTTTAAAATACACATCATACAATATCTGATGCATGTAGAATCAGGTCACGAGGGTTGTAATTATGTATCTATTCCTACATTAACACCAATTTAGAAGAATCGTTAATTTTAGAACCCATATAAAAATGAAAATAACTGTCTGTTCTACAGCACACAAAATTATTTACTTTTTCTCACTGCTAAGGTGCACAACAAAGCGCTTTGCTATATTTAATTGTTCAAACAAGAAGATAATCCAAAAAAAGACAGTCCTAACCTGACCATACTGCTCAGTTCTTGGATGATTTCCTGGCGGTGCTGCTGGACTCTAACTGTTGCTGCATATCTTGAAGGGTGAGCATCCATTGAACCTACAACAGCTGCTATAGAAGGTTTCTTGTTATCACCTGCAGGAGGATGGGTGACATCTGCACCCAAAAATATTACTGGCTCATTGAACACCTGCAAATACATTATGAAACATTGTCTCTGTAATTCAAGCTGTCCTACCAAGTAAATCATAACTACAGCTCAAAAATTATTATAACGTTCAAAAATTACTGAACAATCAAACTTCACAGAGTTAGAGGTGGGACGAGGGTGAGGATAAGAAAACACTGATTCCACTAGTATAACTGATAACAGTTGTCCAAAAGACTAAAATTCCCACACCTTCACAGACTATTTTTACTACCCACTTTAGACTACAAATGAAAAAAATAAGACAAAAAATAAAAAGACAATACTGCTCCTTTTATGAAAAATAAACATGATGCTGATCAGAATGCTCCTTCCATTGCAAAGGCAGTATCTGCGTCAATTTGAAAGCAATTCCAGTTTACACTGTGGTAGTGCCAGAATAGAATTTATGTTTCTGTGGAAAGAAAACCTAAATGCAATACAGAATAAGAGGCGATAAAAAGTGGTGTTCAACTATAAGAACATGTTTCCTGGTCAGAGAGAAGCACAGAGTTTGCTGGAACAGCAAACATGATCAATATGTTTGAATGAACAAACAACTACAAACATAACATTAGTAAACATCTTTATAGAGTAACACACATTGTGTTGTTGCATAATGTATAGACTTATTTATGAATGAAGAAAAAAGTAATAGACTAAAATGTAGACAAATATATTTAGAAGTGACTAAACTTATCAGATATCCTCTCATAACATCAGAGTAGTTAATACATATATGGAATACATATGATCAGGTTACATTAACAATAGATGTAGCAGTTAATACATATAAGCAATAAATATGGCCGGGTTACACTAACAACACATGAGGCAAATATTAACTTATACTTAGCATCAATAGGCCTAGCCACTAAGGGCAGGTTTAAACCAAAGAAGAAAACAGGTATACTGCGTGATATGATAAATTAGGCAATTCTGTTCTCCACTGCTATCTAAATTAAGGCGTACATAATAAACCATCCCGACAGAGTAAAATATGCTGTATCCAGATTGAAACTCAAATCTTGATTTTATGCAGATAACACAATACCAACTGATCAGTAAAAACTGTACTAGCACTCCAAGTCTTAATCTAAAATCTTGTCAGTGTGTCTACCACTTTTCCACACATGACTCACATTTTTGAATTATGGTTAAAAAATTAAGTAAAAATATCACACAATTGCAGTGATGGACTAAGCCCGCTTTGGTGAAATTAAAAAAGGCCACCCGACCTGCTTAGGAATTGATGTATTTGTACTGTACATTTCGTAGAAAACGAATAATATAGACATTATGATTGACACAAATATAAAGCATTTTTAATTCGTGTACTATATGCTCTCATTGTTGTAATATACAAACTTAAAGACATTGGTGAGAAACTAAGAATACAAATCAGCATTTAGCACAGCAACCATCGCACAATAGTGCAAAGAAATAATAAAGAATAGCATAAGACTATTTCCTTTATTTTATATGTTTGGAAACAATGCTTGTATACTTGTAACAACAGTTTCATACCCTAGGTACTTGATAAAAGTTATTGATGTTAATATGGTACATGTTTCTGTGCCTTTATTTTACTGAAATTCCCAATAACGCCACTGAAATCTATTTCATTTGACACTTATATTTGTTCTCTAATGAATCAATAACAACTAGTTAATCTGCCCATTTTCTAACTTTAAAGATAACTTTTTATTAGATTCAGTTGAGAAAAACTTCTCTCGCATGATGTGACAGACACAAAAAGTACTGAAGTTATGTACAGGGTAATGATTCACTGAAGTTCCATTTAGTCATAAAGTGAAGGATTGCTTGGGCTATTTGTCTAGCAGCAACGCCCACACTTGTATCGACTCATGTAGACACCTATGATAACTTTATTTCTTGCATCACTTACTTCTTATCAAACTCATTGTAAATTTCTACTAGATTCTTCAGTGCTACAGCCAGTGTGTCACTGGAAGCTTCAAGCAAAAATTTTGGTTAAATGATTTGGAAAATTTTGGTTAAATGATTTGGAAAATTTTGGTGATTTCTTTCATGACTATTCTTGGATAAATCGGTCTACACATTCAGACAATAATTGACAAACTTTTTTCTGAATCGATAATTCTGTGTCATGAGCTAGTTCAACCTGCATTGCTTTCTTTTCCCTCATTGTTCCTCATTGATCAACGTGAATGTTCATAGCATTGCTGTCTACCTGTGTCAGACAGACAGTGAAAAAGGTCTTCTTGTCAGAGAAATGAAATTGTCAGCACAAGAAAGAGAGTTTGATGATGTCTTAAATATACATTTTCGTTTTTAGTCTATTATAATAATTTACTTCATTTTGTACATGTTCCTGATGATTTCAAAGTTGTCTCAATCCAAGAGTAATTCATAATACAGCTAAAAGCAATCAATATCACTGTTTTAAAACGGTCCTCTTGTCATTATAGGGAAATAAGATCGGCCTGACAAAAAGCCCCTTTACAAAACCTCACAGCTGTGAATACAATGCTTCAGAAAATAGCATCTCCATTATTTTACAGGCATTTTAACGAACTGGGAGTAATTTTGTATACAAGAACATTTTAAGACTAAAATAAAACCAATCATAACAAGTGGTCCCTTGTTACATTACAGTGCTTCATTCGTGATGGTACGCACCAGTACCTCTGATGAAAAAAAGCGTTATAATAAAGTTCTGAGACTTAAAGTCCAAATAAACACAATATCCCCCCCCCCCCCCCCCGGTAGGTCACAGCACCAAAATATCCCCCCCCCCCTCTCTTCTTCTTTTTAAAGTCAAGCACTGATTAGAGGTATACATGCCTACTCATAATGCCAATTTGCAGTTCTCCAAAGCTAAACACGTTGTTGGTATCGACATGGGCCACCACCTGCAGTTGGCTGCACCCTGTACTCTTCATGGCATCTGGAAGCACCCTTCCCACATCCGGAATGACTGCCTCTGGTATGCACACAGAGAGCACACTGGCTTCCTTCCCCTCATTGGCAGCCATGTGCCTAGGGGACCCCATTATGCGCCTAATGTTGGGAGATCCCAACCACCAGCAAACCCACCCTCTGTGAATGCCCAGACCTCGCAGGCCAAGAAGCTTCCTCTGGAACAGGATGGATGACTGCATCCAGATCAGAGACTTCGTCAGCCACAGATAACACCCGAAACCTGTTTGGCAAACGAACCGGGGAGGCCCTGCGATCAGCCCCTCGGAAAGTCTTTCGCTGCCTGTCAGACTTTGGAATGATCCCCCACTCGACCACGGGTGAAGACTCGACCTCAGTGCAGGCAATACCGGGGGCAGTCACAGCAGTGGACCAGTCGGAGGACACGTGGGACATGCTTGATGTCCCTTGCATACCCACATCCGACTCCCCACAGTGATGCCCCTTGGCCTGGCCTGGAGCTGGGAGCGAAGAGTCAACAACTCAGCTTGCATCTGTACACAGCAATCACAGTTCCTATCCATTATTGAAGTCTCCAGTTTGAAGCTTGTAAAAATATGTGCTAAATGAATGGTGAACTTGCCTTATTAGCAGCAGGAACTTGCGGTGCACTGTCACTGGTGGTCAAACTGACACTGAGCTGTTCTAATCAAAACAAACATTGATCTAGTAAAGTCATCAGAAGATTAAAACGAACTGCAAAACGATTTAGCCAAGATATCTGTTTGGCAAGAAAAATGGCAATTGACTCAAAATAATGAGGTCAACCGCATGAATGCAAAAAGGAATCCATTAAACTTCGGTTACATGATAAATCAATCAACTCTCAAGGCTGTAAATTCAATTAAATACCTAGAAATTACAATTACTAACAACTTAAATTGAAAGAAAAAATAGAAAATGTGATGAAGGCAAACCAATGACTGTGTTTTATTGGCGAACGACTTAGAAGAAGCAACAGATCTTCTACAGGATTGCCAACACTACACTTGTTCATCATCATTTGGAGTACTGCTGTGTGGAGTGGGATCCTTACCAGATAGGATTCATGGAGTACATCGAGAAAACTCAAAGAAGGGCATTTTTGTATTACTGAGAAATAGGAGAGTAAGTGCCATGGACATGATACAGGATTTGGTGTGGACCTCATTAAAGCAATGGTGTTTCTCGCCCGGCAGGTTCTTCTCACAAAATGTTAATCACCCAACTTACTCCCCTGAACATAAAATTTTATGCTGACCTACGTAGGGAGAAACAATCACCATAATAAAATAGGGAAATCAGAGCTCGCGCAGGAAGATATAGGTGTTCATTTTTCCACATGCTGTTTGAGAGTGGAATAACAGAGAATTATTGTGAAGATAATTCAATGAACCTCTACCAAGTACTTAAGTGTGATTTGCAGAGTAGCCATGTGGATATAGATGTAAACTGTGATCATTCCACAACTACAATATCTGCACGCAATGGGGGGAGGTTCAGAAGTTGGGTCTGTGGGTACCGAATGCTCTAAGTCAAAATCACAGAAATCAGTGGGTGGCCATATGTGCATCTCTGCTTGCTTGTCATCAATTGGGTACTGAACAATGGCTACCAATTCTATCCTGTACTGTTACTGGTGATGAGAGACGGTGTCTTTATACAAAAACAAGGAAAAGAAAGTAATGGCTGAGCCCAAACAAGGTAGCAACACCCCTTACAAAGACCTGTGTGTATTGACAAAAGATGTTATGTATCTGGTGGAATAGCAATGGTGTCGTGTACTACAAATTGCTTCCCAAAGGTATAACTATCATTGCTGACATTTATAGTCAACAACTGAGATGTCTTACACACACAAGAGTGCGTGAAGTGATGCTATTCCATGATAACGCCCACACACAGTCTGCTACACTCGAGGAGAAAAAAAAAAAAAAAAAAAAAAACTGTACAGGAGTTGGGTTGGGAAGTCATTCTGCAACCATCTTATTCAGCTGATCTTTCACCCTCAGGTTTTCATCTTTTCCACTCTCTAAAAACCTTCCAGGAACTCCTTTTCAAATGAAAATATGCTCCAAACATGGCTTGCTGAGTTCTTTGGCTCAAAATCACACAATTTCTACAATTGCGAATTCGAAAGAAGTTAGCCCAGTGTTGGCAGACTGTTGTAAATAGTGAAGAAGTTGTAAATAGTGTTGTATCTGTAGATAGTGGAATCACATACTGGGACAAGCAAGCTTGCTGTGGATGTAGTATCAAGGTGTGCCTTGGATGGATCTTGGATATCTTTCAAAGTGCTCACATTTTCTTTTATGACTTTAACTGAATTCTAATGAGCACTCCAGCAAGTATCAGACAGTAGTTACAAACTTTTTCCTTTTTTCTACAAGGAATTCCCGTCTCCATGTAGAAGACGACCTCAATACTAGACTGGATCATATTTTGCCATCAACTGCATCAATTCTCAGAAATTTCCTGTGTTTCCCATCAAATGTCTTCATGATCACTGCAGGAAATGTTCTGCTGGACTGAAAATAGTGTATGATCTAAAAGGCGATGAAAAATTATTCTCCAGTTCTGAGTCTCATCATTACCAATCTTCTGATTATCTTTGTTAATGGTTTTGTAAATGGATGTTCAGGCAGTGTTCCATACGTTTAAGGCTATGGATTTGATTTCCACCAATGACAGAAGCCAAAAATAAATATATTTTTGTTGCTATCATCCTTGGAGGTGAATAACTGGCAGAAAAAAAAAAAATTCTTCTTTGTTGATGGTCTTGTTCAAATATGAGTAAAACCTTGGTTAGTTCTGGTATATAAAATCTATATGACTAAAAGCTGATCTTGATACTACAGTTGGTAAAAATCATTGCTTCAATCTAGATGACTCTGCTCTGGTTCATCTAATCAGATTTTCATATTCATAAAATAAACTACACAGGGTGTCCCAGGAGAAATGACCAATGTTCAGGGTTATGACAGGTACAATCATTTGAAGCAAAACTCTAGCAAACATGGGCTCTGAAATGCATACCTTAAGAGCTATGAGGACTAGAGTTCAGTGGAAGAACCATGTTTCACAGCAGCGAATGTGAACAAGTGCTCATAGCTCTTAGTATCCACTTTAGAGCCCATGTTTACTGTACCTTTTTTTAATTTTGATCTATACTATCACCTCTCAAAAGATGGAACATAAAGGGCTTGCAGTAGAAGACTTTTGTTTCACAGTGTCAAATGTGAACAAGTGCTCATGCTTACTAGAATTTAATGCTACAAATGATTGTCCCTGTCATATTCCTTTATACTGGTCATTTGTCCTGGGACACCCCGTATAATAATTATGTATAACCTTTGAAAAAGTAATTTTTTGAATGTAATACTTAGTTAAAAAATTGATAATCACCTGTAAGCTCTTCACTGCACTTACGTGCATATTTTTAAACTGTACTGTGTACATGGCATAGGTATGGAATAGAGTTTCATGTAGAATAATTGTGTCTAGCAGACAACTGGTTATCATTCAACAGTTTTTAGATTTCATGCAAAACTTTTCAAAAATTTTAAGAATTCTGAAAACACCCATTCACAGTTTCCATTGTACAATTATTAGTAAGTAGGTAGGTAGGTACCTATGTACATTTGTATTTTGAATACATATGGGGCTTTGTACTCCAAACTGCTTTTTATTTACTGAACATATCTTGGCCTTTTTTGGCTTTTGATTAAAAATGGCCTGGACCCTCAAGATTTGGAGCCCCCCCCTCGATCCAGAGGTCCCTCCCAGCCCAGGTTCCCGTACACAGGGCATAGACATTGATTTACCAGCGGAAAAGTTACAATGCGCATTTCAGTAGTGACAGTCCCCTCTGGCCAAGGTGTGCACAAGCCAGTTTCCTGGTTACTGACAAACAATGTTCCCTCCAGTGTCCAGACTGGGCATTCAAGAATTTTGTATGTGTACAGCTGGGCTACCTTAAGTCAAGTTGGTTGCAATGTAGTCATGCCGTGTGGCACTCTGCTGCCGTACAGTTCTGTGCACATGAAACAGTCTCTCTGCTCCCAGTCCAGCCCTTGCAAGCGACGCCATCAGGCACCAACCCTATCAGCATCAATCCTTTCATTGCTAACCCTGTTGTCAAAGACATCGGTGCTGGCCCTGTTACAGCCGGTCCTCCATTCATCGCTAACCCTGTCATTGATGATGCTGGCATTCTCATCTGTCCAGTCATCACCGGCCCTGCCACAGTCGGCCCTCTTGACATTGCCACCTAGTTGATGCCGATGTCAGCTCTCTCGTCAGTGTAGTGGTCGCTGGCCCTGTCACGGCTGACCCTCTCGATGATTCTGATGTTGCTGCCTCCATTATCAGCTTGGCTGTTCCCACTGGCGCCACCATGGCCACTCCCACTGGCCCTGCTGGAAATCTCACTGAACACCCCCCACCCCCCCTTCGTGGCACCACTGGTCCCATCACGTGTTGTTCTGGACCTAACATTGCACCTGGAAGGAAATTGTGTCACAAGCCCTGCTTGCACCTGACCTTTTTCATCAGAAGTTACTGTGAAATGTTTAAGTGCTTTTTCTATTCTTGTCTCAGTCGTTGATGGTTCTGCAGTCTTGTTAGTTGTATCTTGCACTCTTAATTCAGATGTTCATACCAGTTTTGGGATTCTTTTTATGTTATGTTAGGTTTTGTTCTGTTCAATGTTTGTGGGATGCAAGGTTGCGTTACAGTATTCCATAACTCATTGGTCACTTTCTCAGGTGCATATTTACACAATGGATGATTGTTGGTTGTTTTGTTATAATTAATGGGACAATCTGTGCTGGAGGCTGTGTTGTGCCTCTCTTGGGTGCTGCACTTCTCCGAGTTAGTTGCACCATCTCTTTTAAGGGGGTGGTGGTCGGGATGGAGAGGTGTAATCAAGGTGTGCCCCTGAATTTTCGTTCACCACACTTATGAACAAAATTTGCAGGCCAGGTATGGCCCTTGCCTCATCTCACAGTATGTTTACCAATAGAAGAGTCACTGACCTGTTTACTGCCAAGCTTCCTGCAGCTGCCACAGCATCTGGGAGTGCTACCCATGCCAATATATGGTATGCAAGTCGAGGTACACAGTGTGGCAACCATAGGCACCTATTAGCCTCCGCACATGCAATCTTCTGCCGGACGTGTAATTAGGTCAGTGCTCCTCCCTCAGTGGCCAGTTATGCTCCATGCTCTGACCGACCAAGAGCCGCTATGGGTCTCCAGCGCCTGCCGCTGCCCCCAATAGTATTTTCTCGCCTTTGCTGTGAACCCTGCATGATGCTGCATTTCTGTCAGCCGGTCCCTAGGCACCAATTTGCAGTATCTGCAAGTGACTGCCCATTAGCTCACTGCCTTATGGGATCATGTCATTACAGCACCTCACTTGCCTACAAGCTCCCAGCCTTGTGGGACTGGGCCATTACTTACTCTCTCTGCTCCTTGCCACATCAACAACTATTGCCTTCGTCCTAATGCGCACATCTCGGGAACTGTCGAGTATCAAAATTTCTGTTATGCTGTGTAGATGTTTGTTTTCAGAAGAGGTATGTAGTTTTGTCATAATGTAAAGCGTAGATCTAAATACCATCTGTCAAACCACTTGGTTAAAGGACACTTCAAAATCAAACTCATCTTCATCTACATCTGTACTCTGCATGCCACAGTCGAGTGCATGGCAGAGGGCACTTCCCATTGTACCAGTTATAAGGGACTTCTTTCCCTTCCGTTCACATATGGAGAATGAGAGAATGATGGCTAAACCACCTCTGTGCATTCTGTAGTTCTCTTTGCAGTATCTACAGGATAGTATAATCCCAGACTCCTCACTTAAAGTCTTTCATAGGAGTCTGTATCTTCAGGCACCTGCCAGTTCAGTTTTTCAGCACCATTTTGATACTCCCCCATGGGTCAAAGAAACCTGTGATGATTTCTGCTTCCTTTCTTTACATACTTTCAATATCTACTGTCTGTCCTACTGGGTGCGGGACCCACACATCAGAGCACCATTTTAGAATAAGTTACAATAGTGTTTTCTAAGCAAACTAAATGGCAGACTGACTGTGGTCTCCTAATATCCCGCCAATGAAATGAAATCTGCCACCTGCTTGACCTACAACTGAACCTACTATACCATTCCATTTCATATCCCAACAAATTGTTAAACCAAGATTTTGCTTACACTGATTAATTGTAATTGTGACTTTTTGATATTTTAGTCATACGATTCTATGTTTACTCGTTTTGTGAAGTGTACATTTTCATTTCTGAAGATCTGCATCATTATGAAATTTGTTTTACTGTCTTTGAAATCTTATCATCTAATATTAAAAACAATTACAGCTGCAGTGGATAATTGCAGGACATAAACTAGACAACATATAACACTGTAAAATATAGACTAGCTCAAGAGACATGTATTTGTAACTTACACAAACTGTTATCGTATGTGACACTCTACCATGATCAAAACAACAAAGTGATTAATCATCGAGCATGGGATGGGCATGTTCATGTTTGCATAGGCACACAAATGATGGTGGCAGCAATAGCTGGTGTTTTCATTCAGCATATTATCACTTTTCTGGGGAACCAGTTTAGGACATTCTGCCATGTAAAATGAGCTTGCAGCACATAGTAACAATGCAACCAGTGAAAATGAATCTCTATTGTTATGTTACTTGCCACTCAAGTCATATGCAACCGACCATGTAAACTGGCAGCTGAGGTAACAAAGCGATTTAAAAACAGCTGCCAACAGTAAACAGTAACTGTCATTCATTTTGTTATTCTGATCCAGGTATAGGGCATTATTGGATACAAAAAAATCAACTGGGAAACATACCAGGTAAAATATAATGGTGTAAAATATGGACTAACTAACAGTACATGTATCTGTAACTTATACAACCTGTAATATGTGACTGCATGCTACTGTTGGATGCAAAAATTCCGTTAATACTCACTTTCGGCCTAATGCTTGGAACCAAAATGCTGTTAATACCTCCAAGTTTAACATTTATTTTGAGGCATAAATTAGACAGAGTTTGGGGCGAAGTTTTATTCACATTCTTTGCCTGAACACACTGTGTGGCCATTCCAAGTACTGTATCCCCAACACGTTTTACTTCAGCTGCAATCAAAATCATACACATTTACAAAATCCTGTTGGGAGAGTTAACACAAAAATGAAAAATAACAAAAACACAAGTTCTTAACTCTGGGTCTGTGATTTTTTTTTTATTAATACAACAGCGTACTGCTGCCAACATTTGCTGTCAACCATTTGAAATATGTGTCTACTGTAGTTCTGGAAATACTGAAACAATAGGGAGATTATGGGAGGCCATTTAAATATTCAGCCTAAGGGGTAGGGGGGTGGGGTGGGGGGTAGAGAGAGGATGGGTAGTACCAAGACTGGAAAACTGATTTAACACACACTAGTGTAAGTGCTAGAAAATTACTCATGTATAAATTATTGTGAATTCACAGAAATTCAAGAAATTTCAAAGATATACACTAGGTGATCAAAAGCATCCGGACACCTGGCTGAAAATGGCTTACAAGTTCGTCACACCCTTAGCCTTGATCACAGCTTCCACTCTCTAAGGCATACATTCAATCAGGTGCTGGAAGGTTTTTTGGGGTATGGCAGCCCATTCTTCACGGAGTGCTGCACTGAGGAGAGGTATCAATGACAGTCGGTGAGGCTTGGCACGAAGAAGTCACTGTTCAGAAACATCCCAAAGGTGTTCTATACGATTCAGGTCAGGATTCTGTGCAGGCCAGCCCATTACAGGGATGTTATTGTCGTGTAACCATTCCGCCACAGGCCATGCATTATGAACAGGTGCTCAATTGTGTTGAAAGATGTAGTTGACATCCCAACAGTGGGAAGCAAGAAGGTGCTTCATAGTACTTGCAGTGGATCCTGTTGCAGTTTGGAATTCCAATGTGCTGGTCTGGATAGATGTCTACCATTACAACCCTCTTCAACTGCCAGTGATCTCTGTCAGTCAACAGACAAGATCAGCCTGTACACTTTTGTGCTGTACGTGTACCTTCATGTCTCCACTTCACTATCACATCGGAAACAGTGGACATAGGGATGTTTAGGAGTGAGGAAATCTCACGTATAGACGTATGATACAAGTGACACCCAACCACCTGGCCACGTTCGAAGTCCATGAGTTCCGCGAAGTGCCCCATTCTGCTCTCTCATAATGTCTAATGGCTATTGAGGTCACTGACTTGGGGTACCTGGCAGTAGGTGGCAGTGCAATGCACCTAATATGAAAAATGTGTGTTTTTGAGGTGTCCGGATACTTTTGATCACAGTGTATGACACAAGTACAAACACCAGAAAACATTATTCATGTGAAATATAACCTGTCACAAAATAACATCACTTAACTATGCAAGTGCGACCACTGTGTCAGAACATCATCAAAAAAGAAAGGTCATCCTTAGTCTTACAAACTTTTGTTAATGCCCGAGTAGATACAAAAATTATGATGGATGTCCATGCACACTTCTACGTACAATGGGGGAAATTGTCTCGCACATATCCTCAGTGAAACGTCAGTGTTGCCCTCAAGTAACTGCCTCATTTCAGTTAGTAAAAATGATAAAATTTCATGAAGAGTTTGTTACAAATCTGTCACAGGTGAATTACACATATTTTGGCAAATAGTTTTGCAAGTATTGTCAATTTTAGATGGTTGTCATTAAGATCAGGCAGTTTCGCTAGAGCCTCAGTAGATCACGCTTGATAATGAACCAGTCAACGTATACTGCAGCTGTGACAGATTTGTAATAAACTCTTTATAAAACAAAAAGAGTTGAAACTGGATAAAATTTCAAATGAAGCTACAAAAAATTCTGGGGTAACACATTTTCAATCAAAATTATGTGCTCCCTACACAATAAACACATTCGGAAGCTTTCAGTGAAAAGTTTCTCATTGTCCTTTTCAACTACCTTTACATTTAATTTATTTGCAACGTCACCGAGTTTTCACACTCATTTAAATTTTGCAGTGATCTGTAAAAGTTAAGTGCATGCAAATAAGTTTTCACATCTGTAAGTCTTATTTTTTAATATGATACTTACTGTTACATCCACACAGTGCAACAAATTTGGTTACAGCAGGAACTATGAGGGTAATCCCAAAAGTAAGGTCTCATATATATATATATATATATATATATATATATATATATATATATATATATATATATATATATATATATATATATATATAATTACAGAACTTTGTTTGTGTGGCAGTTGGTCACACTGTTATGAAGAGTGCTTCACGCACTGTGTGTTAACATACGTACACCACACTGAGGCGCTCAATCTTGGCTTGGCAGTCGTTCAGAAAGGAGCTCCTGTTGGATGTTACTGCCAAGTGCGAACTGCGTGCAGTTATTCAGTTTTTGAAAGCAAAGGGCACAGCACCTATTGAAATCCTTCGCCAACTGACGGAAGTGTATGGTGAGTTGTGCATGGATGTCAAAAATGTTCGTAAGTGGTGTAGACAGTTTGCAGCTGGTCAGATCGAAATTCACAACGAACAAAGGAGCGGGAGACTGTCAATTTCTGAGGAGACAGTGTTGAAGGTTGAGCAAAGTGTGCATGAAGATCGGCGGATCACCCTGGATGATCTCTGCACGTCGGTTCCTGGGGTTTCCCGAAGCACCGCTCACACAATTTTAACAGAAACATTGAACTATCGGAAGGTGTGCACATGATGGGTGCCATGTATGCTGACTGAGGACCACATGTGGCAATGAGTTGATACTTCCCGTGTATTTCTTCACTGCCCTTGCACCCGAATAGGACAACTTTCTGGACTCAATTGTCTTTGGTGACAAAACCTAGGCATACCACTTTACACCTGAGACCAAGCAACAAGCACACCAGCGGCAGTATCCTTCTTCAGCATGGGGAGAGCTGGTATGACAATGGGCATACAAAAACTGCCACAACATCTACAAAAATGCATCGACAGAAATGGTGATTATTTCAAAAAATAGCTAAATGTTCAAGCTGTAAACTGATGTAAATCATTGTAGAAATAAACAGGTCTATGTACTTATAAAAAAATAGGAGACCTTACTTTTGGGATTACCCTTGTAATCATTCAAAAGTGAAGGCTGTTAACAATAATATATGGCTTAAATGAAACAGTACCCAAGTGTAGTACAACATCTAAAGAATTACTTCAGGGTGGCTTTTTTATGGTTGTACTACTAGTCAAATGCTGGTGCCTCTGCTGGGATGTGGCTTTTGGCTTCTATGAAATACTTGTCTTATTTTACAAAAATTATGAGGTACACAATTTTGATTTTTACACATCTTACAGTTTGATACTTTCGATCGATAACTGACTGAATTTGTTTTCATTGTATGTCGCAGTTACTGCGCTGCATCAATTAAGTAAAGAACTGCACAAAATTTTGCAGAGGTAAAAACACATTGCATAAACTTTGCTTATGGTTGAGTTTAGTTCGCACATTACAGTGTATGAAGTATAGATAAGATATTGAAAATTTATTTAAAATTGAGAGCAGAATGATATCTCATTTAGTTATTTACTTTTGTATCCGACGAGATGGGTGCACATGACACACACATTTCCTTCCCTGCACATTGCGTATCATGTTACATAAACGGTTCAAGATATCAATACAAAGTCTTCTCCAAATGATAGCACACAAAGAAGCACGTATGTTGTATGATAAACACTCCAAACTTTTTTATTCACTGAGATGTGAAAGTAATTCGCCCGCAGCAGTCATAAGTTGGAGGCAAATGACACGTAAACACATCAATAGCACTTCAGGAAAAGCCAGAGACCACATTTAAACATGTCCTCAGCATATGGGGAGGGGCAGACCATGACAAGTTAACTCGACCACAGTTAAGAAAGAGAAAGGAGAAGATAAAATCCAGTGCCAATGCATATTCCACTTTTCTCCAACTGCACCAAGGGGAATGCAAAACTTAACATCCTCATCTGATAGATGGATCATCATCAACAGTGTTGCAAGAACTCATTCCTTGAAGCTCTACTTACTCCACTCTATCAGAGAAAATTCTGATAGTGAAAAACTTCATACTGCCACCTTTTCTTCTCTCATCAGCCAAATACTGGCAGTGAAAGTTTTTCCTGCTACCAGAAGTCACTCAAATCGAGTGCCACTGTACAAGTGTGCATTTACCATTATGACTATGGTTGCAGATCTTTCACTGAAACCTCATTTTCCACATTTTTTGAAGTTATTTGCAGAATGGCACACTGTACAAATGCTTTAAACACAAATTTTCAATACCTAAAATATGAAAAGTTTCTAACAATGAGCTGTGAATACCAATGACAATGTTTTTTTTTGTGATTATTGATTTCAGAGTAATTCAAATTGTAAGTTCCTAGTGCTTCTTTTCAGTGCTATGGCTTTGTTTGTACTTACCATACACTGGAGTCTTTCCAGGAAGAACCACCACTACAAGCTGAAGTGCCGTAAATGATGACTTCAGATACCTGAACATTGGCTCGACTTGGTCAGGACCAGTGGCGTACTTACCTAGAAAATCAAGGCCACTATATAAAAGCCAGTTGACATAAAGTTCATCAGAAATTAAGGTCTATCAATGTTGGAAATGGATAATACAGAAGACTGATTGTAATCTTCTAGACGGCATCTAAGAATTTGCCTGAAGTGATGCACTAAAGCCACAGCAAATTTGAATCAGGATGGTTCGCTGGTCATGCGAATTCCACTGATTACAAATATGAGTACTGTGTCCTAATCGTCATACCGTCTTCATGATAAACTATAATTTGTGAGAATCACGCAAATAAAAGGGGGAAAAATATTTCAAAAAGAATGAGACAATGCAGTACCACAAAACTTCACAACAGATATTCAAAATTATACTACTTTCAGGCATGCAAAAGTATATCCATAGTCATTTTGTACTGAAAACAGTAGACTTTAGGCCAATTGTTCTATTGTTCTAAGACAAACAGTTAGGAAACACTTTCATGTTTACACTGCAACAGAAATAGTAGCCACATCTATAGTGCACCACATGGGACTTAACGCAGCACAGTCTTTAGCTTTATAGATTGTGAGTATAGTGTTACTGCAGTTCCTGAGCAGATACAGCACGAACTACACTAGGGAGCAGCAAAAACAACAGCTGGCAGGTCTTGGTCAGTCCTCCCACCCCTCTTCTTCCCTCTCTTTTTAAGTGCCAGTGAGAATCCTTTGCTCTACTGCTGGCTTGACCAATGACTCTAATGCATACTGTTGTCACAGTGTGATTTCTGACAAAGCTGCTGCCCAGGTAGCATTGTAAGAAGCAACAACTACCAAATAAACTCTTATTGGTAACAGAGTTCATGTAGCAATATTGCATTGCTGCCGGCACAGCTTTTTAACTTTGATATTACCCAGTATTCGCATGCGGGTTTTGCGTAAGGAAGTGTCACATGTTTGCAGAGAGAGCTGTGGTTTAAACTGCATTGTTAGAGTGTCTTGAAACTCTATCATTTTAACCGGCAAACAAAACTAGCAGAGACAAATAAATAGAGATAAATATATACAATTTCCTCTTGGCTTTAAAGACAATGCCATAAGTGATGAAATCTTATAAGAACTGCAAGACTGTGTGGTGTTTCACTATGAACAGTACAAAGAATATTTGGAGTACAATGAATGGAAATCAAGTTTCAGCTCCAAGGAAAGGCAGTGTAAGAACTGTCAATTATTTGGATTATTTCCAAAAAGACATTGTTTATCATACTATGCTTAAATTTGACAAACATACGAGGTGTGGCTAGAAAAAAACCGGTAAACTTGTTCGACAAGATCGCCGTTTGACAATCAGAGCAGTGTCTGAGTTAACAGGAGTTGACAAGGAAAGTGTCGAACAAGTTTACCGATTTTTTCAATGTTTGCATCAGTTTTTGCTGACAATGGTCTGCCAGTGCGAGTGTCATCACTGGTGTCTTCGCGGCCATCTTTAAATAGTTTAAACCACTCAAACACTTGTGTTCGCGATAAACAATCATCGCCGTACACTTGTTGTAACATTACAAACGTTTCACTTGCAGATTTTCCTAGTTTGAAACAAAATTTGATGTTAACACGCTGTTCTTTCTGTACACTCAACATTTTCCGACGCACAGACAAAACGTCAACTACTTAAAACAGACGCCACGGGCAGACTGAGTGCAGGAGGCAGATGAAACTCTAGCAGTAGGCGGAGCGAGAGTCACGTGACAGGCCACGCGACTTTCAGCCTTATTGCATTCGTTTTATTGTTTCACCAGTACTAGTCCGGTTTTTTTCTAGCCACACCTCGTACAAGAATGATAGCCTACAATGCAAAAAGTGGTGATGCTTTACATGGCAAGCCTGATTTCACAGGAAGCTAACATTCAAGTGGAAGAACTCTCAGGGTGTATACGTGGGGAAAAAAAAAAAAAAAAAAAAAATCCCGGATTTCCCGGTTAAAATTACTCTTTCTCCCGGGTGAAGATACACTTTTTCCGTGTTAAGTGACAGTATACTTTTCCTTGGAACTGTAAAACTTATCAATCCTTTGAATGGTTATGGTTTTATACACTGGCGTAGTACTTCTCGGCTCTTTAGGGAGGAAAAAAAAATTTTTTTTTACATGTTTTGGAAAGATCTATGATGTGGAGCAACATGTACGCAGATATTTTCGTATCACGAAAGTGTACATTTAAATTCCACTAAACGCCACATGTTACTTTCCGAGGCATTGAAATCAAGATTGAAATGCGCTTTTGTAGCCAGTCATAGCTCATGTCACAAGATTTCGCCAGCCGATGACAGAGGATATTCAAGCATAGGACACCTGATGTAGTCAGGCAATAGTGATGTCACTCTTAAGTAGGGCGTGCACACAAACAGAAAACGTTAATGGTTTAAATCATTATACATACTGTTACTACAAGAAAAGCTGAGATTTCACATATTATCTTGGTCTCTAATAAGCTGCAGGAGAAGCTAAGCTTTCACATATAATGTTGATCTTTTTTGCACGTGTTACACTTTACGATACATCCCACAAATGTGCCAGTAAAAATTTTAATGAAGACATAAATGTCTTGATCTTCTGGGCTCGAAATTTTTCTAAATGTTTGTACTTAAAGACTTTATTTTTAAATGAGAGTCAAACGCTCTGTGATTTAAGAAATTCATTGTATAATCTTGCACATAGTTCACCTTACATAAAAGGAAATTTACTTTGGGGGGGGGGGGCGCTTTTCAAATAACCATTCGCAATATTTTCCCGTGACCTGTTACAAATAGATTCGTTTCAGTAGTTGCCAGAGAGCAACAGATAACAGGCGTCACCGCGCTTGCAAAGCTACTAGGATGCTGGAAGTGTGCATGTTCGTAAGACATTAAAAGATCTTACATTATGTCATAAAAGAAACAAGAGCATCGGAATTTCGTGAACCATACTAAAACGCATAATTCGGCTTGAAGTGCACATTCATATGTGCAGATTCGGATGTAAATTTTCTTGCAGTACCAGTACTGTATTATCTAATGTTTGGTTCTTCATTATGGCATAATGTCATACATGCTAGAAGATGAAAACATGCACTTTTGAAGTGCAGCGAACAGTTGAAACTATCCCATAGTGTGGAATTAAACACTGTCGTTTCAAATAAATTGACTGCCTCATCAGAAAAGATTAATAAAAGCCAAATTTCTTTAGCAAATCGACAAAAATAACTTCATTGTTCTGCAAGGCGATTAATACTTGACTGTCAGAAAGGAGGAAATAAAATAAAATCTGAAACTAATAACATATTTTAGCCTTCCATACTCAATGTATTCACTTGATAGCTCCTGGCCACAGAAATCCATCTTGTTTTCACTTGATTTGAGAGCAATGAACGAAGAGGAAACAGCAAAATAACTAAACGTAAATGCCGGTCTCATGGAGATTATCCACTTTCCCGCTCTAACTCAGATTGCTCTGTGCATCAGAAAAAAAACTCGCAATCAATATTGGATGGGATAATTTGTAACCGGGAGATCAAGAACTCTTCAAAAAATTTGCATTCTTTAATGCCTACAGCTTATATCTTGCTTTTTTGTGTGACATAAAATATATATAAGATACATGAAACCAGTAGAAGAGACAAGCAAGACAGTACACTTTTCTTCACTCCGTAAGTCCTAGCATTTTTCCTCTCCAACCCTGTTACAGCTTTACATGGCATGCTTTCCTTCCTGGGAAAGAATCTATTACCTCATCAAAGATCGTCAAATGTTTTGCTACATGAAAAAAAGAAATGTCTTTACCTAATACTGAAAAAGCTGTTAATACAAACAGTACCCAAGACTTGTGTGGTTCCTCTATCTGATTACGTGTATTTTGTCACGATCTGCTAGATAAAACGAAATAGGCCTGTCTAATATTGCAGCTATTGTAACACATACCAAATAAACGAGACTGTTTTGGCACAAATGGTCATTTATATAACACGAGGAGAAAATATAATTCACAAAGTACCAATATCAAATGCTTATTAGGCCTACTACAAGCAAAAAGTTTTATGTTCGGAAATAGCTTGACATTTCATTCATACGCTCCAGCTTCTCAAGCATGAGATCGAAAAGTAGTAGTATGAAATTTTTATATAAATTTGGAATCATCTTATTCTTCCATAATTTGTGTGATGTCCCCATTTCTCCTCCTTCCTCATTCTACCAAAAAATCTTGTTATCACTAACTCTAACTTATTCTCAGGTTAACTTTGCTAACCCTACCACAATCAATGGTTTAGTTATCCTTATTCTCTGGTTAGGCGTTATTACGTGTTCATACAATGCATTTTCCGCGTTTCTCAGGCGGCTGCTACCGGGAACAGTACAACTGGTCCTGTTAGTCGTTTATTTCCACTCTGGTAGTCTGAATCTATGGATTTTGCTGGTAATTATAACAACGCTGATCATTCACAAACACAGTCAACCACATAAAAAAACAGTGATTGCCATTCACCCGTTTGGCTTTATTCCACTCAGCTCGTATAGCCCCAACCCCTTCTGTCAGCAGGAAAGTTTATTTTTAGATGTGACGGGATTCCCCTGGCAGATACTTGGTGTACACTATACACGCATTCAAAATTCAACTTATGATTCATTCAGAAATAAACTTAGAATTTGTTCTAAAATGTTAAAAAACCAACAGGGATGCGTTTCAAAATCATATGAATAATCGACAGCCCAATGTGCACTGAATACTAGGCGCTTTGTGAAACAAGGTTTTTACCCTCAAGAATATGAATTTGGCGGCCTCCTCCCATTCCCTGTAATTGCCGCCCGGGGTAGATACCCCGGTTTGCCCCCAGTGAATCTGGCAACTTGCAAGCTCCAGTAAAATTTTTCTGGGTAGCATTTTGCTGCTGCTGCTTATACAGCTAACAGTCACACTTCTGTAGCAAGAAGCGGGAGAAGGTACTACACATGCGCGACTCAATTGCGCATGCACATGAGCCCGCCTGCAACTGCTCAAACAAATCTAAAGTAAATAGTTGTGACGTCACGCTCATCGGAGACGGAGGAAATTCGTTATAATGAAGCATTGAACAGTCTTCCTAAGGCCTTTAACACATTTTGCTGTTGGCAGATGCTTGTATGAGAACTGTGTTTAGTAGTTGTATATGGCGCATTTCCTTTGCAACTTAAGTTTTATTTTCGGTGTTTAAGTGTGCACACAATGCTGAAAATCGGCTTTTGAAGAGAAGACACCTGAGAAAAATTAGCTACAAGCATTGTTAATTTCTTCGAATGACTTCTGAATAGTGAGTCTTCAGAATGGACAGGACAGTTACACAACAATAAATTGCATTAAATGTTAGGTTTCTGGTTCCTTTCTCTGCCCAAAATTGTAGATGATATTCCCCCCGCCATCCAAATAAAAAATATATACAAGGCAGAACAGCACCTGAAGAACACTGCTTGTGCTAGCATGTCTGCCAGTGTTTCTTAAGAGGAGCGGAAGATCAGTGCTTTCTGCCTTGTACCAAGGTTAAAACTAACATGTAAAGCTAAGGTATGCTTAAATGTTCACATAATAAAGACTGAAACTGGTTTACAAATTAACAGAGGAACAGCAATAATGTATTTTGGCAGTAATATAAGTTCTAAATAATTTGAGAATACATTAACGCAAAAAAGCTGCTGTTTCACTGCAGTTTTTATAAACATTTCTTCAATCTCTGGTTTTGCAACTATTATAAAATAATCAATGCCCACTTCTAGCTATAAAATCTTTATTGCAGTGATCTATCTGCTGAATTCAATTACCATATTTTCAAGTGAAAGCCTAGTAAATGCATTGTGCATACATGTGCCAGACAGCATTGTCTGATTGTATAGTTTGCTAGCTTCATCTTTACATATGCGAGCCGAACACTTCCAACTTGTGACAACTAACATGTTAGGTGAGGGAAAGCATACAGAAAGGTCGGAGGGGGAACCTTTTAAACTTGTCCCTCCAGGTACCAGTTTTATTTATCCCAAGTATAATTCAGTAGTTTTCATGTTACGGAAGGAGGCAGTTAAGGTAGATGTCTCACTAACAAAACTTCAACACAAGTGGCACAATGTGCGAATAATTCTTAACATCACTCATTGTCAGTCAGTACTTTTTCATGCAGCTGAAATGGGGGATGGGCTATCACATATATGCCTAATGACCTAAATTTGAGCTATCATTCAAAGCAGTGCACCACAATTTGGAATACAATACTAACATAAAATATCTTATGACTGGTGTGATTTGACAGGCAATTCGGTGCCCTCAAGATTCAGAAATAGCAGAAATACACTGCACACCCTACGTCTATTCAAAATGGGAACATTCACCAGCTACCAAGAAACTTGCATTGTTCATGTTAATGAAAAAATCTCAGCAGACCACGAACAATTGCACTCTACACGACAACAGAAAGCACAAAGTGCACACATTTATTTGTGGATCACTGGAAGCCATTATTGGATATGGGTTGGTAAAAGTTAACCACAGATGTAGCTTCTTTCGACATCATAGCCGCTATATCTGTTGTGGTTACATGCGATCTTATTATTACATGTTGTTACAGCTACTACAAACCTTTAAAATTACAACTGTGGTTATTAAACTCTAACTAGTCATTTAGCAAACATTTCATACTTTCACTAAATTCTTCATTTGAGAACCACATGGCTTTGTTCATTTCTAAATTATCCAGAGCTCCTAGTTCCTCAGTTGAATCTCTGGTAGGGACAAGACAGAGAAGCCATTTGACCAACACTACAGCGCAAATTATCCTTGCACAGTGTAAGAAAGTTTGCAACAAGGAACGTATGTGCACTACTTCGGATGTGAGATCTTGCCATAGTTGAAAGAAAAATGAGCATGTATGACCTGGATATTCTTCAGCTTAGTAAGACTCAGCAGAGAGGAAATGGCCATTTCATGACCCAAGGGAGAAACACTGTATTTTTATTGGAGTAGTGAACAATGCAAATATGGTGTTACGATAGCCATTACTACCAATGCTTCCTACTCCGTTGGTCTGCTTCACAGTTGTCCCGCTGGAAAATTCTCTCCACTTAATCAGTGAGAAATTCGGGCCCGAACTGACACAACTGTTCAGGCACGTGTTAACATCTACGTACTTTGTCTTCATTGGTCAATACTACGAGAAGCCATGGGGAGCCCGCTATCCCCAGTGGTGGCCAACCTGTTCATGGAGAGTTTCGAAGAGGAAGCACTGGAAGCTGCCGAACTGAAACCTGTATGCTTCTTTCGCTACGTGGACGACACGTTTGTCATGTGGCCACATGGACAGGAACAGCTACAGATTTTTCTACAACATCTAAATTCAGTCCACACTAACATTCGGTTCACCACGGAGACTGAGAAAGATGGAAAACTATCCTTTCTTGATATCCTAGTGGAACATAGGTCTGATGGCTCACTGGGTCACAGTGTGTACCGCAAGCCTACACACACTGACCTGTACCTACATGCCTCCAGCTGCCACCATACGGCGCAGCTTAATGGAATGCTCAACACCTTGGCATATAGAGCACACTCAATATCTGATAAACAGAACTTGCTAACGGAACTCAAACACCTGGAGACCGTGTTCCACAAGAATGGGTATGGCAACCGCCAAATCCAAAGGGCCTTCCGACAACAGAAGTGCAGTAAGAACCGAGATGAAGAACAACCCGAAGAAGAGAAGCAAGCTCTGGCCTTTCTGCCGTTTGCTGGCAACGTGTCGTCAAAAATAGGGAGACTGTTAAGGGGACACAAGATTGACACAGTCTTCCGACCACCAACAAAGATTTGTGACCTCCTAGGAACAGCAAAAGATGACGTAAGCCTTAAGAAAGCGGGCGTATACAAAATCCTGTGCGGATGTGGCAAATCCTACATTGGCCAAACAGTTCGCACGGTCGAGGAGCGATGCAAGGAACACGAACATCACGCCCACTTACTCCAACCCACCCATTCGGCCCTAGCAGAACACTGCACTGACACCGGACACACAGCGAATTCGAAGAGACAAAAATCCTGACGACCAAAAGTGCCTACTGGGACAGTATCTACAAGGAAGCCATAGAAATTCGCACAACAGATAACGTCATCAACAGGGACACCGGGTTTCAACTTAGCAAGGCCTGGAAACCATTATTAAACACCATAACACCATCAAAGAGCAACGGCGTGAGCGGACGTGAGATCCTTCCGCCATGGCGGATGGAGATGAACTACGCCTACCACCGGGTGTGACTGCCGCTACCGCCCCCCCCCCCCTCCCCCCTCACGGCACTCCGCCGGCCGTCTGCACCGGGGTACGACTCGGGACCCTGTGGACATAAATACCACGGACACAGCGCAGACAGATCATTCCATCAGCACCACCATCCAAGAATGATTTTGCAAAATAAAAAGTGCATGAATGTCACACCATATCAGTGCACTCAATACTCTGGTGCCACGGCAACTGTGGACGACAGAATGGTCTATATAAGACACACAACGCGTACTGCAATGCTGGACTCAGTATCTTTGACTAAAGAAATGTGAACATTTTCCTGCTAGCTGAAGTTTCTCAGGTGGTATAATACGGACACATGAAGACGGCAGTTTTACGTGGCAGACTTTTGCACTGTAACTGCATAAAATACTCGTAGAGGTCACACGCCTGGACTACCTCGTTTACCACACTGCCAACCTCAGCAAGCAGTTGCACTGTAACCATTAGAAACTGTTTTGTGTTGAGCGTTGTTCTCTTCTTTTCTTATTTTGAAATGAGTGAAGAGACTAATCCTGGTCTGTCACAGAATCTGATTACAAACCTCACAACACTAGAAGAAATCAGCAATCACTATGACCATGTGCCAGTTGCTTCTGCAGGAACACAGAACACAAGTGTAAGCTGGCTGCCCTACGAGCGTGACACTGGGCTTATTTCCCGGTACCATTCCTCTCCACTCTGGCACTCATAATTCTTGTTTGTTTACACTCACAGCCAATTGCCAGTTTATAGTGCCCGCACTCTGCACTACAGCGACCAGAAAATAAAAGCTGTCTATGTATTTCGACCATGCCAAAAGTCTTCCTGTAACATGCAAATAGAGTTATATTCGGTTCTATTTCTATGTTAAGTACATTGTCGGTTACCCCTGTAGCATTGTAAAGTATGGGTCTTACAGCTATGATTATCCACAATATGTCAAAATCAATATTGTGCTGAGTTTTGTAATTACTGATTTGAGTAAGGAAAGAAAAACAAAGTTCAGATGCATCGTAAATCAGGGAAGCACACTGTTCAACAGTACAAAAATGCTGCTGCTCCGCACCAGAAACAATCATTTGCTGGAAGCTTAAATATTGCCGAAAGAAGCAAACAAGCACAAACCATTTCAGAAAACTTTGGAGCAATAGAGTCCATCATATGTGCTGTGGCATTCAACAAGTAACATTCTATCTGGATCACAATCATGCTGCTGAACACTCGGAAATGATGGGGTTTACACATATGACACTTGTGTCCCAATGTGATCTATGCCACCACAGTGAGCTTCAGAGCAACTGACAGCTAAGGTGACGTGTACCACCTACACAGTACACAAGAGTTCACGAAATGGGCATGTGACTGCACCACTCCCCAGCAGCAGTTGTTGTTGGCTGTATCTGTCCTTGCAAATCACACAGTTTGTTTACAGAAATGGATGGGCTCTATCAGAACACAAATTTCCTTCCTAGTGCATACACTAGCAATATTTTTCTGTCTGTGGTATACATAAAGCAAAATTTAAATATTTGATGATGGTGGTGCTCGTTCATCTCATTGGTTTACATACATATGTGCACTCAGAATACCGGACACGGTCGATATTGCTCTGCACATAGGGGAACTCTGCAGCGTGCTTCTTCCACACCATGTTGTCAGAACTCAACATACTCGACACTGACATATGAGTGCATGTTAATGTGACGACATAATACATTTGTACGTCTTTTCATTTACACAAAGAAAAATTGAGATGCAAATTCCACCAAAAATACATGTGACTTTAGGTGAAAAAAGCAATCACTATGTTTTTCTTTAGAGTCACTTAAACTCATTAGAAGATAATTTGTGTAGATTACGAACAGGAGAAAACCTTGTGAGGTTTCAAATTTTACGTTCTCCCATTCTGCGTTTTATTTTATTACTGGAGTGCAGATGAACACAATGTTCTAACTTCTCCTAATGAAAATAAGGGTAGATCCACACAACAGTGGAGCAATCAATTCTGTAGTATTAACCCTTTGTACTCTGCAATGCACAACAGGGCATCTCTTTGCGCTCTTATTTAAATCGCCACTGCCTGAATGGCATGCATGCCACAGAGAATTTGCAACTCTCTTTGTGGAAACAGTGACTGACCAACAACTAGAGTATATATTAAAGCAAAAAGTGAGCTTTCATTCAAATACATTTATATAGCATTACAAAACTTTTCATTGTGTGGATTTTTTTTAAATTCTGCAAGGTGGACTGTTTCCATCTACATTTAACTTACAAATGAATCACTGTCACCATCAAAATCATTGTCACTCTTGTTTCCACTTAAACATTCCTCTGAAAGCTCTACAATCTCTTTTTTAGAAAGGACCGATCGTAAATAACAAGCCATTTCTGTCTAATAACCTTGAACGTAATAATTACATCCATTCTCTTCACAACTGCTACAATTTGATTCAGAGTTAACACAGGCTTCCCTAGATGGCAGTACTATACAGCATTGGTGCCTAGTACAGTCAGATTTGAGAACGGAATACGTGAGAGCTATGAAAAATCATGTCGAATAAGGCTCGATGTCAGAGCAGAAAACAATATTTGCAATATCGAGCACCACTCACTGCTGGAGTGGAAATGAGTAAAGTATCTCAAGCATAGTTTTATGGTCCACTTGATCAATGACCTTGACAACATCACAGAGGCATACAAACAGGGTAATAATAGTTGTTCAACTCCTCCAGAACTTAATTTGTAATATTACGTGTAGCTTTGTGAACACTCCATCGCTAATGCTGAGTTTATAGTCAGCCAGCACGTCATGCTATGAAAAATGAGTCAGTATTCTATTGCATGCCACTTGTTCAATTTTGATAAAAGACTGTGAGAAAATGGATTGGTAATCACAGTTGATATTCTTTCTTTCTATTATTGATAGCTGTCACTACTATGAATTTACCGTATCTGTAAATATTCCTTGAGTGACTGAGTCATTACGCACACAGCTTGAACTTGATGACTTTGATACAGCTTGAAATTTATTTCTTAGCAGAAGAATAGCTCTTCTTAATGACATAATGATTTCTGAAATCTCTTTCAAAGTGCATTTTTAGCATAATGACTGTCAGTGTTGTAGAAGGTTGTAGAAGTTAACTACAAGTGTAAATTAAAGCATCTAAACTCAAGGGAAAAGAGTGTAACGCCCTCAAGGACAAGGTCATTTTATTGACATGTGAGGTGCCAGGTAGTTCATCACTGTAGGAGTATATGATAAATTCAGACCAAATGAAACACACAGCACAGGATGCCTAAACTGTCGCATTAATACACAATGAAACCCCCTTTGCTGGCAGCACAGGCATGTCTTCTCACATGCAAATGATCATAAAGGCACCAAATGTCATTCTGCGATAGTTTGTCCCAAGAATCTTGTGGCTTTAGTTACAATTTGGCACTGGTTTCTGCGGGTCCTGGAGAAGAGTCGAGTTCTTGTAACATCACGTCCTGCACATGATCAATCTGAAATAGATATGGTGATCTTGCTGGTCAGCGCAGTAGTTGTACATCACGAAGAGCACATTCTGTCTAATGCAGCCGTATGTGGATGTGCATTGCCCTGCTGAAAAAAAACATCACCATCCCATTGAAGAAATGCCATTAGTACAGAGACAATAGCATGTGCAATATAGTGGACATTGTCTACTTCACCCAGCAGAAACACCAAATGTGACCACAAGTTGTAACTGATGGTCCCTCACACCACGAAGCCTGGGACAGGACCTGTTTCTCATGGACGAACGCAATCTGGAATAGGCAGCTCACCAGGTCTACACCATAAATATGTACATTCATCACTTCCATTCAGACAGAACCTTCCCTCATCACTGAAGACAACAGAGGCCATTCGACTCTTCAGTCAACTTTTTCATGAAACCTGTACTGCCTTGCTTAGTGGTGTCATGGGGTTAGTGGTACCCTCGCCAGGTCCACAATAGTCCCTGACAACACAGCTGGTGCAACATGTGCCCGGACGTCATCCCTGAAAAATGTTCGGTCAGCCACTAATGCTGAAACAATGCATCAACTTCACGGTTTCTGTACTATACAGACATCCAGAACCTGGTCCACAGGAGTGGCAATGTTCCACAGACTGATGATGAAAGTAGCAACACACCATTGATACACTGTCCAACATGTGCATCAATCCATCAACATGTCCATCCAGCTTTCCCCATAGCCCCACAGTGAATGGCCGAAGCTACCCAACAGGAGTACGTACTTGTCAATGGGGCATGCTTGTACCCAAGAATGAATGTTGCAAACACTTAACTTCTAAACTCAGCACAGTTACTGCTTGCAGAGTCAAAACAGAGGATGGACAGACAGGCCTCCTGAGTGCCATCTGATAGTCGATGACCTAACACAGAATATTACAACACCTCAGTATGCACATATTAACCCTGGTGCTACTGAACAGTCCTTGAGAGGGATGGATTTTTCCCAACAGTATATATTAATTATGCTTTAACATATAGATAACAAAAAATTCCATCTTTTGCAACTGAATGTTTCTGCATCAAGTTAATCATCAGCAATTGCAATATTTGCTACCATTGTATCGAAGCAGTCAATGAATGTGGTGGCTAATGATTTCAATATCATTACTTCCATCACCAATTTTACCTGGAAACTCAATTTCATCCACTTCACTGTTTTTCTTTGGCTTTGCTATAATAAATATTAACTTGATATCACTAAAATACTTCAATACCAATGACAATAGTAGGCATCAATAAATATATTCAATACATAAAAATGCTTACAGAAACAAGGTTGTCCAATTATTGGCATCCCTGCATCATTGCTTATTTTTTGAAGTTGCTGCGTAAAATTCCTGTAAAGAAAAACATCAAAATGAATTAACAAATGCAGAACGCAGGGACAATATTTTCTTCAAAACTGCTATAGCTTACCTCAATGCATCCTCTCTCACTGTTCTCTGGGGAGCAAAGCAAGCTATTGCCCAGACTCTTATTTCAACACCAGTAAAGAATTGTTTGCCTCGCATGTCCCACACACCTTGATTGGGCATTGCTTGTTGCTTTGTCTAAAACAAATAACCAGAGCTATTCAATTTCAGGCTAGGGGTGAAAACATAAGACTTGAATGAACGAAGACCAAATCAAATTTAATATAGGTTGGCAATGGCAGCAAAGATATGGAATACTACCCCTCTCTCTAATGTTGGCAAGTACACAAAATGGTTTTCTAAACTAATACCACCAATGAACCTGGCACACACACAACATAAGAATAGGTCAAAAACAATTAATTATAATTTTTTGTTGAATATGCAAAACAACCTGTGTGTGAACTGATATAAAGGTGAGAGTTACAAACCTGGTTATGAAGGAATCGTTAAGAGATGATCAAGAACACAAGGAGTGAGACCTTAGGTACTTATTGAAGGATAACCAGTCAATAGTATACTGAAAATCGATGAGTGAAGTGTTAATATGTTTTCAATAATAAATATTTGCAGAAAGCTTGGAAAGAAGTAGGTAGAATAGGATGGCACAGCATAGCAACATACGAGGGTCACTCGAAAAGAAATGCACACAATTTTTTTTTAAATCCATCTTTTATTCTACATGTTTGAAAGTTTTACAGTGTGTAGATACATCCTTTAGGAACAATATTTTCATTTCTCCACATAATTTCCATCCCTCTCAACTGCCTTACGCCATCTTGGAATCAGCACCTGTATACCTGCACAGTAAAATTCTGGACCAACCTGTTGGGAGCCGCTGTTTGGCAGCGTGCACAAGGGAGTTATCATCTTCAAACCTTGTTCCACAAAGAGAATCTTTCAGTTTTCTTTCAGTCGCATGGAGACAGGTCGGGACTGTACGGCGGGTGTTTCAGTGTTGTCAATCCGAGTTTTGTGATCGAGTTTTGTGATCGCTTCCACTGTTTTTTGACTGACATGTGGCCGTACACTGCAACAGCAAAACATCCTGCTTTTGCCGACGTGGCCGAACACGACTCAGTCAAGCTTGAAGTTTCTTCAGTGTAGTCACATATGCATCAGAATTTATGGTAGTTCCACTTGGCATGATGTCCACAAGCAAGAGTCCTTCGGAATTGAAAAACACCATAGCCATAACTTTTCCACCAGAAGGTGTGGTTTTGAATTCTGTTTTCTTGGGAGAATTTGTATGATGTCTCTTAATTTCTAGTGAAACATGATGGACCCACGTTTCATCACCTGTCACAATTCTTCCAAGAAATTCATCTCCACCATTCTCATACTGTTCCAAAAGTTCGCTGCATACTGTTTTTCTTGTTTCTTTGTGAGCCACTGTCAACATCCTGGTAACCCATCTGGCACAAACCTTTTTTAACGCCAACACTTTCAGTATTCTGCAAACACTTCCTTCCCATATCCCAACGTAGCGTGACAATTCATTCACTGTGATGTGTCTGTCAGCAGTCACCAATCTGTTAATTCTCTGCACATTGTCTGGAGTGTGTGCAGTACGAGGCCTGCCGCTGCGAGGATAATCCTCAATATTGCCATGCCCGCTTTCATCATGTAACCTGCTTGCCCACCGACTAACTGTAGTGCAATCGACAGCAGCATCTCCATGCACCTTTTTCAGCCTCTTGTGGATGTTTCCCACAGTCTCGTTTTCACAGCACAGGAATTCTATGACAGCACATTGCTTCTGATGAACATCAAGTGTAGCAGCGACCTTGAAGACATGCTGTGACGACGCCATTCACAGGAACAGGTTGAACTAAGTTTGAAAACAAGCGGGAAGGATGTGTCTACACACAGTAAAACTTTCACACATGCAGAATCAAAACTGTATTTTTACGAAAATAGTGTGCATTTCTATTGGAGTGGCGCTCGTATACTGGGCTTAAACATAGTTCTTCACAGGTATATGAATATTATACCATGTAATACTTAATCTTCAAAACTCTTTGTAAACATATAGTAACACTACACAACTAATGGCTAAAATGACATGACTTCGCAGGTAACATCTATAATGTTGGTGGAAATAAATAAAATACAACTGTCAAGTGTTACTAAATAAAATAATATAATGGAGTACACTGTTATTACACAAGATTTGTTAACAGCAGTTACCATTCAAAACAGAGTATTATAACAAAATGGAACAAAAGTTGGAAAATACATCCTTCTATGGTTTAAAAAAATAAAATAAAAAAAAAACGCGTTCAAGGCTGCAAAATCAGAAAATAATATCATAAATTAAATTTCTTAACCAACACCTTTCAACACGCTTTCCAGCATCTACAAAACCGTGTAACTTTCAAATTTTCTTCCAAATTCACACTTGCTTTCCTGCACTGCAAGAACAGGTTACAACACTTCCTCAATCCCTCCTCAATCTCTGCTTTCTTTTCATGTCCTTCTGTAACGAATTATTTCTGGGCTGTGACCATCAGTGTGGACTAGTCACTACTGCAAGTGACAGCATCTGTTTCCTGGCGTCCAGGGGACGGGAATTATCACGCCGGTGGTAAAGTGTTTGGTCTCTGTATAAACCAGCTAACAGGTGGTCACCTGGCCTGACCAGGTGGTTTACAAAGACAGCTGTTTCCCACAGGATGGCTAGGTTTCCTAGTACCTTTTGGGAGTAAGCTACTGAAAGTGGCAGTATGCAGAAATACATTACAGTATTACTATGAGTGCTAGCAGAAAATGGCCAACTGGAGTGCCTACTTTCTACTCTGGAAGCTACTTGGGTGAATCGCCTCCACAAGAAAAGAATGATGTGGAGCAGCTTGCAAAATGGAGGGAGTTGGGAGGCAGTCCTGGTGGGATGCAGGTGGTGAATTTTAAGCCATCTGGGGCAAAGTTGATCTGGCAGTATGTATTATGGAAGTCTGTATTCAGGAACAGCAAAGCTGTTCTCTCAGTGTGAAAGCTCATAAAGTGTTCAGTAGTGCGTTTGCTGGCACAGGAAAGGTCTTAGTCATTGCATGTTTTCAATATGGATGTTGTCATTGTTTAGTGAACATCCACTTTGAACTTATCCATGTCCCATCCCTTAATTCTCATCTTTCTGCAATTTCTTCAGTTTTAATCTGCAGTTTATAAACAATAAATTATAAACAGCATTCAAATCTGCCCCTGGAAATGGTTCAGTTTTAAATTTGGTTTTGAAACCTTGTATAAGTGAAAGAGACCTGCAAACCGCATAAGGTTTTAGATGGATTATATATAATGGTCAGACCCTTTATGATTCTTTAATTCCATTAACAATCTGAACAATTTCTTTTATGTCCTCACACATTCTTTTAAATTCTACAACTGCAGAGATAGCAGGCATATGAACTTTTACTACTGTGGTGTGTATCATGTTAAAGATTGTGTCTATTTTTACTATGATAATGTGTTCACTGTGCTGTACATATTAGCTCCCCCACATTCTGATTTGTTGTTAGAACTACTCCTGTATCACTTCTATTTTATTTTGTTTTGATGTCCTTATACTAACCTCAGCAGAAGTACTGTTCTTCCTGCCAGAAAACTTCAGAAACTAGCACTAAATCAAACTTCATCCTAACTATTTCTCTTTTTAAATTGTTTAATTTACTAATCCAATTAAGGAATCTAATACAGTAGACCAGGCTCATCCAAGAATTGCGCCCCGTCCGCGACCATGTGTTGCTAGTGTCGGCATAGGAGTGAGAGAGAGAGAGAGAGAGAGAGAGAGAGAGAGAGAGCTGTGGAGCGAGTGAGAACGAACAGCACTGCTGTGCACTAGTCTGTCCCGTGGTCAGATCAGACATAAACAAATTTTTCTATTTTAGAAATAATTTTATGTAATGGATATAGAGTCTCATTCTTACGGTTAGTAGTTACAAGTAAATATTTTTTATTATACTTCGTGCTACAGCTTTTTGTATCCCTTTTCAGAGTTTAGAAATCGGATCTTTAGTTTGCTGTTTTGTACGTAATAATTTTAACTGATCAAGTTTGAAAACTTATTAAAATAGAATTAAGGTTATAAAGCTCTTTAATTCTTAACATTTTACACGTATTTCTTTTTCGACGAATCGATTTTGTCTAGGTTTGGAACAATATTCCGTGAGACTGCTAGTCAAATTTTTAGAACTGTTCTTAGTTTTAGCAAGTTTTAAAAGAGAGAAAAAGCGCTCACAAATATACGTGGAACCAAACATTGAGGGAACTATGGCCGCGTGCTTGTGCAAAAGTGGATATTTCTCTCGTGGAAGACAGCTGTAGAAGTCATCCAAAGTTTTACACATAAGAAAGCGGTCCACCAGGCAGATATCGCACTGCAGGTCAATCAGCTATAGTTGGAACACTTGTGAGACGTCCTCTGCCCGAAGGGAAAACGGGCGAATAAATATATCTAAGGCCGGTTGATGTTCACTTATCTCCAAAAATCTGTTTTCAAACTGTTCTTGTAATTCGCAAATGATTTGAACATAATCTGAAAAAAATCCACATCTTCTTTAACACTGTCTAGTGCAGAAAGTGTCCACAATTCTTCTCGCGCAACTGGTTTTCCCACAAAGTATTTAAGTGGCCAGTAAGGTCACTCAAAAATGCAAAATTTGCCACCCACTTAGGATCACGAAGTAATTCTTCTGGACGTCCTTTCATTTCCAAAAAGGTATTTATTTCACCCCTCAAGGAGGAAAACCGATGAAGCACCTTTCCTGTGCTCAGCCATCGTACTTCAATGTGGTAGGGGATGTCCGGGTATTCCGCTTCGATATCAGCCAGAAATTCTTTAAATTGGCAATGTGCGAGTCCATGCGATCGAAGGTAATTAACCGTTCGAAGAACTGTGTCCATAACATTTTTTATGTTGACAATCTTCACACAAAGTGTCTCCTGGTGCATCAGACAATGGACTGCCGCGAATAAGGAACAGCCGACTTCAGCCCTTTTTGACCTGACGTAACCCAGGAATCCAGTGGGTATCCTTCGTAGCGCAGGGGCTCCATCCATTGTTTCACTGGTCAGGCGTTACCATTTTAAACACATTGACTCTAACATGTTTTCCACGACTAGAAAAATATCCAAATCCGTGATTGTGTCTTTTAATGGTATAAGGTCGAGAAATTCTTCTGTGACACACCTCGAATGAATATAACGAGCTGAGATATGTCCACAACGTCAACGACTCGTCAAGAGCGATAGAAAATGACATGAAGTTTGCTGCTCTCTCCATTAATTGCTGTTCCATATCTAAGGCCACATCTTCGACTCGGCGAGCGATAGTTTGAGGCGAAAAAGCTATTTCTTCAAATTTTGCCGTGAGGTCTGCAGGACAAATACAAGCCGCCGAGTCGACCAGGCAAAGAATGGCTATTAATGACACTTTGCTGACCGAGAGAGCGATTGTGAAGGGTTTTCAGAAAGTGGCAAAAATTGACGCATTGTTTCTTATGTCTGTGGACACGATTTAATGCAGCCCAATTATAAAAATTAGCCAAAAAGAAATGTTCCTTGTTGCTGAAATCTGATATTCTATAACTGGCACATTGCTAAGTGACATATCAGATTATAAAATATAATAAATAATAAAGAGTCATACAATAGGAAACGCTTACTTTACTCTAATGCTGCTTGAAATTTTCTTTCACTTCTTCAAGTGTTGACTGGCGATCCTCTTGCGACAAATTTTCGAACTGATATTTGTGACAGGTATTAAAATGCCGTTCAATCGAGTACTTTTTTAAATACGTGAGGTTTCGATGACATACTAAACATTTGGCATGATTTTCGGCAGCAGTACAAAGGAAATTAATTTCCCACTCTGGTTTAAATAGTAAGGACGTGCCGCTCCTCTTTCTTTTTGTCTGCTGCTGTTGACCATCCATCTCAATCCACTGAAGCCTTACGTCTGTTGACTAATGGCTTTGTGTCACTTTTGAATGCTGCTGGCGCGGTGGTCTGTCATCCTTAACGAAGCGCGTGTACAGCGGCATTGCAAGGCGCGGCTTGCGGTCGGGCGGTCCGCACGGCCAGCTAAGCGATATGGCTCGGCCACTGGGACAACATACGAATTCGCCCGGGGCGCTGGCCGCGGGCGATCGCGGGCGCTGGCGCCCCAGGGGCACAGTTTGGACGAGCCTGCAGTAGACAATGATCCATAGAGTTACAGTTTTGTTTTTCCTGAGATGTCCCCCACCCAGAGATCTTTATGGTGAACTATTTTATCTGCAGAATATTTTACCAAGAGGAAACCATCAATATTAAACCGTTCAGTAGACCTGCATGTGCTTGGGAAATATAATGTCTATATTTTCCCTTGCTTTTGGCCTTTGGAATATTAACATGGCAAAGGCATTATGGTTTAATATTACAAGGCCAGATCAATCTACAGTTCAGCAGTTGCCTCTCTCCACTACTGAAAAGGCTGCTGACCCGCTTCAGGAACTGCATTTTGCAACACATAATACCAAGTAAAACTGTTAATATTGTGGGCACACACACATCTGTTATCTGATAAATCCTCCCTGTTAAAATATGCCATACTGAATTACAGAATGAATCTTCTACTGTGCAGAAGAGTGTACAATGTTTTGAAACTTCATGGCAGATTTAAATCGTGTTTATAACTGTATAACTGGGACAAGAGCTTTGGAAAAATAAATAAATAAAAATAAAAAAAATAATAATAAAAAAAATAATTAATTAGAAAAAAATAAATAATAATAATAAAATAAAATAAAAACACTTATAATTTTTAGGAAATACTCTCCCCGACTGAGTTAACCTGGACAAACAATGCACAAGCAGGCTTCACACTCATACTTCTGCCAGTCCCAACCCTGCACACAAATTGTAATCTACCAGGATGTTTCATGCTGAATTCTAGGTGCTAGAAAGTATTTAATCCAGTGATAAAACTGGTCTAATATGCAAATACAACGCTTGCCCAATACTCAATAGACTCACATTTTGTTCCCTTTGCAAGCTGCTGAACTATACAGAATAGCTTCTGCACATGTAGGAACATTACAACCACGTGGTTGCCAATACTTAAAGCCTTCCAGTTATAACAATACCATGACTGACACCCTTGCCCGCAAACTACCAATCTGCAAGTGTTAGCTGGCGAGCCTCAGCTTCTACAACTTTTTAATTTTCTCACTTTTCTGGTAGACAGGCAATTGTTATGTCGCAACTACAATGTGAGTTAGTAGCGAGCCCATGAATACAGTAATGGGGCAGACTCAGTTGAATGAACATGTAATGCAAGAGTTGCAAGCCAAAAATACATAAAGAGGATTATAAAGTGCACTGAAGGAAACAATTCACTGAATAATAATCTCGAATCGCCGAAACTTCACAATTGGTCAATATCTTCAAAACAGTGACTGTGATACAATTACGCATGTTTTCCACTGTTTGATGATAAACAAATCAAGAAAAGATGTCACCTTTTGTTTCACAAGAACCTGACCAATTCTTATTTTTAAGTCTGTTGCAAATGATTACAGTTACACCAAGTGCAATTAGGTTCCAGTTTAGTTTTTCTGTGTGATCATGGCTGAAGTCTCCAACAGCCACCCATTAGGGCCATGGTCAGATATCTTAAAATAACAGCACAAGAGTTTACATTAACTTCATGGATGAACAGTGCAAACGGATGAAAATGTATAGGCTTTCATGATTAATGTCCTTTGAATAAAATCTTTTTGAGAACTAGGCTGATCATTACGAAACATTAAAGATAACCCCAAAACTGATGTTTCAACAATCTTCCACTGCTTCACTTCAGGGCGACTTTATCATGAACATTTGTGTTGGAAAGACAGTAAAAACATCTGTTTCATAGTTGGTTTTAGTGTTTTATTATGACACAGCTTAATATCCAAAGGGATTTTATTCAAATGCTAGCTGAGTTCAAAAGATGCACTATCGAAGTTGATTCTTCTAGAGCAGATTTCAGGTCTCCAAAAAGGTACTGATAGGCATAAAAATTATTCCATATTTTACAATTTTTTTAACTTCAATAACTTTATTTGTTCCCATAATAGTAACTGAAGCATAGCTATTATTCAGTTTTGAGAATTTCTTAAGACTTTTGCAGACCTCAACAACATCCAAGGTAATACAGATAAATTGAACTATTCTCTAATTCCAGATTATACTCCTGTCAGCAATACAAACCTACAGTTATGTGAATCTCTCCAGTGACTTTCATGAATTCAAGTATTACCAGCACCTTTTTCCAATTACTTTAAATGCTTAGTTGTCCCTCCAACTTACAATAAACAGCTGCTACAAAACTGGCTACATTATCTGTGGTTATGATCTATCTAGTTGCATAGCAACTTCTTAAATTCTCAATCACAACCTCATTGGGCATATACTAGTCTAATTTTACCCATCAATATTCCACATTTTCAAGTAGAGAAATGAACAAGAGAGCACAGTTTGACGCAAGCAGATTTTGTTACTAATTTAACCATGAAAAAGGGGGAGGATGTGTGTCATTTTTCTCTCCCACCACTTTAAACCGAAAGAGGCCATTTCAAGATCATCCAATTCTAAGAGACAGACTTTTTCATGTCTTAAAACAAAATTCAGCAAACTTTTGCAAACCAGTGGAACAATTTGATGAACTGCTACATTAAATTACAGAAGACATTTAATTTACATGGATAACTGCATAGTGACAAAAACTACTAAATTAAGAAACTATGAGTACTTGCATATACATGTAATCAATAAACAGTTAGGACTACTTTGTTGTTATAAACTTAGGATTCAAACACTGCATGAAAGGTGGGGGCAGTGGCAGAGAGGGCGGGGGTGGTGGCAGAGGGCCAGGGGCAGCGGCAGCAGAGAGGAACGAGGAAGGCCGAGGTGGCAGAGGTGAGTGAGCAATACGGGACGGATGTCAGGAGAGAGGGGGGCGTGAGGGGGGGGGCATGAGAGAAAGTGTGAGAATGAAGTATTGGAAGGAACAAAGAGGGGTTGGATGATGTGCGATGGGAGGGGAGGCGCGAGGGGAGGGGAGGAGAGGCGCGAGGGAAGGGGAGGCGCGAGGGGAGGGGAGGGGAGGCGCGAGGGGAGGGGAGGGGAGGCGGGAGGGGAGGGGAGGCGCGAGGGGAGGGGAGGCGCGAGGGGAGGGGAGGGGAGGGGAGGCGCGAGAGGAGGGGAGGGAGGCACGAGAGGAGGAGAGGAGAGGCGCGAGAAGAGGAGAGGGGAGGCACGAGAGGAGGGGAGGGGAGGCACGAGAGGAGGGGAGGGGAGGCACGAGAGGAGGGGAGGGGAGGCACGAGAGGAGGGGAGGGGAGGCACGAGAGGAGGGGAGGGGAGGCACGAGAGGAGCGGAGGGGAGGCACGAGAGGAGCGGAGGGGAGGCACGAGAGGAGGGGAGGGGAGGCACGAGAGGAGGGGAGGGGAGGCACGAGAGGAGGGGAGGGGAGGCACGAGAGGAGGGGAGGGGAGGCACGAGAGGAGGGGAGGGGAGGCACGAGAGGAGGGGAGGCGCGAGGGGGAGGAAGGGGAGGACAGAGGGGGAGGGGCACAAGGTGAGGGGCACAAGAGGAGGAGCACAACGGGAGGGGCGAAAGGATAGGAGGGCAGAAGGGGAGGGGCGAAAGGATGGGAGGGCAGAAGGGGAGGGGCGAAAGGATGGGAGGGCAGAAGGGGAGGGGCGAAAGGATGGGAGGGCAGAAGGGGAGGGGCGAAAGGATGGGAGGGCAGAAGGGAAGGGGCGAAAGGAGGGGAGGGGCGAAAGGATGGGAGGGGCGAAGGGAGGGGAGGGCAGAAGAGGAGGGGCGAAAGGAGGGGAGGGGCGAAAGGAGGGGAGGGGCGAAAGGAGGGGAGGGGCGAAAGGAGGGGAGGGGCGAAAGGAGGGGAGGGGCGAAAGGATGGGAGGGGCGAAAGGATGGGAGGGGCGAAAGGATGGGAGGGGCGAAAGGATGGGAGGGCAGAAGGGGAGGGGCGAAAGGATGGGAGGGCAGAAGGGGAGGGGCGAAAGGAGGGGAGGGGCGAAAGGAGGGGAGGGGCGAAAGGAGGGGAGGGGCGAAAGGATGGGAGGGGCGAAAGGAGGGGAGGGGCGAAAGGATGGGAGGGGCGAAAGGATGGGAGGGCAGAAGGGGAGGGGCGAAAGGATGGGAGGGCAGAAGGGGAGGGGCGAAAGGATGGGAGCGCAGAAGGGGAGGGGCGAAAGGATGGGAGCGCAGAAGGGGAGGGGCGAAAGGATGGGAGGGGCGAAAGGATGGGAGGGCAGAAGGGGAGGGGCGAAAGGATGGGAGGGGCGAAAGGATGGGAGGGGCGAAAGGATGGGAGGGGCGAAAGGATGGGAGGGCAGAAGGGGAGGGGCGAAAGGATGGGAGGGCAGAAGGGGAGGGGCGAAAGGATGGGAGGGCAGAAGGGGAGGGGCGAAAGGATGGGAGGGCAGAAGGGGAGGGGAGAAAGGATGGGAGGGCAGAAGGGGAGGGGCGAAAGGATGGGAGGGCAGAAGGGGAGGGGAGAAAGGATGGGAGGGCAGAAGGGGAGGGGAGAAAGGATGGGAGGGGTGAGGGGAGAGGGGACAAGCGAAAGGACGGGGGAGGGGAGAGGGGAGAAGCGAAAGGACGGGGGGAGGGGAGAGGGAAGAAGCCAAAGGATGGGGGGAGGGGAGAAGCGAAAGGACGGGGCGAGGGGAGAAACGAAAGGACGGGGGGAGGGGAGAGGGGAGAAACGAAAGGACGGGGGAGGGGAGAAGCGGAAGGACGGGGGAGGGGAGAGGGGAGAAGCGAAAGGATGGGGTAGGGCGAGGGGAGGGTAGGGGCGAGGGGAGGGGCGAGGGGAGGGTAGGGGTGAGGGTAGGGGCGAGGGGAGGGTAGGGGCGAGTGGAGGGTAGGGGCGAGTGGGGGGTAGGGGCGAGTGGGGGGTAGGGGCGAGTGGGGGGTAGGGGCGAGTGGGGGGTAGGGGCGAGTGGGGGGTAGGGGCGAGTGGGGGGTAGGGGCGAGTGGGGGGTAGGGGCGAGTGGGGGGTAGGGGCGAGGGGAGGGTAGGGGCGAGTGGGGGGTAGGGGCGAGGGGAGGGTAGGGGCGAGGGGAAGGTAGGGGCGAGGGGAGGGTAGGGGCGAGGGGAGGGTAGGGGCGAGGGGAGGGTAGGGGCGAGGGGAGGGTAGGGGCGAGGGGAGGGTAGGGGGCGAGGGGAGGGTAGGGGCGAGGGGAGGGTAGGGGGCGAGGGGAGGGTAGGGGGCGAGGGGAGGGGCGAGGGGAGCGTAGGGGCGAGGGGAGCGTAGGGGCGAGGGGAGCGTAGGGGCGAGGGGAGGGGAGAGGGGAGAGGGGAGCGTAGGGGCGAGGGGAGCGTAGGGGCGAGGGGAGGGGAGAGGGGAGAGGGGAGCGTAGGGGCGAGGGGAGGGGAGAGGGAGGGGAGCGTAGGGGCGAGGGGAGGGGAGGGGAGCGTAGGGGCGAGGGGAGGGGAGGGTAGGGGCGAGGGGAGGGGAGGGTAGGGGCGAGGGGAGGGGAGGGTAGGGGCGAGGGGAGGGGAGGGTAGGGGCGAGGGGAGGGGAGGGTAGGGGCGATGGGTGGGTAGGGTAAGGGCGAGGGGAGGGTATGGGCGAAGGGACGTGAGGGTAGGGACGAGGGGAGGGGAGGGTAGGGACGAGGGGAGGGGAGGGTAGGGGCGAAGGGACGTGAGGGTAGGGGCATGGGGAGGGGAGGGTAGGGGCGATGGGTGGGTAGGGTAAGGGCGAGGGGAGGGTATGGGCGAAGGGACGTGAGGGTAGGGACGAGGGGAGGGGAGGGTAGGGACGAGGGGAGGGGAGGGTAGGGGCGAAGGGACGTGAGGGTAGGGGCGAGGGGAGGGGAGAGGGGAGGGTAGGGGCGAGGTGAGGGTAGGGGCGAGGGGAGGTGAGGGTAGGGGCGAGGGGAGGGGAGGGTAGGGGCGAGGGGAGGGGAGGGTAGGGGCGAGAGGAGGGTAGGGGCGAGGGGAGGGTAGAGGCGAGGGGAGGATAGGGGCGAGGGGAGGATAGGGGCGAGGGGAGGATAGGGGCGAGGGGAGGATAGGGGCGAGGGGAGGGTAGGGCGGAGGGGAGGGTAGGGGCGAGAGGAGGGGTGGGGCGAGGGGAGGGGTGGGGAATGGCGAGGGGAGGGGTGGGGACGGGCGAGGGGAGGGTAGCGGCGAGGGGCGAGGGGAGGGTAGCGGCGAGGGGAGGGGCGAGGGGAGGGTAGGGGCGAGGGGAGGGTAGTGACGAGGGGAGGGTAGTGACGAGGGGAGGGTAGTGACGAGGGGAGGGTAGTGACGAGGGGAGGGTAGTGACGAGGGGAGGGTAGGGGCGAGGGGAGGGTAGGGGCGAGGGGAGGGTAGTGGCGAGGGGAGGGGAGGGGCGAGGGGAGGGGAGGGGCGAGGGGAGTGGCGAGGGGAGGGGCGAGGGGAGAGGGGAGGGGAGGGGCGAGGGGAGAGGGGAGGGGAGGGGCGAGGGGAGGGGAGGGTATGGGCGAGGGGATGGGAGGGTAGGGGCGAGGGGATGGGAGGGTAGGGGCGAGGGGATGGGAGGGTAGGGGCGAGGGGATGGGAGGGTAGGGGCGAGGGGAGGGTAGGGGCGATGGGAGGGGAGGGGAGGGGCGATGGGAGGGGAGGGGCGGGGGGAGGGGAGGGGCGGGGGGAGGGGAGTGTAGGGGCGATGGGAGGGGAGTGTAGGGGCGGGGGAGATGAGTGTAGGGGCGATGGGAGGGGAGGGGCGAGGTGAGGGGTGGGGTGGGAGGGGAGGGTAGGGGCGAGGGGAGATGAGTGTAGGGGCGATGGGAGGGGAGGGGCGAGGTGAGGGTAAGGGCGAGGTGAGGGTAAGGGCGAGGGGAGGGGCGAGGTGAGGGTAAGGGCGAGGTGAGGGTAAGGGCGAGGGGAGGGGAGGGTAAGGGCGAGGGGAGGGTAAGGGCGAGGGGAGGGGAGGGGAGGGTAAGGGCGAGGGGAGGGGAGGGTAGGGGCGAGGGGAGGGTAGGGGCGATGGGAGGGGAGGGGAGGGGCGATGGGAGGGGAGGGGCGGGGGGAGGGGAGGGGCGGGGGGAGGGGAGTGTAGGGGCGATGGGAGGGGAGTGTAGGGGCGGGGGAGATGAGTGTAGGGGCGATGGGAGGGGAGGGGCGAGGTGAGGGGTGGGGTGGGAGGGGAGGGTAGGGGCGAGGGGAGATGAGTGTAGGGGCGATGGGAGGGGAGGGGCGAGGTGAGGGTAAGGGCGAGGTGAGGGTAAGGGCGAGGGGAGGGGCGAGGTGAGGGTAAGGGCGAGGTGAGGGTAAGGGCGAGGGGAGGGGAGGGTAAGGGCGAGGGGAGGGGAGGGTAAGGGCGAGGGGAGGGTAAGGGCGAGGGGAGGGGAGGGGAGGGTAAGGGCGAGGGGAGGGGAGGGGAGGGTAAGGGCGAGGGAAGGGCGAGGGGAGGGGAGGGTAAGGGCGAGGGGAGGGGAGGGGCGAGGGGAGGGGAGGGTAAGGGCGAGGGGACGGTAAGGGCGAGGGGAGGGTAAGGGCGAGGGCGGATGAGTATAGGGGGAGGTGAGGGGAGCGGATGGGGGAGGGGGAGGGGTGTTGGGGAGTGGGGAGGTGTGTGGGGGAGCGGGTATGGGGAGGGTAGGGGAAGGGGGGAGGGGGGGAGGGTAGGGGGCGGGTAGGGGAAGGGGGGAGGGTAGGGGGCGGGTAGGGGAAGGGGGGAGGGTAGGGGGCGGGTAGGGGTAGTGGGGGGGGAGGGGGCGGGTAGGGGGAGGGGGGAGGATAGGGGAAGGGGTGAGAGAAGGGTGTGGGTAGGGGAGGGTTGAGGGGTGGGTTGAGGGCAGGGTGTTGGGAGGGCAGGGAGCGAGCTGTGGCGCGAGAGGGACGGGGCAGCGGGAGAGTAAGAGGGCGGCGCGAGAGGGACGGGGCAGCGGGAGAGTAAGAGGGCGGCGCGAGAGGGACGGGGCAGCGGGAGAGTAAGAGGGCGGCGCGAGAGGGATGGGGCAGCAGGAGAGTAAGAGGGCTGCGCGAGAGGAACGGGGCGGCGGGAGGGCAGATTACAATGGCTGGGAATCATGAGAATAAAAAGGAGAAGCCAGCCAATCTTCAACACATTAAAACCTCCACCCTAAAAGCACTTGGGTGGAGGACATAGAGGGACAAAGGACATGCGCTAAGACTTAGGCCAAATGATAAAACCCACCCTCACGAATAAAACGTAAAACTAAAGCTACTGCTGAGGCACTGTCAACCAACAGCGAAGGTAGGGTGCTGGGAAAGTTACAAGTCTAGGCCAATGCGGAGCCGGCAGAGGTCAACTGATTCCCTGTGAGAGGACTGCTTGGAAGACTTCCACACATTCATAGTCTTCATAATGATACACAGTTTGTTGTGCATATTGTTATGCCATTTCATCTCCCAAAGCGGAAAAAAACTGTGGCGTAAGACAGACTGCAGGTCAGTTTCGGAGCTGCCCATCTCCAGAAGTGGTTTCCGCATAGCCACTTTGGCCAGGCTGTCGGCAAGTTTGTTGCCTGGGATTCTGACGTGACCCCACTACACAAACACCACTGAATGACAGGACCTTTCCAGGGCATAGATGGACTCCTGAATGGACAATTCCAAAGGATGGCGAGGGTAGCTCTGGTCGATAGCTTGTAAGCTGCTCAAGAAGTCAGTACACAGGAAAAATGACTTGCCAGGGCATGAGCGGGTGTGCACGAGATATAGCCGCCAGCAGTGCAGTGAAAACACTGCAGCCATCAGGCAAGGAGTGCTGTTCAATATGTCCTCCACGAACATACTCAAAGCCTAAGTGACTATCAGCCATCGAGCTGTCGGTGTAAACCATTTCATGGCCTCAGTACATATCAAGAATCGAGAGGAAATGATAGCGGAGAGACGCACGGTTAACGGAGTCCTTAGGGCCATGTGACCGTTCCAGAAGAATCTGCGGCCTAGGTGTACACCATGGAGGTGCACATGAATGGACTTCGAGGAGAGGTGGTAACAGGAATGACTCCAGCTCAGACAGAAGGGAATGGACACAAACCGCAATCGTAAGCCCTGACCGGGGCCGCCTATGTGGGAGATGAACTGCCGTGGTTGGGGAAAGGAGACAGTAATTCGGATGCACAAGAGGAACTACGAATGTATGCAATGTAACTGGCAAGCAGTTGTGCACGCCAAACATTCAATGGAGGAACTCCGGCCTCCACCAACACACTGGTCACCGGACTCATTCTAAAAGCTCCCGTTGCTAGGTGAACACCACAGTGGTGCACTGGGTCGAATAAACGTACAACGCTGAGGGCACCGCTGAAAAGTTAACCAGACTCCCACAGTCAAGGCAGGATTGAACAAGGGCTCTATAGCAGCGTAGAGCGATCCGCACCCCAGTTGGTGTTGATCAGGCAGCAGAGGGCATTGAGGTGCTGCCAGCACTTCCGCTACAGTGAGTGGATCATCATTAATGTAAAGTTCTGGTTCTGGATGAACAGTGTAATGCTGACAGGAGTGCATGACACACAACTTCACGGCAGAAAACTGGAAGCCATGGGCTAGAGCCCATGCCTGTCCTTGTGAATGGCTCCCTGTAGGTGCCGCTCAGCAACACCAGTACTAGAGGAGCAGTACGAATTTCAGAAGTCATCGGCATACAGAGATGGTGAGACCGACGGCCCTACAGCTGCTGCTAGATCGTTAATAGCCACTAAAACTAAAGAGACACTCAATACGGAGCCTTGCGGAATACCATTCTCCTGAATACGGGGCGGCGTATTCTGATCTTCGTCCAGACTTGGGAAGGTGACATACGACACCCAATGGCCGACACGTACCTCTCTCAACACTCCTGTTTCCGTCGTTTTAATGAGCCAGCAAAAGCGGGCACAGACCTGTTTAAAGGCTATTAGATGCTCTAGGGAAGGGTGCCGCTTATGTCACTGTAGAGCTCGCCGATGCTCTAATTGCCTCAGCGACTTCCAGCGACCACCAAGGAGTGTCTTTCATCAAGAGCTCCCTAAAGAACGAGGGATCGCATTTTCCGCAGTAGAAACGATCGTTGTAGTCACCTGCTCAATGACAATATCAATGGTGACAGCAGAGGTGAAGGCTTCCCTGTCTGCCTTGTTTATAGCCCCTCTGGGTAGGCGTCCATGAGCATGACGCCGAGGGAGTGAAAGGAAGATGGGGAAGTGGTTACTACCACATAGGTCTTCATGTGCTCTCCAGTGAATAGATGGCAGAAGGCCAGGACTGCAAACTGAGAGATCACTGGCCGAATATGTGCCATATGCCACACTGAAATGAGTGGGGGCACCTGTATAGAGGCAGCGGTCAAGTTGTCACAGTAAATTTTGGACTTCCGTACCTCGGCCAGTAAGCATGGTGACACCCCACAAGGGGTCATGAGCATTAAAATCTCCCAAAAGTAGGAAAGGTTTAGGGACTCGATCAATCAGTATGGCCAATATGTTCAGGGGTACTGCACCATCTGGAGGAAGATATACATTGCAGACAGTTATTTCCTGCATCGACCTTATCCTCACAGCCACAGTTTCAAGAGGGGTTTGAAGGGGCACAGCTTCACTAGATACTGAGTTCAAGACATAGACGCAATCTCCACCTGACACTCTATTATAGTCGCTATGGTTCCTGTAATATCTCTTATAGCCGCGGAGGGCAGGGGTCTGCATTGCCGGGAACCAGATTTCCTGGAGAGCAATGCAGCAAGAGCAGTTGTAAAGCTTAACAGTTGTTGTAGCTGAGCCAAGTGGTGGAAAAAACTGCCACAATTCCACTGGAGGATTACATGACCGTGAGATTGGGAAGGTATGAAACACTCAATGAGGCAGTCTACACCTCAGGGTCACCTGCTGCCACCAGATGAGTACCCGTACGATCAACATGCATTGTGTCTGAGGCCCAACGAGATCTAGGTCCTCAGCGGATGCCAGAATCTCCACCTCATATACTCACACACAGAGCTTGTAGGTAGTGGTGGTGTGGGTACCTGCGCACTGCCTTGGTTCTTGGGGGTATTTTTCTTTTTAGGTTTCTCTTGCTGCTCCCTAGGTTTGTCCGGCTGGGAGGGCTTCACTGATTCAGTCTCAGGGACTGAGGAGGACCATGAAGCCCTACGACCAGCTACCTGTGGTTGCTTAGCCACTGGTAGGTGTAAGCTTTGCAACTGGTAGGAACCTGGGAAGGGAGTGACCCAAGGGATCCCTTCCGGGTGAGAGGAGCCAAAGACGACTTACGCTTCTCCAGTTGAGAAGTGGGGACTGACGTCCCCGATGGTTGTGGGTGGGGGGGTGGGGGGGGGGGGGGGGGTGTTGCTCCTGAAGCAGGTTGTGCACGAGCAACAGGGAAGGATATGCCCCCCCACCCTCCATCAACGGAGCAGGTGGAGTCTGAGAACCAACTGTATATGGAGGAACAGAAGATGGTAGAACCATTGTTGTAGCAGCTGTGTAGTTTCACGTCATATGCACAGGATGTAGCCTCTCATATTTTCTCTTAGCCTCAGTGTAGGTCAGTCGGTCCAGGATCTTGTATTCCATTACTTTTGTTTCTTTCTGGAGAATCCTGCAGTCTGCCGAGCACGACGAATGGTGCTCTCTGCAGTTGATACAGATGGGGGGCAGGGCACAGGGAGTTCTGGGATGTGAAGGACGTCCACAATGCTGACAGGTGTCATTGGAAGTATACCGGGGGAGGGATATATATAGTTTTACATCATAGCTGTAGACGATCACCTTGACCTTCTCGGGTAATGTGTCACCCTCGAAGGCCAAGATGAAGGCACCAATGACAACCTGATTATCCCTCGGACCCCGGTGGACGCACCACTCTACATTGGCGCGCAGCTCTTTGTCAGACTGCGAAAGGAGGTCCCTGTGAAATATGATACCCTGGACTATATTCAAGCTCTTATGGGGTGTGATGGAAACAGAAATGTACCCCAGCTTGTCAAACGCGAGTAATGCCTGTGACTGGGCAGAGGACGCTGTTTTGATGAAGATCGACACTGACCGCATTTAGGACAAGCCCTCCACCTCCCCAAACTTGTCCTCTAAATGCTCCACAAGAAACTGAAGTTTCACTGACAAGAAAGATTCCAAATCAACTCTCGTACATACGAGGCACCAGGCTGATAAGTTTGCTCCCATCCTTAGCCTGGCGTTCCTCCCATGGTGGGGCCAGTGAGAGGAACGATTTGGGCTTGTATTTCTTAGCACTGAAGCTAGACCTTGACCGATTGGAGACTGCTGGTGTTTGATCACCAGCAAGAGATGGCCTACAACACTTCATGTTGTGTCATCTGCCCTGATGCCACCCACTCCGACCAGGGACCCTCCCCACGGGCGCCACCCAGCCGCAGCAAAGGCCACCTGGCAGGCATCCATTGCCGGGAGGCCCGATGCCACAGGGTGATGGGCATATATTCCTTGGCATACATGGGCAGTTAATAGTGCAGGCATCAGCAGAGCAATCCCTGTGTGGTAAGGGGGTTACAATTAACAGGGTACATGCCGGCCCCACCACAACGGACTGGCTAGCTTGCTGGATATCAGGTGCAAATGAGCTAAGAAATCAATTATCATCGACAGCAAAGAGGATGGAAATCACACCCAGGAGGGCAACCTCCCCCAACAGCTGGAGAATGAGTGGAAGTGCAGATTCACGTCAGAGAAGGATGCTAGAGGTCTTATCACATGATGGACATTATGCACCATGTAAGGCGCATTTTCCCAATTGGCTCGCTCTTCTGGAAAATTTTCGAAAATGGAGGTCAAACCCTACAGGGGACCAACACAAAGGCCGAAACGTGTGATACTCCTTTCAGTCACCTATTACGACAGGTAGGAATACCTTGGGCCTATTCTAACCCCGGACCAACAGAGGAAGGGGGGCAGGATGGATGAGTGGGTGAGGGAATCATGGGGGAGGGTGTGGGTGGGTGACAATTAGATGAAGTGTGTGCAAGAGGTTGCATTGGAGGGAGGCACCGCATAAGTACACAGGTGAGGGAGCACATGGATGGATGAAGGACACAGTTGGTGGAGGGCATGTGTGCTGGGGGAGAGAGGTGGTGAATGGGTGAGGCCCCTGTTGATGAGGACATGGGTGTGGGAGGATACAGTCGGACAGAGTACAGGTGTAAGGGAGGGCAAGGGTGAGAGAGGAGTGAAGTATTAACAGGGTGGAGCACATGTTTATGAGGATACATCTGGGGGAGGTCGGGGTAAATGTTGAAGGCAAAGTTGAGGGAGTACATGGGCAGGGTAGAGCAGGGTCAGAGAAGGCCACGGGCAGTGTGGGAGAAAGGTGGTGGAGTGGAAATGGGATTGGGTGAGGAGAGAGCAGGGGAACGAAGGGCTAAGTGAGGGTGAGAAGGAGAAAGGGGGAGGGGAGGAATGGGGAAAAGTTAGGGGGAACAGTTAGGGGAAGAGTTAGGGGAAGCGGGAACAGTTAGGGGAAGAGGTAGGGGAAAGGGGATCAGTTAGGGGAAGAGTTAGGGGAAAGGGGAACAGTTTGGGGGAGAGGGAAGATTTAGGGGGAGGGGAGCAGTGGGCCAAGAGTGGGAGGGAGGGGGCAAGAGTGGGAGGGAGGGGGCAAGAGTGGGAGGGAGGGGGCAAGAGTGGGAGGGAGGGGGCAAGAGTGGGAGGGAGGGGGCAAGAGTGGGAGGGAGGGGGCAAGAGTGGGAGGGAGGGGGCAAGAGTGGGAGGGAGGGGGCAAGAGTGGGAGGGAGGGGGCAAGAGTGGGAGGGAGGGGGCAAGAGTGGGAGGGAGGGGGCAAGAGTGGGAGGGAGGGGGCAAGAGTGGGAGGGAGGGGGCAAGAGTGGGAGGGAGGGGGCAAGAGTGGGAGGGAGGGGGCAAGAGTGGGAGGGAGGGGGCAAGAGTGGGAGGGAGGGGGCAAGAGTGGGAGGGAGGGAGGGAGGGAGGGAGGGGGCAAGAGTGGGAGGGAGGGGGCAAGAGTGGGAGGGAGGGGGCAAGAGTGGGAGGGAGGGAGGGAGGGGGCAAGAGTGGGAGGGAGGGAGGGGGCAAGAGTGGGAGGGAGGGAGGGGGCAAGAGTGGGAGGGAGGGAGGGGGCAAGAGTGGGAGGGAGGGAGGGGGCAAGAGTGGGAGGGAGGGAGGGGGCAAGAGTGGGAGGGAGGGAGGGGGCAAGAGTGGGAGGGAGGGGGCAAGAGTGCGAGGCGGGTGGGGTGGGGTGGCGCGCCAGTGCGAGGTGCGGGGTCAGTGCGAGGCGCGGGGTGGGGCGTCAGTGAGAGGGGGTCGGCGGTTAGGAGAGGGGGTCGGCGGTTAGGAGAGGGGGTCGGCGGTTAGGAGAGGGGGTCGGCGGTTAGGAGAGGGGGTCGGCGGTTAGGAGAGGGGGTCGGCGGTTAGGAGAGGGGGTCGGCGGTTAGGAGAGGGGGTCGGCGGTTAGGAGAGGGGGTCGGCGGTTAGGAGAGGGGGTCGGCGGTTAGGAGAGGGGGTCGGCGGTTAGGAGAGGGGGTCGGCGGTTAGGAGAGGGGGTCGGCGGTTAGGAGAGGGGGTCGGCGGTTAGGAGAGGGGGTCGGCGGTTAGGAGAGGGGGTCGGCGGTTAGGAGAGGGGGTCGGCGGTTAGGAGAGGGGGTCGGCGGTTAGGAGAGGGGATCGGCGGTTAGGAGAGGGGATCGGCGGTTAGGATAGGGGATCGATGGGAGGAGAGGGAGAGATTGGGGGGAGGAGAGGGAGAGATTGGGGGGAGGAGAGGGAGAGATTGGGGGGAGGAGAGGGAGAGATTGGGGGGAGGAGAGGGAGAGATTGGGGGGAGGAGAGGGAGAGATTGGGGGGAGGAGAGGGAGAGATTGGGGAGAGGAGAGGGAGAGATTGGGGGGAGGAGAGGGAGAGATTGGGGGGAGGAGAGGGAGAGATTGGGGGGAGGAGAGGGAGAGATTGGGGGAGGAGAGGGAGAGATTGGGGGGAGTAGAGGGAGAGATTGGGGGGAGGAGAGGGTGAGATTGGGGGGAGGAGAGGGAGAGATTGGGGGGAGGAGAGGGAGAGATTGGGGGGAGGAGAGGGAAAGAGTGGGAGAAAGAGGAGGAGAAGGGGAAGCAGAGTTGAATAATGGGAGGAAGGGCAGGAGGAGAGGGATAAGGGCAAGAAGGAGAAAGTGGGAGTATCAACATGGGAATGCTAAAGTGAGGGAGAGGGAGTGGGGTAGGAAGTGAGAGGGATGGAGAGCGAGAACAGTGGGTGTGAGGGAAGGAAAGTAGATATGGCTGGAAGAAAGGAGGTGGGAGAAACATGAAGCAATTTCCATTCTTATATTAATGCTTAGTAGTAGATAAAATATAATGAAACTGAGAGAGACCTGTCCGCTGAGCGAACTAACCCTGCCACCATACTGTAGTTTGGGTGGGGGCAGGACACGTCCGCGCACTTCCATCATGTTGTTGCTGATGGTGAGCCCAAATTCCTGTACATAGGCATCATTGTTGAAATCAGCTCGCCTCACCAAGCTGTTTATCTCACGCTCACGGTCGGGAGCAGAACGCGCTGTAGCTTTTATCATAGTTGATGTCTGCATATCTGTCAACTTCTTGATACAACGCTGTCCAGCCACAATATTGCACACCTTGTAAAAATAAATGACACTATCAAAAATTGCCTGGAATTCAGCACATATTATATCTCATTATACATGCCATGAAAATAAAATAATATAGGAAAATACTTAATCACATATTGCCTATAATAAACTACAAATCTTAATAATTATATAAACTGTGTAAAAATGTGTCAATGCAAAATGCTAATTTGTAGTGGTGGTGTAGTAATAGTAGTAGTAGTAGTAGTAGTAGTAGTAGTAGGAGGAGGAGGAGGAGGAGGAGGAGGAGTAGGAGTAGGATCAGCACAACCACCACAAGTAGTGATGGAAGGAGTAGTGGTGAATAAATGAACAAAGCAGAGGAAGAGAAGACTGAGAATGGGATTCATGAAAATTTGATTTATAAAATAGGTACTGGTTTAGCACTTGGTCTCAACTGACTTGGTAGCTTAATGAGTTTATGAATCTTTAGCACTAGTGTTCAGTCTCCAACCCCAGGATTATTTCTGCCTCTTATTATTTCACCAATCGGAATAATGTTTATTAGTGATAAAATGTAAGTTGTATTGTGTTTAGAGTGCTTTAGAGCACTGTATGCATGGGGCAAAGCTGAGTTAGCACCTCTTATTCTCCACCACTTACTTTCCATGCAGTTCGGCTTCACATGGCCAGCATATCTCCAACTTGTCTTCATGCAGGTGAACATGCCCTGAGAGCAACACAAAAGGCACGTAGACCTTTCTAGCAGTTGCGAAATCTTGTTTTTTTGTTTGTGTGAGGCATCAAGCCTGCACACACTGGAACTTTGTGAAGTAAGAACCATGCACACACCTGTGTCATTAGGCGAGGCAATATCTGTCATCTTTTGCAACTACCATGAAGCTATACAAAGTTTATTCATGCTCTCTCGGGCACACCACAGCCCTGTGAAGACCAGTTCAATCAGAAATATGCTTGAAATGCTGAAGTCCAAGTAATATGGCTCCAACATAACTGACTGTGTAAGTTCATTTGATGACTCAGAAAGGAAAAGCATACCACTTCCAACAGGGTCTATGCCTAGTAAATAAGTGCAGTGTTCAAACCAGCTTTCAGGTTGAGAACAACTTTATTGTTTTTAATGTTTTCCACATTAAAATGCAAGTAAAATGCAAGTATCATCAACTGGTAACATAATGTGAGATACAACAGCATTTATTCTTAATTGTTAATCACAAATCTACAAATGAGTTTCAGAGGAAGAGTTCTTTATCAAGTGCCTTCAAAGACTTCAATATACATCACATTATATAGTTTCACATACAGATGACCATTAGCATTGTGTTTCACATGATAAAATCATACTTGAATTTATTTAATTTACATTTTTTTCTTGGGCTTGATAACAACCTAAGAGTAGGCTTAATAGATTGCCGCCACAGAAAATTGGGACTAATCTATTAAGAGGACAAAGTCTTACCATTCAATGCTATAGACAAGATTTGTTCTACTATCACTAATATGAGGTAGTGCGTGGACTGTGAAAGGAATTGCAAGGTTGTCTGAAGTGATGTCATCTGCATAAAACTTGTCTAATGTGGCACAGCTATTTCAAGCACTTGTATAATCACTAGTCAACCTTTTTGCAACTGACTTCCGAAGCTTCCCCCTTCCAAATACGGATAAATGATGCCTGGCAGACAACTGTTTTCACCAACCAGTGCGCCACAAAAACCTTCTCACCATATTCTCAGTCTGAATATTATAAACTTTCTTGAGACTGAGAAGCTTATGTCCACAAATTTGCATGGTTTTAGAAAGCATCACTCATGTGGAACTCACCTTGTCCTTTTCTCATATGATAAATTGCTAACTATGGATGAAGGGCAACTAGCAGATTCCAAATTTCTAGATTTCCACAAAGCATTTGATACGGTGCTCCATTTCAGGCTCTTAACAAAGGTATGAGCATACGGAATACATTAGCTGATATGCAACTGACTGTTACGAATCAAGCTGGGATCTCTTTACTTCCTCCCTTGTTTTGCCACCTGCCTTCTTACTTCATTTTTTTTTAATTTTGACTAATTACCATTAACATACATGAGTATAATCTGCATTTTCATAAAAGAGAAAGGTTGGCCCTCAGTCTTAAGAAATATAGTACCAGATCTAATTTTGTGCTTAGTTTTGTGTATTTACTCAATTTCCTAATTTATTTTGACTATTCTAGTTAATATCTTTTGTTATAGAGTGAAATCAGTAATTGTTTCATGACTTAAATTCTATTGTTGACTTATAAACAAATATAAATTCTGTACTAATTATAAATATTTGGAAGAACCACCACTAGGATTCTTTAAGTATTTGTGTGAAAAGTAACTGTGTGACTGTTGGCTACATCATTTATAGTAGTCAGTGTTGAACTTCAACCCCCCATTTTTCAGCTAGTATAACAACACAGTACGTCTACACCAAGGACTGTCAACAAAGAAATAAAGCAGGCGAACGTCACAACTCGAAAATTTCTCAGGTAATAGAACCCTGTATGTTGTCCTCGATGGCAAATGTTTATGAAACAAGGGTATCATCAGGAATGCATCAGGGAAGTGTGATAGGGCTGCTGTCGTTCTCTATACACATAAATGATTTGGCAGGTGGTTGTATGCTGATGATGCTGTGGTGCACGGTAAGGTGTCAAAGTTGAGTGACACAAGAAAACTTTAGACAAAATTTCTAGTTGGTGGTGTGATGAATGGCAACTAGCTCTAAATGTGGAAAAATGTAACTTAATGCAGATGAGTAAGAAAAAAAGAAAGTAATATTTGGTTACAGTATTACTAGTGTCATGCTTGTCCCAGGTGTTAACGTTGCAAAGCAATATGAAATGGAACAAGCACGTAAGAACTGTGGTAGGGAAGGCAAATGGTCGACTTCGGTTTATTGGGAGAATTTTAGGAAAGAGTGGTTCACCTGTAAAGGAGATCGCTTGTACGACCTATTCTTGAGCACTGCTCGAGTGTTTGAGATTCTTACCAGCTCATATTGAGGGAAGATATCAAAGCAATTTTGAGCCAGGCTGCTAGATTAGTTACCAGTAGGTTCGAACAAAATTTAAGTGTTTCAGAGAGGCTTCGGAAAATCAAACGGGAATCCCTAGAGGGAAGACAATGTTCTTTTTGAGAACCACTATTGAGAAAAATTAAAGAAATGGCATTTGGAGCTGACTGCTGAACGATTCTACTGCCACCAACATACACTGCCCTTAAGGACCATGAAGATAAGATTCGAGAAATTAGGGCTCATATGAAAGCATATACACAGTCTTTTTCTCTCACTCTATCTGTGAGTGGAACAGGAACGGAAATGACTATTAGTGGTACAGAGTACCCTCCACCAAACCCCCTACAGTAGCTTGTGTATGTAGATGTAGATCTTGACTTTTCATAGCAGTATTCTGTTCCAGGAAACTACATCTACATACATACTCTACAAACCACCATAATGTGCATGGTGGAGAGTACTATGTGTGGTGATGCAATTTTGATTCAAATCTAATGTGCAGACAGAGCGATAAGCTTATTCTGATGCACTGTGGTGGTAGTGCAGTGAAAAAGGGTGGGGGCTGGGGATGGGGTGTGGGCCGGACAAATGCCCAGTGGGCAGGACATTTATATTTGGGCTTTTGCCCTCGAATTTGCACAAAGTCTTTTAAACGCCAAAAATCTGGGCGTTTATAAAAAAAAGAACTTTTTAAAGTTTTTACTGCTAGGATTTGTAAAGTATCAATTAAAATAAGGGATGAATAATTTCATTGCCTTTATTACTATGAATGAAAAGAAAGAAGCATGTTTGTTTACTTGCATTCTAACTTGATATACCAAGGAAGGGTACATGTTGCTAACAGCTGCTTATCATTTATACTGTCCTTTTTAGTAATGTAACACTCTTCATAATTAGTGTCAAATCTCTGAACATTACTGAAGAATGATTATTGATAGCAAAATTATTACTGAATGTATTGAACAGCTGGCATGTGTTTCTTGATGATAAATGTATTCTTAAACGTTAAACTGTTTTCGTAGCAACATCTGAGCCCTACTATAGTTTTCTGTTCTGCTCCTTTCTTTATCTTTAGATAAAAAAAAAAATAATAATTTCACTGAAGTTTTCATGACAGAGAAGATGGGGGAGCCATATTTTTCATCTTGAAATTTTGCAATTAGCTAAAGTTGTCTTATAAACCTTAGTTGTAAATGAAGAGACGTAGTCATACCTGCAGCCTGAAGAGAGTTCTGGAAACCCAATTCTTTATTTTATTACAACTTTACAGTTAAATGAGCCTCATGTTCTCAAAATAACCAAAAACGTAACCAAAAACTTCAATAAGTTGTAGAAGTTCTCATTGCGACACTAACGTCCTCTCCACAGCAATCTGCAGAAGAAAAGTCAATCTTATCTAAATTCCAAGCTAGGAAGGAATTCATTGTGTCTTCTATCCATCTTGCGGCTAATCTACTTGATCCAGCAGCACAAGGTAGTAATCTGAAGCCTATCGAGACACTTGATGCAATAAGATTTGTTTGTGGCCCAGCAAAGAACACTGGACAAAATGTTATTCAAGTTAGAGAGAGCCTGGCTGATTATAGAGAGAAACAAGGAATTTGATCCAGATAATTTGTATGGGAAGGAGTGGGTCTCACTCTAAGGAAGATAATTGTTGTGTACATCCCTTATTGTAGTGCCAAGGTTTAAGATGAACTTGTGAATTGGCAGAAATTGCCATAAAAATTCTGGGACACCAGTTACATATACTGCTACAGTGTTCCTTCAGCACTTTTAGATGGATCCACAGGGGAAAAGAAGAAGAAGAAGAAGAAGAAGAAACAATCTCATCAGACAGCTGCAAAACTAACCTACCTCTCCTATAACTAGAAGTTGATGAATGGAGTAGGAACATGACCTAACCCTGTCAATACCAAGAAGACGTCCATACTGAAGTGTCCAAGCAAAGACAAAATGGAAAGGAATCCAGTATTCAGGGAGGAATCAGATTCAGGAGAGTCTGACTCAGAGTCGGAACTCTATAACTCTTCAACTTCTGAAGATCATGAAACTGACAACAATTTTTTAATCTTTTTGCAGTTGTGTAATACAACTAAAAATACTATATACAGGCCAGTTACTTAATATAAACTGCACTATACCTCAAAAATTCCTTTTAACTGGAGTGTTGTTTTTTTTCTCATTCTTTCTCATGTACTACTCCAAGAATTGACCTCATTAAAGGTCGATTATCAATTAATACTTAAAATGCATACATGCCTGGGCATTTCTGAATTGTGGGCATTTGCCCAAGCATCTATCCTGCGGATTTAATATGACTAAGTTGGGAGGATGAAAAGGAGAGTCAAAGCTAACCCAGGCTAAGTCTATGGATGGTTGGGATTGTATATGGTAACTTATCATAATACAAAGATAATGCCTGGTGTTTGTATACTGAGGCTGCAGAATGCAATCTGGAAAATGACAATCAGCTCTTCAGTCTCTCAGATACCGCCATCACTACAGTGAGATGGCAAAGATTGTCCCATTGGTAAGGCAGTGTGTATATCGATGATCTCTGCACAGCTGGAGGCATCATCACAGACATCCTGCATAAATGCAAATGCATGCTGTGCCGCAGCAGTTAAAAGCAAGAAGTGGTAAAAGACAATAGTAAACTCGGAACAATGATTCAGTCTTGTGCCCAGAGCTACAAACAAACACACACACACACACACACACACACACACACACACACCAATGCAGTTTCAAAGCATTCCAATATCAATGTGTGAGAAACCACATTTGTAAAGGTCTAACACAGTCCTAATTAGTAAAATGGCCATCTACTACCTGTTAATGTCCGTGAGAGAATGATTTCCAAGCACTGTTTAAGACTGGCTGAGAATGGTACAGAATCATCAATGTTCCTTGAAATTTCATGCAACTAGTAAAGTGTTTTTCCCTTATTCTGTCTATTGTCGACACTGGAAAGCTGAATAAGTGCCATTATTGTTAGAAGATTGTGAAAGTAGCCTGATGCTGTCAAGAAGCAAAAGTATAGATTTGTTTTTATTTGGGTGGTGAAAAATAAGCTTCTACATAATAAATAGTTTCTTGTTTAACTGTGTGTTTGAAGAGTTTATCAATATAAATGAGCAACAGATTGAGTTACCTTAGAAACTCTAGTATGCTTTACAAAGACACACATAAGAGGTCAAAACAGCCCTCTTTGGTCCACAAGCATTATATTCCACTGTAGTTCTAATTACTTACTCTATGTATTTTAAAGACTTTCAAAGTGTATCATATCATTTCCATCTTCTTTATGGCATCAGACCTCTCCAAACAAAGAATTTACCTTCTGACAACATAACAACAAGAAGCAGAAAAAAAGTTGGGTGAAGAGATGGTGTAAACAAAAGACAACACTTTCAAACACACCACCAACTAGAAGAAAAAAGTTTGTTGCATACATCAGCGTGTTTAATAAAGGATTGAGCTCTGTCTTTACATGAAACATTCTAGCACGTGCTTTCTAAAATAAGATTTCTTTATTACTGCAGATTATTTTTAGCTGGATAGCTATTTTCTTTATAGCTAAATAAAAGTACTAGGGGTAAGCAATAATTTCTTAACATTTATGGGTCACCAGCACTCCCAAGGTGTGGCTCAGCGTTTACCTCATTCCGCCTGCTGGTGTCAACCGCATACTGAACAGACTATCATTTAAAGCACTTTCTTGTCAAATACAGTTATATGCAAATGACAACACCCAATAATAAATCGACAAATGTAAAGGAATTACACTATAAATTAACACAACACAAAGCTGGGAAAATTACAGAAGATAAATACAAGAGCACAAACAGGCAAGCAAATGCAACAACATTCTTAACCAAAATTTATCAATGCGTGTGAGATCCCAGTAGTATGCTATTGTCAATCAGAAAATTTCAACAAATTCCAAACAATACACAATGCACCTCACCAACTCGTCCTTGTGCTCTACATGTACTCATATCGACAGTGAAGAACACAGATTTATATGTATTAACGTGACAGCAACATGGACCATGACCACAATCAAAACAGTGCTGGCAAGAGTCAAGAGAACTGCATCTTACCGTATTTACTCGAATCTAAGCCGCACTTTTTTTCCGGTTTTTGTAATCCAAAAAACCACCTGCGGCTTAGAATCGAGTGCAAAGCAAGCAGGAGTTCTGAAAAATGTTCGTGGGTGCCGCCATAACTTATTTCTGCCGTCGAATATATGTAGCACTACACAGGCATGCTTTGTAGGCACAAAGATAAATACTGGCGCCAAAACCTCTGCGTCAGTAAATAAATTTAAAAAAAAAAAAAGGTGGAAGACGAGCTTTTTTCTCCGCCCCAAGTTTCGACCACTGCATTTTCATACATTATCCAACGAAGTAAATACAAATTCTGTATTGTTCATCTTCGAATGTAGCAGCATTTCAGTGTACTACGAAAACCCGACTGGCAAGACTGTTTGGGATCTTTGTCAATATGGCCAACTCTACGTTCTGGATTTTTTCCTATCAGTGAGAAGAGATGGTTGCTTATAGGAACTTATATAAATTGTGAATCACATGCAGTATTCTCGTCACCTTAAGAATAATACGAATATAAACATTTTGCCATGTATTGTTTCATGTTTGCTGCTATCTCATTTTAATCCTGTCTGCCTAATAAACCACAAAACTAGAGTGAGACAACAGCAAATGTGGAAGAATATACATATCATGTCATGTTTATATTCGTATTATTCTTATGCTTAACAGTGATATAGTCAGAAATGAAGCACGGCAATTGACTAGATTTTTAAATTTAAGATGACTAATTTCTGTGCAGAATGTAATGTACTAAAGAGGCGTCTGCAAAGATTTTCAAACGGAGAAAAATTTTCGCTAAACTCTCGTTCAGAACATCATCTATCATACGCAGTCTATTATTTGGTTCTTGTTGATCATTATCAAAGAAAGCAGCAGTGTAAGTAACAACAAATAACAATCTCTTGCCATTGATTCGCTAATGAGACAATTCCTCTCTTTTTTTTTAATTGTAAGCGGCGGTAGCGCGCACAAAAGCAAGCCATGGCAGGTGCGGCGACAGGCTGTAAACACGCACTGACAGAATGTGACAAACAATGCATGACACAGTACAGTAGTGCATTTTCAGCTTAGAGTGACGTAAACACCTATAACAAAGAAAACTGCGCTTATCAGATCAAAGAAAAATAAGCAATCAATTCAAACCAGACCAAGCATGTGAAAAAGGAAGGGTACCCATATAAATACGGATGGAGCGCTTGACGCATAGCAATGGCTACCTGGTAAAGCTTAACTGCTAAGCTTACGACTCGAACCAAACTACTGTAGGTGTATCATCATTCATTCGACCTAAATTGTCTCTCATATAACAATGGACCAACTTTGTTTCGATTTGGAGATGCGGCCTAAAACTTTTCTCCCCCCTTGAATTTCGAGTCTCAAATTTCAGGTGCGGTTTAGATTTGGGAATTTTTTTCCCTTGATTTCGAGTCTCATTTTTCAGGTGAGACTTAGATTTGAGATCGGCTTAGATTCGAGTAAATACGGTATATGATAACAACAGTGGGCTTTTCAACCCAGACGATGTCCCTTATTGCAAAATGAGGAGAAAAACAGTGAACTGGTTGTATGTTACATTCAAACAAGTGAACTGAACTTTTAGGTGTGCCTCACTTCAATAGACGGGTAATTATAAAGAATAATTTGCATTTTATTTTGTCTTCGGGAAAAGTTTTAGTTATCTACAATGCTACAGGAATATCAGAGAAAAGAATTACTGGAATGGTAGATTTAATTTGTAATAGTGTTTTCTTAATGACGTTAAATTTTGGTTTATTATTTGTCATTAGATGAATGTAACACACCAATGTTGTAATGTTTATTAATGGGCTGTGTACTGCATATGTGAAAGAACAATTGTAGAGCTGTAAGGACTGTAGTGTCAAAGGTTTTGTCAATAAGTTACTGTACAGAGTGGTAAAGTGTCAGACCACAAATATAAATGTCTCGGGTTAGATCTGTGGTCAATACTAGGACTTTCATCTGTAACTTTTCACTTCTTTCACCTACAGCAATGTTTGTTTATGCGAAAAATGCTGAGTTATTTCATTGTTTGGAATCCATGTTAAACTGTAGGTCCCATTATAAATAGCTGGATAGGTCAGTTCAGAGGTCAGAGGACGGCAACTGCATATCACCTCAAAACAGACCATGCTTAGTAAAGCACTGTGTTGTTCTGAACAACCTTTGGATTTATAATTGCTTTATTTAAAATTCTTGTATGGATTAGCAAGTGTCATAATATCCCAATACGAATTAAAAGTTAGTCAGTCATACCTTGTCTCCAAGTCCCAATAACACAAGTATTTTACCTTCTCCTCAGAGGGCATTGAGTAAGGAAAATTTCCTTCCTTCCTTCATTCATAAACAAGCTCTTATTGAAAAGATAAGTGTTGTAACACTACTAAAAAATTTGCTATTATCAAAGCAATTTACTTCATAAAAAAATACTCGCAGTTTTAACAAATTTGTGTCAGGATCCACTTACATATTTATGACAACAATCATGATAACTTTCTACATCTTTCATTACATCTGCATCATGTAACTTAACCCTTTAACGTCCCAGGTGCGGTCTCACTGACCACTAACATTTATTGTTACTCCATTGCTAATGCATAGGAGTGGGGTAGGAAATTGCAGCCTCATCTAGTTGATCCCCAAAGCTGCCGTAGTTCTTTGTCAATAGGCACTCAACTGTGAGCTGACCTATACTATTACTGCTTCTTTTGCGTCAGCAGTCTCTGAGAATGAACCTGGGTCTTAGCATTATGGATTCAGTAGCCAGATCTTTGTCTGCTGACTGACCGTTTTAAAATGGTCTGAGGACAGTTTACCAAGTGATGTTGGATTAGATAGTGAAAATTCAGAATAGGAACAAATGAAAGTGAAGACAAATTTGTCTTGCTGCCTGCGAATTCCTTAAAGGAAACCTATGATCAAGGTGATGAACAAAAAGAGTGTAGAGACTCCATCTGCTACAAATATACCGGGTGGTTAAAATTTAACTTTCCATATTTAACATGTTATAACATAGAAACTAATTACCATATTAGTACCGAACTTGGTAGCATTAATGTCAAGGACACGGAGAAGAAAAATAATGCAACTGAAACACTTTTAATGTGCTGCTACAGTACATCATACCATTACATACCAGTACTATTACTGTTACAAAGGGGACTCAATATGGTGCCCATCAGTGTCCAGAAGAGTCTGAAAGCACAGGACTGCATTCTGCACAGCAGAAAAAAAGCATGTCCATAAGTATGTTGGCTACCTATCTTGATATGCTCCACTTCAGATCAGCACATGTGTGAATGTTCCCCTGGTAAACCTTGTCCTTCAGATAGCTCTACAACCAGAAATCACAGAGAATGAGATCAGATGATGTGCTGGCGACGCACTTGGAAACACTAGGCTGATAATTCAATCATTTCCAAATTTGATTTGGTGAAGCAAGTGAACTTCACAAGTGCTGTGCGGTGGTGCTCCATCTTGCATGAAAACTGCTGTAGGGTAGGTATAACATGCTGGCGAAGTATATCACAGTAACGCTGGCCAGTCACACTGCATTCTTTGGCCCTTCAGCACCAACCTGGTCAAGAAAGAAAAGCCCAATGATGAATGTACCAGTGAAGCAACATACGGCGACACGCTCAGTCATACGGAGGAACTTCATGCACAATGACTGGAGGTGAATATCCCCAAATTCAGCAATTCTGTATGTTCACCTCACCCATCAGAGAAAAATGAGCTTCACCTGTCCATAGGATGGTAGAAGGCCAGACCTCGTCAACTTCAAAAGTGGTGAGAGAAGTCAACATGTTGTCGTGCGTCCTGTGGTGCAAGCTGCTGTACGATATGAATCTTATACAGATACCATTTGGGAATGGTTCGAAGTACCTTCCGTACAGTGGACTACGGGATGTTCAACTGTCGTGACAGAACACACACACTGCCTGATGATCGGGAATTGCATGCAGCGTTGTCTGCCATTGCAACAGCTACTTCATCAACCACCTGAGGTGCAACTTATCGTCGGCTTCTTCCCGGAACAACACACAGTTCTCCAGTTGATTAGAACTACTTCTTCATGCTCAGCACAGCAGGATGAGAAAGAGGACATTTCCAAAATCCTTTCAGCTAGCGATAATATCGAATTACAGCTGCAGCATTATTGTTTTTTTTATTTTTTTTTAATATGCAATAGGTTAGTAACGCTGCCCCTGCAACTACTGAAAAGGCTGCTGCCCCTCTTCAGGAACAACACGTTTGTCTGGCCTCTCAACAGATACCCCTCCGTTGTGGTTGCGCCTACAGTACGGTTATCTGTATCTTTGAGGCAAATAAGCCTCCCCACCACCGGCAAGGTCCATGGTTCATGGGGGGCATATATACAAAATCAAATAGGGGTAATGCAGGAGTAGGTTTAATAATGAATAAAAAAAATAGGAGTGCTGGTAAACTAGTACAAACAGCATAGTGAACGCATTATTGTGGCCAAGATAGACACGAAGCCCACGCCTACTACAGTAGTACAAGTTTATATGCCAACTAGCTCTGCAGATGATGAATAAATTGATGAAATGTATGATAAGATAAAAGAAATTATTCAGGTAGTGAAGGGAGACGAAAATTTAATAGTCATGGGTGACTGGAATTCAACAGTAGGAAAAGGAAGAGAAGGAAACGTAGTAGGTGAATATGGATTAGGGCTAAGAAATGAAAGAGGAAGCCGCCTGGTAGAATTTTGCACAGAACATAATTTAATCATAGCTAACACTTGGTTCAAGAATCATGAAAGAAGGTTGTATACATGGAAGAACCCTGGAGATACTAGAAGGTTTCAGATAGATTATATAATGGTAAGACAGAGATTTAGGAACCAAGTTTTAAATTGTAAGACATTTCCAGGGGCAGATGTGGACTCTGACCACAATCTATCGGTTATGAACTATAGATTAAAACTGAAGAAACTGCAAAAAGGTGGGAATTTAAGGAGAGGAGACCTGGATAAACTGAAAGAACCAGAGGTTGTACAGAGTTTCAGGGAGAGCATAAGGGAACAATTGACAGGAATGGGGGAAAGAAATACAGAAGAAGAAGAATGGGTAGCTTTGAGGGATGAAATAGTGAAGGCAGCAGAGGATCAAATAGGTAAAAAGACGAGGGCTGATAGAAACCCTTGGGTAACAGAAGAGATGCTGAATTTAATTAATGGAAGGAGAAAATACAAAAATGCAGTAAATGAAGCAGGCAAAAAGGAATACAAACGTCTCTAAAATGAGATCGACAGGAAGTGCAAAATGGCTAAGCAGGGATGGCTAGAGGACAAATGTAAGGATGTAGAGGCTTATCTCACTAGGGGTAAGATAGATACTGCCTACAGGAAAATTAAAGAGACCTTTGGAGAAAAGAGAACCACTTGCATGAACATCAAGAGCTCAGATGGAAACCCAGTTCTACGTAAAGAAGGGAAAGCAGAAAGGTGGAAGGAGTATATAGAGGGTCTATACACAGGCGATGTTCTTGAGAACAATATTATGGAAATGGAAGAGGATGTAGATGAAGATGAAATGGGAGATGCGATACTGCGTGGGGTAAATGCGTTTGTCCTTTTCAATTCCTATAAAGACGATAATCTGTTGAGCCACTTTAATTTTTTAAAGAAGCTTGCAAACTCATTGGCAACATCAAAGATAAAAAGCGGGTCAACAACTGCCACATACTTTGTGAATTTCGTGCAACCATTCACCATGTTTTGGGTGTAGCAGAACCACGAATAAAAGTCACTGCAGAAAGATTGGGAAAATGCAGAACATGTTCCATCTGTGACCCAAAAAAGAAGAAAAAGATGATTTATATTAGTCATTGTTGCAAGAAGCCAATCTAACTTGATATCTCTACAAAAATTTTCAGGAAATGTAAAGAAAACTTCTGAGAAGGAACCTAAAAACCTGAAAAGTACTGACATAATTCTAATTTTTTGAATGTTTTATGGAAGTTTTTCACTGTTACATATATAAAAAACAATAAAAAATACAGCAAACAGTAAAATTTATAGTGCACAGTATTTGAGTTTTCATAGCTTTAACACCATCATGCAGTATTATTTTCATTTTGTGGAGTTTTTGGTTTAAATGCACTTTTTTTGTAAAAATAAACTTTAAAATTTATTTGGATATATTTTTTGTGTGATATTAATGTAACATTTCATATAAAAAACTACACTGTTCCAATTAAATTACTGAATGCAATTTTCATGGCTATTTAAATACAGCAGTCTGTCAGACTGCACCTGGGACAGTGTAGAAAAAAATGACCTGGTAGACTAAGCATTAGAGTTAAACAAAAAGAGTTACTATAAAGCCACTTACCTCCAGTGGCAAGTATGTATGTTTATGCTCCTGTCCGACCTGTAGACAAGGCAGGTGGGGGTACCTTAGCTTCATTTTATATTTATCAAGAAAATATTTAGCTACAGTACACTCAACTGTCTGACCATTCTCTAGCTGCAGTGGAAACCTATGCAAAATGGAAAAACATTGAAGTTATAAAATTTGAACTAGCAAACACATGATTCACAATTTTTAATATGTGGTGGACTGAGCTACAGTTCCTGCTACATGTTACAATGTTAACTTAGGAAAACAAATGAAAGAAAGGCCTCCGACGATTCGTGTATATCAACAGCAATTCATTTCTGTGCCATAAAAACTTAACAGAAGATGACGCAGCTGGGTCCCTGCCCATATGTGATACTGCCAATTGTAACAACATGGAAAGGATAGGTGGCTACTCGCCACACAGAGGAATTATTCAGTCGCAGACAGGCATAATGAAAACTACTGTTAAAATACTAAGCCTTCTGGCAAAGTCCTCCTCCTGAAATAGAAAACACACAGACATTCACACAAACTTAACACACACACACACACACACACACACACACACACACACACACGGTTACTGTCTCCGGCCACTGGAGCCTGGAGACAATGGCTGCTATCCCTCCCCCTCCCCACCCCAGCCCAGCCTCCTCCTTACCACCACCCAGTTGCGTCTCTCATCATGCACTGCTGCTGCTGCTTGTACTGTGGTTTCAGCTGCCATGGACCATGGTCGTGTGTGTGTGTGTGTGTGTGTGTGTGTGTGTGTGTGTGTGTGTGTGTGTCAATTGGGCAGAAGGACTTTTTGTTGTGCCTATCTGCAACTCAGTATCTCCACTATATTGTGAGTAGCAACTACTTCTTTCATAATACTGTTAAATTCATCCTGGATTTTACATTGTTTGATATCATAAACACTGAGATACATGGGGAAAAAATACAACATCCTGCATAAAGATTAATACACGCAGCCTTCACTACTTCTACAGTCGAGTCAGCTTAAAGAAATCTCCGACACCTGGCAGTGCTTTTGACAGCCTTCAGCTTTCAACTGCGAGCCACAAACGGCTTTAGGTGAAAACGACAGTCATCTATAGAGCTATGAAGAGGTGTTGCCACAGAGATATTTACAAAATTGCATTCTAAACATGCAAACCAGCTGCACCCAGAGTACGGAAAGTGCACACTACAAAGACAGTGCAATTTTTGTTTCATTTCCAAAAATAAATTGGCAAAATGGATACTCAGACAATGACGGCTTTGTCAGCTAGCACTTGATAAAAGGCAGTAATGATGGTCTGGTGCACAATCGCCTTTTACAAAACTCAAATATGAAGTAGTAGAGTGATGAAGCGCTCCTAAACCTGGACAAGACTAACAAGGGGACCGCACCTACTCTCCATCACCGATTTTGCCCAAATTTACAGTATGTCCAGGGCTTTCACATCTGTCAATGCCTGCTTTCTTTGGTATTGGAATTATTATATTCTTCTTGAAGTCTGTGGGTATTTCGCCTGTCTCCTACATCTTCTGTTACCCAAGGATTTCTATTAGCCCTCATCTTTTTACCTACTTGATCCTCTGCTGCCTTCACTACTTCATCCCTCAGAGCTACCCATTCTTCTTCTACTGTATTTCTTTCCCCCATTCCTGTCAATTGTTCCCTTCTGCTCTCCCTGAAACTCTCAACAACCTCTGGTTCTTTCAGTTTATCCAGGTCCCATCTCCTTAAATTCCCACCTTTTTGCAGTTTCTTCAGTTTCAATCTGCAGTTCATAACCAATAGATTGTGGTCAGAATCCACATCTGCCCCTGGAAATGTCTTACAATTTAAAACCTGGTTCCTAAATCTCTGTCTTACCATTATATAATCTATCTGATACCTATTAGTATCTCCAGGATTCTTCCAGGTATACAACCTTCTTTTATGATTCTTGAACCAAGTGTTAGCTATGATTAAGTTATGCTCTGTGCAAAATTCTACAAGGCGGCTTCCTCTTTCATTTCTTCCCCCCAATCCATATTCACCTACTACGTTTCCTTCTCTCCCTTTTCCTACTGACGAATTCCAGTCACCCATGACTATTAAATTTTCGTCTCCCTTCACTACCAGAATAATTTCTTTTATCTCGTCATACATTTCATCAATTTCTTCATCATCTGCAGAGCTAGTTGGCATATAAACTTGTACTACTGTAGTAGGCATGGGCTTTGTGTCTATCTTGGCCACAATAATGCGTTCACTATGCTGTTTGTAGTAGCTTACCCGCACTCCTATTTTTTTATTCATTATTAAACCTACTCCTGCATTACCCCTATTTGATTTTGTATTTATAACCCTGTAATCACCTAACCAAAAGTCTTGTTCCTCCTGCCACCGAACTTCACTAATTCCCACTATATCTAACTTTAACCTATCCATTTCCCTTTTTAAATTTTCTAACCTACCTGCCCGATTGAGGGATCTGACATTCCACACTCAGATCCGTAGAATGCCAGTTTTCTTTCTCCTGATAACGACGTCCTCTTGAGTAGTCCCCGCCCGGAGATCCGAATGGGGGATTATTTTACCTCCGGAATATTTTACCCAAGAGGACGCCATCATCATTTAATCATACAGTAAAGCTGCATGTCCTCGGGAAAAATTACGGCTGTAGTTTCCCCTTGCTTTCAGCCATTCGCAGTACCAGGACAGCAAGGCCGTTTTGGTTAATGATACAAGGCCAGATCAGTCAATCATCCAGACTGTTGCCCCTGCAACTACTGAAAAGGCTGCTGTTCCTCTTCAGGAACCACATGTTTGTCTGGCCTCTCAACAGATACCCCTCCGTTGTGGTTGCACCTACGGTACGGCCATCTGTATCGCTGAGGCACGCAAGCCTCCCCACCAATGGCAAGGTCCATGGTTCATGGGGGGTGTTTCCAAGTATCATATAGAAAAACAAAAAGCTGCTTACATTCATAAAAGGTTCTCTGTTATTACACAGTTTGCCAGCAAACCATGCTTACCACATCATTTTGCCAAACAACGGCGAGGATAGCTGATGATGTACAATTTAATGTATTCTAAAGCAGTTTTCTTGGGATGTGCTTGCTTTTTCTCTCTATGAATGACACAAGAGCAGTCATAAGCTTTTTGATCAAATTCTTTAACTTATGACAGCAACAGACATCGCAGGATTGCAAGAGCAGAGTGCATTTGAGTGTAATCCTAGCTTGAAAATTTTTTGAAGTCCCAAATCTTCTTTCAGCTTTCCCTTTCATGCCTTTTATGAAAGTATTAATGAATATATTTGAACATTATTTCTGTTTATTTTCAGTGTAAGTAACATAAAAAACTGAAAATTTTAAAATGTTTCTGCATAGGCAGGCAATCCCACAAGGTCTGCCTGGAAAACAGGCTAAGATAAATGACTCATGCCTCACATGACTTGTGCCAAAAGTGCTACTTTTTCCTTAATACTTGGTCATCTGAAGCTCCCACTTCAGTCACTTTCGTTTATGGCCAAGCCTTACATATACCTTAAATTTTGATGAGATCAATGATGATCAGCAGGTGCAGTTCCCTTGTATGCTTATTCATTACAGACATTCTAAAATCTGTGGCTCTGTAGTCAATATACATACAGAAAACTGCAATGTGCCACTTTTTTTTCAAATATTCATTTATTTCATTGACTTGTTAAACAAAGTGGATGGAGTTTTCTGAATTCATACTGGCTAAAACTGGTTCTGCAATTACTTTACAAAATCAGTAAGTGACAATTTCAGCGGAGACTGGCTTAAGACTTAAATATCTGTAAGATTCAAAGGCATTTATTTCGACAAGTGAATAGTTGCATGTAAACGCTGTATTTTACAGCTGAGTGTTAAATGAGCGGGTAAAAAAAAGAGTATGTGATGACCCGATAGAAATAGCCACACATCACAAATAAAAGAGACTTGAGTTACTGTACACTTACGACTGCATCTGTGCTGGCCTCCTTGTAACATTACAGACTCTGTATTTTCGTCGCATTGTTCCACAATGAGTTATTTCAATTTTCAAACCTTTTATTTCTTTCGTGAATTTAACACGTTGAGAGTCTGTCAGTGGTTTACGCTGCTCATTTATATCCCGTATGTCCAGGACCTCACACATGAACTCTATAACTGGCTGTGCTTTGTAAAAAGCAGTTGCAGAAACTGTAAATAATAAAAAATAATAAATAAGAAGCAAAGGTGTGAAAATTTAGTACTTTATACTAAACAAACATAATTACATTAACACTCTGTACCGACAACATTAAGTAATATCAATCTTTGTACTAAAACAAACACTCCTTTGAAGCAAAAACATAAAAAATAGGGCATAACATAACAACCGTCTATGAAGAGAGGGGGAAAAACATCTCTCATATACAAAATGCCACCAGGAAGCACTTTCATATTCTTTTCTTCTTCAGCAATGATTTACTGCATCACCAACACTTACTTTTTGTATAAGAACTTTCCAGGAACACTTACACGGTTCTATGCACTTCCTTTCAATTTCAAATAAGTAGCTTGAGTAACTTCTTTTACGGTACAGAAATGCCTTTCCCACCATTTCTCAATTTTGGGTGTAACATAATGCTGAATGTGAAGTGTACAGGATATATGTAAAAAATCAAATAGCAGGAGATGAACTTCTGGCAACCATTTAACATCTACTGTGTGCTGAATTTAAAGTGTGATTGTGAAATATCAGGATTTTCACTTCACCCAAATGAGCACAAATAAACAAACTGACTTAATAACAAGATAATATCAACTGCAACTAATAACATAATAAGAAAATTAAGGATGTATTATCTACCTCAAAGGTCAAAGCTTCAGTACTTTGCTGTTCTTAGGGCAGACATTATTCAAGAGCTATAAATTGTCATGAAAAACAAATCGACATAGCAAAATCTATTAAACACCAATATAATTCAGTAAGTCACATGTTTTGATTAAGATCAACAGGTGACTACCATGAAAGAGAAAACATGAAAAAACACCACGCTTTAGGCTCCTCATCAGTTTCAAAATCAAGGAAAAATTTCGCCATACAACAAAAGAGATCCCTGGCTCATCTCAGAATATGACTGGAGATCCACAGTTTGGAAAGTACTAATTCTTCTTACAACGAATAATGTTACTTAGAAACTTTATTTCAGTCAACATAAAGTGGTACCATGGTAAAACACAGTTGCATAATATGTATTTCACACAAGTAATTAACACATGTTTGAGTTTGCTTAAGCAGCAGCAACACTGGTTTGTTACGTTTTATTAGAAAAACCACTTAATGGCAATCATATTATAACAAAATCCTCCCTGTTATGTGTATTAGGTTTCCATGGTACATAATTATTTTGAACTGATGTCAGGTAGTCCACAAGGCAAGTTTATTTGTTGTCCTCCTCAGTTGGTGCTGATGACTGAGCATCTTTCTATGGCTGCTTCTTATATACTTGATGTCTCCTGTTGTCGATCCTGGTCCTTCATAATCAAACATGGGCCTGCACCCAGCATCATCAGCACAAAGCCGCAAATAGATAAAATGGTGCCCCAGAGGCAGACAATGAATCATCAGGATCACTGAGGCCTTCGGTAGGTGGCCTTGATAAGGCATCAGTAGTTAAATTAAGTATACTTCATACAATACTCATGACAAATGGCTTGAGTGTGCCATGCTGCCTCTATAGCCATCCATAATAGCAGAAGTGTTGAAGTGCAGTATTTTGTGCACAGTCTGACTTCTCGATTATGTCCCATTTATGCCGGGCGATCTGTGTGGCCAAATAATTTGCTTGAACTGTCCAGAATGTTCTTCAAACCTGACGTGAATAACTGTGGCCCAGTGGTACAGCGCATTGTCGTCCATAAAAATTACATTGCTGTTTGGGAACATGAAATCCATGAATGGCTGCAGATGGTCTCCAAGTAGCCGAACATAACCATTTCCAGTCAATGATTGCTTCAGTTGCATCAGACGACCCAATCCATTCCATGTAAATACAATCCACACTGTTATAGAGCCACCACCAGCTTCCACAGTGCCTTGTTGACAACTTGGGTCCATGGCTTCATAAGGTCTGCACCACACACTAACAATACCTAGAATCTAGAAGATGGCGCCGATAGGAAAGTGTAGTGACGCTTCTCTCTCACTAAAAAGGCAAAAAATGAACAGTTCTTCGCGTAGAGAATGTAAAAAGCGTGTGATGAAGGGTATTCTGTGTATCAAATGCAACTTCTGGTTACACGAAAAGTGCGCGAAAGTAAATCTAAAGTTCGTCAGCGATGATTTTCCGTGGACATGTCACGGTTGTTTACGTGACGAAACGGCCGATCTGGTAAGTGCAGTTGATACAAAAAACGAAATTATAAAGTTACTACGAAGTGACATTGAGGCATTAAAAACCGAACTTTCGACCATCAAGAAAAAAAACGATACATTAATACAAGAAAAGAAATGCTGTGTGTGTAAAAGCCTACAAACGGAAAAGAAAGAAGATCGCGAAAATACGAGTGACCGATCGTACTTTAAAAACAACATTTCAAGTGTTCCCGTTGATGTCTCGGTAAACTCATTAAGCCAAAAACCGGAAGATAAATATAAATGGAAGGTTGTGACATACAGCAAAAGGAAAAACAAGGCGACAGATACGCAACAAAAGGAAAATGACTTTTTAATAATTGGCGATTCGCTGCTGAAGAATATCGCTGTCCCCAATTGCAAGATCGGCGTACGACCTGGAATTACAACGCATCAACTCGGTAAACATTTTAAAAACATTGTAAATGCAAGACAAGATACTACAGAACCAGATTCTGAAACCAGACATAACTATAAAGGGGTGTTTATACATGTTGGAACGAATTCGTTAAGGAGCAACAGTGAGGAAGAAATGGCAAACGAAACAAGAAACATGATTCGTTCTGCAAGAAATATGTATGCAGGATCTCGTCTGATACTTAGCGGAATCATAAACAGAAGGTCGGTGAGTGAAAAACATATCGCCAAAATAAACTGTGCTCTTAAAGAACAATGTGATCGTCTTGGGGCAATTTTTATAGACCCAAACAAATTCCTATGTGAAAACTCACTAGCGAAGGATGGCTTGCATTTAAATAGACTGGGGTCTGTAACGTTCAGCAGAATGTTTGCAGATGTCTGCAAAATCATTAGATGCAAGGGAAACTAATATGGCCTGAAGGGGGTGAAAAATCATACACTCCAGCTGGAAAAGAAAAATATACGCACCATACAAAAAAGACGGTACTAAAGAATTTGCCCCAGAATACAGCTCACAACATGTAAACCAACAAAAGAAAAATTACATAAATATACTTCATCAAAATATTCAGTACTTTGGTAACAAAAAATTAGAAGCAGAAGTACTCCTGAGTGAAATAAGACCAGACATATTATGCATAAGTGAAGATGGACTAACTGAAAGTAAAATACATAATGTTGCAATAAAGGACTACAAACTAGCTAGTTACTTCCGCAGATCTAAATATAAGGGTGGTGGAGTCTGTATATATATTACAACAGGTACTCTATCAAAGAATGTAAACAGTGAACCTGCTAAATTTCCCATAGCTAGAGAAAAAGGCTTTGAAGTTACTGGTATAGTGGCAGAGGATTTTAGAGTGTTTTGTGTGTACAGGTCACCATGTGGCAATATTAGCATATTTCTAAAAAAAATTGCTAGCTTATTGAGAATGAATATGAAGAGAAATCTTATTATATGTGGAGACTTCAACATTGACATGGGAAAAAGACACAAAAATAAGACAGGATTTCGAAGAATTGTTAATACAGCATAACATGAAAGTGACAATAACTGCACCAACAAGAGTGACTTCACAAAGTGAGACAGTTATTGACAACATAATTACTAATATGTGTAACTATGAGTCACATGTAGTTCAGACAGAAATATCTGATCATCATGGACAACTAATCAGCTTTTGCAGAAGTAATGACACAGTATCAGAACCAAAACAAACAACCAAAGAAATTAGGATCATCAGTGAACAAAATATCAATATCTTTAGAACAATGTTAAGTAAGGAAACCTGGAATGAAACCCTACAGGCCCAGAGTGTAAATGAAAAATATGATGCATTTATTTCAACAATTAAGTACCATTTTAATGTAGCATTTCCCAAAGTAAAGAGACAAGAAAAGCAGCAAGATCAAACACAGTGGATTACCAGTGAAATACGAGAACAGCGAAGGAAGCTTCAGGATGTGAGACGGATGGGCGAAGCTGAAAACTATAAAATGTTAAAAAAGAAGTATAGAAAAACAATAAGAGAAGCCAAAGCAAGAGCAATGGACACCACTATAGCGAACTCAAAAAACAAGGCAAAGGCAGCTTGGAATGCAATCAATGCTGAAAGAAAGGAAAAAGATGGGTCAAACAAAGAAGAAGGTATTAGGTCAATTAAAATAGACAACACAGTGGGCACAGATGGTATGGAAATAGCAAACATACTTAATAACAACTATATCAGTGTAGTAGAAAACTTAAAATTGGAAAGAAATAGTCAAAAACAGAAGGGTATTATGGTACCAAAAAGATCACGCAGTACTATGTTCTTAAGACCAGTCACAGAGGATGAATTGCGGAAAACTATACAGGAAGTGAAGTCCAAGAAATCAGCTGGTGATGATGAAATATCAAATCATGTAATAAAGCTGGTATGTGAGGAGATAATAACACCACTGCTGAACATAACAAACTGTTCTTTCAGAGATGAAATTTTTCCAGAAAAACTGAAGATAACGAAGGTAGTGCCAGTGTACAAGAAAGGGTGTAAGGATGATCCCAACAACTACAGACCAGTTTCACTGATATCAGGTTTCTCAAAAATCCTAGAAATGCTTATGTATACCAGATTAGTTAACTATTTGGACAAACATAACATTCTCATACCCTCACAACATGGGTTTCAGAAAGGGTAAATCTACAGAATCAGCAATTGCCAGTCTAACAGAATACATTTTACAGTCCTGAGATGAGAAAAAGGTTGTCTCTGCAATGTTTCTGGATCTTTCAAAGGCATTTGACACCATTGACCATGAAATGCTGATACAAAAATTAAGCAACTATGGCATTCGGGGGCAACCAGGTGAATGGATAAAATCATACTTGTGCAACTGCAAGCAGTATGTATCATTAGGAAACTCGTACCAATCAGAAACCAAATCCATCAAATATGGAGTGCCACAGGGTTCGGTAATGGGGCCATTGTTATTTAATGTGTTTGTTAATGATATAGGTGTTGAGGAGGAAGAAATGAAAATATTGTATGCTGATGATATGACAATACTAAATAGTGACCAAAATATGGAACAGCTTGAGAGAAGAGCATACATATCTGCAAATGTCACAGCTCAATGGCTGTTGGAAAATGAACTGGATATAAATCTAAAAAAGACTATGTATGCAGTGTTTAAAAACAAGGAAAAGGCTGTAGACATGGATTTAGAGGTTGATGGAACAAGGCTGGAAGAAGTAGAATCTGCTAGATTCTTAGGTATTCTTGTGGATAATGAACTGAAATGGAAAAAACATATTAATAATGTCTGTAAGAAACTGAGCTCTGTCATATTCTTAATGATGCAGCTATCACAGTATTCAGACAAGAATCTTATGTGTACAGTGTATCATGGACTTTTCGAACCATACTTACAGTATGGAGTGACTGTGTGGGGAAACTCAAACAAACAAGAGACAAAACAAGTGTTCACATTACAAAAAAAAGCAATTAGGACCATTTTAAGAAGAAAGACCTCTGAAACGTGCAGAAACTGTTTCAAGAATTTAGGTATCTTAACTTTTTCATTGTTGTATATTTACAAAACAATAATGTATATCACAAAAGGTAGTGAGGACTGGATTAGAAATGCTAGTGTACACACCCACAATACAAGAAGGAAGAATGAAGTACGGAGCATACCCCACCGACTGGCAATGCTAGAAAAAGGACCCCAGTACTCTGGCATCAGACTACTAAGGAGGCTGCCCAAAAACCTGCAAGATAGTGTACTTCACAATGACTTTGCAAAGAAACTTAAAGACTATCTCATTGAAAAAGAGTTTTACAGTGTTGCAGAATACTTATGCCATTAAATTTGTATATATTGTTACTCATTATCAGTGATGTAAAAATGTAAGCTAAAGGTGTAGAAAAATAAGTGATAAAGAATGTTAATACTTTGACATGTCCTATATTACACGTACATTTACTGTACACAATGTAATCTTACAGGAGCAAATAAAATTCAATTCAATTCAACTCTTACCAATTGAAATTGGGACTCATATGGCCAGGTCACAGTTTTCCAGTCATCTATGTACAACCAATATGGTCCAGGAGAGGTGCTGCAGGTGATGTCATGCAGTTAGCAATGGCATCACGTTGGTCATCTGCTGTCACCAACTAACGCCAAACTTCGCTGCACTGTCATAATGGGTACATTCCTCGTACATTCCACTTTGGTTTCTGCAGTTATTTCAAGCAGTGATGCTTATCTGTTAGCACAGACAACTCAACCCAAATGCTGCTGCTCTCAGTCTTGAAGTAAAGGCCATAGGCTACTGCACTGTCTGTGGTGAGAGACACTTCCTGAATTTGTCATTCAAGACAGTCTCAATGTCCCATGCATCTATCTCCAATTCTCATTTCATATTTAAAGTCTGTCAATTCTTGTCATTTGGCCATAATCACATCAGAAACATTATCACATGACTCACCTGAGTGCAAATGACAGCTACGCCAAACCACCGCCCTTTTATACTTTGTGTGCAGTGCAGGAGACTATCACCACCTGTATATGTGCATATTGCTATCCTATGACTTGCTACCTGAGTGTAAGTGATTAACTCAGTTCAAAGGTCATAGGAAAGTAGGGACACACCACCTAAATCTGTATCATGCCTAGTAAAACACTGAGGTATTCAAACCAACCTTGAGGTTGAGGACTGCTTTACCTTACTGAATGCCCATTATTTTGGAATGTCTAATTTGTACTCTGAGATAACAGGCTCAATGGCTAAGAAAGCAGGATGTGTAATGTTATTTGGTTCAAGGGGATGAACTCTGAATTAGGTTTCTTTTAAGGCGACCTGAGGACAGATGATTTTTTTAATGCTGAATAACATGCTGAGCTCAAGCTCAAAGGCAAATGCATAAACCTGGAAATGTGCCATCTGTTTCTGGTATTTTGCCATTCATTGCTATTCATAAGAGCTTAAAATCAGCAAACGCAAAACAGAGTATTTATGCCCAGGAAACATAATCATAATGAATGGGGAGGGTCTAAAGGGCACAGATCACTTCAAATATCTTGGATCAGCTGTAGCAAGTACATCCACACCTACATCTCACACTGCAAACCACCGTGAAGTGCATGGCAGAGGGTACATCCCATTGCACCAGTTATTAGGGTTCCTTCCCGTCCCATCCACGTACAAAGAGCAAAAAGAATGGTTGTCTGAATGCCTCTGTGCGCACTTTAATAATTCTAAACTTGTCCTCATGGTCCCTTTGTGAGTGATACAAGGGGGTTGTAGTATATTCCGTATCTTCAAGAGCCTGCCAATTCAGTTTCTTCAACATGACTGTAACACTCTCTCATGGGTCAAACAAACCTGTAACCATTCATGCTGCCCTTTTCTGTATACATTCAATATCCCCAGTTAGTCCTATTTGGTATGGGTACCACACACTTGAGCAATATTCTAGAATGGGTTGTGTGAGTGATTTGTAAGCAATTTACTTCATAGACTGATGCACTTCCCCAGTGTTCTACCAATAAACTGAAGCCTACACCTGGAACTCTGGAATCTTAAGAAGGGGCACAGAGTGCAAGATGCATGGAAGAATTGGAAAATAATGTCTCAAATCCTCTATGACAAAGATATAAATGTCAAACAATTTTTAAAAATACCATTTATTTTCTATACTGGTTGCACATTTTTGTACACCATGACTTGGATCATCTTCACATCTCTTTAGCAGCATCAGCAACCTGTTGTGCCTGTATTGGAACTACACGTTAGAATACAAATCTGTGACAGGAATGACTGGTTGCTGATGCAACTGCATAGATCTGAAGAAGATCCTGGCAGATTGAAACTAATCATATGGTATAAAAATGTGTAATTGGGACTGAAAGTAAACAACAGTTTAAAAATTATTTTAAAGTCGGCTGGAGTGGTAAACATCAAAGTCAAAGGGAAGGCAAATATGGCAGTTGTAAGGCTAGCACTATTGTATAGTGCAGAGACGGGAAATAAATAGGAACTAGCGCAATAGGATAGATGCAGCCATGATGTAGATGTTGAGGATTACAAATTGGAAAATCCAGGAACCATACAAGTTGTTACAGTGTCCAAGTGCAGGACAGAAGAGTCCAGTGAAATGGACATATCACGAGAAGATACTGAAGTTATGTTGCAAGGAGACTGATAGATATGGCAGTGAAAGGTGCCAGGGAAAGAGGAAGCCCTAAAAACAGGTGTATGGACTGCATTCTAGAGGATCAGAGGGGAAAAATAACTGACGGAGTGCAACTTGGACCACCAGATAAAGTGAAAGAAACTTGACAGAAATGTCAACCTTGCATTAGGCAGGAAAAGATGTAGCAGGAGAAGAGGATCTTATCTCATTCGCCACTGCCGAAGTACATTTCTTGCAGGTACTGAATTACTACCGTCTCACGAGTAATCCACTAGCAGCAATCAGAATTTCTAGCATATTCAGCTGCCCCAGCCAGGAGGAACAGTAAATATTCCAGGAAGTAGTGGATAGACTAATCTGAATGAAAAATTCCATAATGTGCTTGATTTTTACTGGTTACAGCAATACAACTGTTAAGAATACAATACGAAAAAAAACCTCCCCAAATGTGTCAAGCACAGACAAATGATTAAATTCAAAGAACATTTTCCTAAATTCCACATCTGGCTTCCATGCACTTTCACAAACTGTCTTGACAGCACCACATGTAACTCTTCTGAAGATAATTTCAGCAGTCTTTTATGGGAGCAGCACTATTCATAATCACAACTATCAATTAGTGTATTGTGTTTAGTTTTTCTTTGTAGACTTTGCCTTTCAGCCATCTGCTCAGGGAAAAAATTTAAAAGTATAGCTACAGAGTCTTTCATGATGGAGTCCATGGATAAAAAGCTCTTGGTTTTCTTATTGCATCAAATTCTGATAAAATCACAACCCTAATGCAACAAGTAAACCAAGAACTTTTTATCCAAAATACTAACAGGGTAAGCTCTGCAGAAACTGGTGGCCAAGAAATGTGTCCTTTTCTTCCAATCAATCTTCCAGGAAGTATTAGGTTTGGATAATGTTTCATGTGACAATTAGAATGCACTGTTGCTTCATCATTTTGGAAGAACGTACCATCCTTTTAGTCAAACCTTTTTCAATAATGCTGGAAACTCATTTTCAAGACAGTCTAGGTAAGAGCGATCTGTAAGACAATGTGGTACGACAACAGGCCTAACCAACTGATTGTCTTCCTAACACACTACACAGTTATAGAGAAACTGTCTTGGAAATGTCTGTTCAAAAAAGCATCTGGACTTTCATGGGTCCATCAAAGTGAGTTACGAGAGTTACTGGAACCATCAAAACTGAAAATGGCTTCATCAGTACACTGTATTAACTGGATTACTTGGCAATTTGAAACTAGCCAATGACTAAATTCCAACCTCTACCTTCGTCTTATTCCTGAAAGTGTTGAATCCACTGTAAATGATGAAGGCTGCACATACAAAATGTCCAACACTGATACAAGTAGAAATTGTGTGTGTGCTGGTGGTAGGACTATGTTCTACAAAATGAATAATGCCTTATACTCCACCCACACACTGCACATTTACATGTCCAGCTGACATATGACTGTCTGGCACTATACCAGTCACACCCTATTTACAGTAAACACAAGTGATAACTCTTGAATTTGGTACTCTGCAGTTAAGAAAGTCTACCATTTCTGCAAGAAGCAGCAGCCACATTTCCATTACAAAGCCGGTATGTAAATACCATATTGACATACTCAGTGTTTGTAAACGTGTGTGGCATGCTTAAAGAGGACAATAAAATTGGGCAACAAGTCACAAACACCATCAAACTGAAAAATTTAATTATGTAAATTCACATACAACTTCAAAATAAAAATAACAACTGATAAATCAACCCATAGCAAATGGAGTGCCAACAGGTGAAATGAAAACTTTACTCCTTGATTAGGAGTATATCTGTAAACAGTAAAAATTGGACCCATGTTACATGCCATGTTTTATTCAAATTAGCCTATACTACCACCTCCTAAAATATTTACTATTCCTCCTGAAACTCCTGTTAAAACAAACCGTGTGCTTCCACCGGAATTTTCATGTGCCACAGAAGTCCTCGGTTGAGAAATTCCATTTTTACAATTAAAAATAAAGCTATAATCAGAAAATTAAATTAGTTACTTTATTTTAAATTGTCCTAATGAAGGCAATATACTTTGGCTTTCTCCAAAACGTTGCTCAAATTAAACCTACAGTTAGAGAGGGAGAAAAGTTTCACATCCAATTGTCTACAAGATTATTATACACTCATCACACACTAAGATTGAAAAGGATGGTGAAGAAAACTGCCCCCTTTCCAAAGGAATATTCCCTGCAATTGACAGTTTAGGGAAACCACAAAAACCTAAATCTGGATGGCCAGACAAGTATTCAAGTACCAGCCTCCCAAATGCAAATCCAGTCCTGTATCACTGTGCCACTTCAACTGGTCACTAGAAATGATGCTGCCATTCTATGTGGAATAGAAATCACACTAATCTTTGACCTCTTTCCATGAAACAACATTTTTGATAATACAATACAATCAGTCCATGCATGACTGTGTACTGCACCAACATGTTCCAAAAGGCCACATGCAAAAATGTGATTTTTCAGCGGGTCATTTCTCCAGTTCTACTGATCACAGGTAAGAGGTCACGTGTTTTGGATGTCCTCTGGCCTAGTCACCTCTTCGAAGAACAGTCATTAGGTAGATTAAATTCTGTGCCGGACTAAGACTCGAACATGGGACCTTTGCCTTTTGCAGGCAAGTGCTCTAGCCACTGAGCTACACAAGCACGACTCACATCCCTACCTCACAGCTTTACTTCTGCCAGTACCTCATCTCCTACCTCCGAAGCTTCACAGAAGCTCCCCTATGATACTTGCAGAACTAGCAGTCCTGGAAGAAAGGATATTGCTGACAAATGCCCGGAAATTTCACCTCGCTGGAAGCTACACCACACAGTGAAAATTTCACTCTAGAAACATCTCACAGGTTTGGTTTGGTTTTGTTTCTCTTTAGGTCACAAAAAGAACTGGGGTCACATGCACGAAAGTCAAAACTATAGAACACGAAGACAGAGAGGAGTTTAAAAAAGACGTAATAGACGGCAGCTAAAAACAGGCAAGTGGAAAAAGAGCTAAAAAAGACACCATACAGAAATGAAGGTTCAAAACTAAAAATTAAATGGTCTTCACCATATTGCTTTGGTGGATAAAAAGTAAGATGCGGTCGACAGCCCGCACATCATTTGCTAAAACAGCCGATAATCCAGACAGCAAACCCAAACGGGAACATTCCATCAGGAAGTAGTGGACTTGAGTGCAATGTGTACAAAGTGGTGGGGAAGGGCCACTTAGCAAATGACGATGGCTAAAAAGGCAGTGCGCAATATGCGGCCAAGTAAAAATAAACAATGACTGACTGACAAACCTCAGCTGCCGACAGGTGTTGTTGATATACCTCGATGTGGACAGCTGAAAATGTGTGCCCCGACCGGGACTCGAACCCGGGATCTCCTGCTTACATGGCAGACGCTCTATCCATCTGAGCCGCCAAGGACACAGACGAATAGCGCGACTGCAGGGACTTATCCCTTGCACGCTTCCCGTGAGACTCACATTCCCAACTGTCCACAATTCTACATATGTATTGTACCTTACAGACATTTGCCCAACCACTCATTACTCGCGCACGCTTTGGCAGAAGGAAGGATTTTGTCCTTACCGGGCTTAGGTATGGGTATGACGGTGGCTTCACGCCAGCGTCCGGGAAATGTGCCCTCTGCCCAGATGCGGTTGTACATGTTAAGCAGAAAGTACTTGCCCGAAAGTAAAAGGTGCTGCAATATCTGAATGTGGATGGCGTCCGGCCCTGGGACGGAGGATCGGAACAAACTGAGAGCATGATCGAGCTCCCTCATTGTAAAGGCGGCATAGTAGCACTCACGATTCAGAGAAGAGAAGGATATCGCCCTAGCCTCCTCCACTCATTTCTGATGGAGGAAGGGAGGGTGATAGTGGGAAGAGCTCGAAACTTCCACAAAATGGTGGCCCAAGGTGCTGGAGATAGCAATAGGGTCCACAATAACATTGCCTGCTACTATGAGGCCGGAAATGGGGGAATGGATCTTGGTCCCAGAGAGCCGTCGGAGGTCTGCCCACACGACAGAGGGAGGGGGTAGAACTGTTAAAAGAACTGGTGACTGGAATCCAGCTAGCTCATTTTTTATCCCGAAGAACGCAACGACACCTTGCACGCATCTGTTTAAATGAATGCAGTCTGCCATCGTAGGATGATGGTTAAAAATGCGGAGAGCACGTCTCCGTGCGCAAATTGCATTGTGGCATGCCTCAGTCCACCCAGGAACTGGGACACAACGTGGTAAAGAGGAACTGCGAGGAATGGAATGTTCTACAGCAGTAAGGATGATGATGGTGAGATAGTCCACCTGGTCATCACAACTGGAGAAATCTTGTTCTTCAAAGGTCGCCATGGAGGAGTAAAGCTGCCAGTCAGCCTTAGTAAGCTGCCATTTGGGCTTGCACATGGTTGGGGTATGAATCAGCAAATGGAGAGCACATGGGAAATGGTCGCTCGAGTAGGTGTCAGAAAGAACGGACCACTCGAGACGATGGGGAAGCTCAGCAGTGCAAAAGGATAGGTCCAAATGGGAATAGGTGTGCGAGGAGTTGGAAAGGAAAGTGGGTGCTCCAGTGTTAAGGCAAAGAGGTTAAGTTGGTTAAGGTCAGCCAAGAGGGCACCTCTCTGACAAGACCTGGGAAAACCCCAAAGGGGATGATGCACATTAAAGTCACTGAGTAGCAAAAATGGGGGGAGGTAGCTGCCAAATAAGCTGAAGGAAGTCTGCCCCAGTGACACTGAATGACGGAGGTACATATATGGTAGAGGCCAAAAGTCAGGCAGGGAAAGAAAAGGCAAACTGCAATAGCTTGAAAATGGGTAGTCACGGAGATGGGTCACCATGAATGAACAGCATGACAGCCGCATGAGATGGAATGCCAATCTCAGGGGGAAGGTCAAATCGAATTGGTAAGTAATGTGAAAACTCAAAATGGTCATGAGGACGCAATTCTGTTTCCTGAAGGCAGTGTACAAGGAGATGCTGCGATGCTAAAAGCAGCCGTAAATCCTTTTTGTGGGACCGACGGCCACGAATGTTCCATTGGAGGACAATCATGAAGAGGAGGAGATGTAGGGGTGTCAACTCGGCAGCCGCCGAGTGACAGCTGGTGTAGAGTCGCTACTACAGGGCACAGAAGCAGGAGGATCCTGCCCCATGGGGTCCACAGAAGCATCGGCTTGCTTGTGCGGTTGTTCCATGGAGTCCGGCAAGACAAAGGCCGGACAAGCTAAGGTACCACATGGCGACACCGTCAAAAAGGATCTTCGAGTTGGCGAAGGAGAAGACCATTTGGCTTTGGTGGACTTCTTCGAACCTTTCCGGTTAGAGGAAGACTGGGGTGTTGTTTGGCTGGAGGGACAGAGGAAGTCTTCATGGGAGTACTCCTTCTGTCCTTTCCTGCCTGCTGGTGGCTTCGCCCCTTGAGGCGAGAGTTTGACAGTTTGCTACACAGTGGGATGGGGGGATGGCGATGCTACCTTGACACTGGGTGATTTCACAACCTCAGAGCCAAATTTGAAGTCGCATGTCTGCATGGCCATGTCCTTCATGGGGCAGGGGGTAACAAGAACAGAACTATAGGTGCCAGACGGGAGAACACAGGGTTTGCGACTATCCAGTAACTTGTGAGCTACTGGGTAATGCACTTTTTCCTTTATCCAAATCTCTTTGACAGCCTGCTCATCAAGATACAAGGGAAAACCCTGAGAGGCGGCGGCATGGCCGCCATTGCAGTTGACACAGCGGGGAGAAGAAGGCAGATAATCGCCCTCGGGTGCATCCCTACCACAGATTACACATTTGGCTGGGTGTCGACAAAACGTTCTAGTGTGGTTGAAATGATGACACTGGTAGCAGCACATTGGGTTCGGAATGTACGACTGGACTGTGATAGATTCATAGCGTGCTTTGATCTTGGACAGCAGCACCACTCTATCAAAGGTGAAGAAAACAGTGCATGTGGGCACTAAGGAGGAATCTTATCTTTTTCATAACACGATGGACAGCAAAAACACCCTGATCAGAGATTGGATTTCGGCCTTGGTTAGACCATCAAGCAGCCTGGTGTAAATGACACCATAGCTGTGGACAAACGAGGCAGCAAGCAGTTGTTGTGCTTGAGAATCAGAAGCAGTCTCCAAAAGCAAAGTGTCGTTCTATAAACGAGAGCAGGATTTCACAGGGCTTGCAATTGCATCAACACCTTTGTGAATAATAAATGGATTTACTGTGGCGAAGGACTGATCATCTTTAGTATGTGAGACCACGAGGAACCGTGGTGCTGCAGGATGGGTCTCCAAATCATTAGCCTCAATACATTTACATTTCGTAGACGTTGATTGGGAAGATGATTGACTCAGTGTGAGAAAATCCCCCATGATTTCCAGCATTTCCGATGATGCACTCCTTCCAACTGGGGGCTCCCTTCACAAGGGGGCGCACCTGCCTTAGGTGATTGTTCAGACCTCGGGTCACACTTCCCGAACATCTGATAGAGTGACCAATCGGCAATTTGGGAAGATTGCAGCTCAGGCAATCGCCCCTCCCTGAGCCTGGCCTGTCAACCTGGGGCCAGGAACTACGCATTACCCAGTCACCTATTATGCATCAGAGGCATCGACCGGCCTTCAGGAGCACACAGAGGAAGAAGAAGAAAAAGAGGAAACTCAAACGCCGAAGCAGAGGAACAAGAGGAGAAGGGAAACAAAGAAAGGAAAAGGGAAGAAAAACAAAGGTGAGACTGTTCTTACATCAGCAACAGACAATACGGAACTTTCCCAATTACCTTCTAGACATGTTCCCCAAGGGAGGGGAAAAAGAATAGCAATAGCGTATACATGCAACACGGAAGGGGAAAAACGTTGCAGAGGCTGGGGCCCCATGGTAGCCAAGCACGAACCTACCAAAGAGAAGCAAGCCCCCTGTGGGGATTTCGCAGGTTGTGGCAAAGCCATGTCTCTGGAATATCCTTTCTTGCAGGAGTGCTAGTCCTACAAGTTTCGCAGAAAGCTTTTGTGAAGTTTGGAAGGTAGGAGATGAGGTACTGATGGAAGTAAAGCTGTGAGGACATGTCATGAATCGTGCTTAGCAGGGTGGCCAAAAGTTTCCCCAAGTGAAATTCTATGATATTTCCCTGAGTTCCAGACAGATTTTAGCATTTTTCCCTGACAAATGTTGAGATCTCAAGGGTAAGTTAAAACATAAGTTGACAACCTGTCTCTGCAGCTACGGTACAAGAAACAATAGTGCAAATGAGGAAATATCTAAAAAACTTTAAGCAGATAGCGTTTCCTGTTGTGAGCAAAAATTTTAAGTATTAACATCAACATCTTTCGTAATGAGCTGTTTTTAGATGGAGAAAGCAAGCCAAATGGTGTATGTGTCCTATTAAGACCACTGATGCTATTTTATTTCAATAAAACAAAACCCATTTGGTGACAAAAACACACACTTCCTTAGAGTCGAAAGACAGATTTAAAACACCTTCACTGATTTCAGAAATAACCTCAGAAAAGGTAGGCCACTTGAAAGAAGTGTATAAGGCGGGGAAGAATTGTGTAAACCAACCCTATAGGTGACCACCTACAAAATGTTGGTTCTACTATGTTCTTTATTGTCAGTTATATCCACTGTGTAATTTCTGTTATTTTACAGGTATTGTATGATTTCTCTTTTGAGAAATATGTAAGCACACAGTGTCCAAACTACTAGCAACTGACACAATTTTCTTATTATTATTGTCCATACTTTCCAACATATAAACTACTTTCGAAGTGTCAAACTGTACTAGAACAAATAAAATGTTTATAAAATGCCACACTGTACAACATACTCATGGTGAGACAGTCGCAATTCCTGTTATCCATCACCCATGGTGTCTGGCCTGCTGAGGAGCACTGCAGTCCTGGGTCCTTGGATAAACCATGAAAGTCCACTGCATTACACCATACACATGCCTGCACATTAGTGTGAATCGAATGGCTTCAGATCGGCAGGCCCGATCCATTACAGATACCCACAGAAACGGCCTCCAGTTTTGGCCTGTTGTGGAAATCCACTTATTCACGAGCCACAAACAGCATGTTGATGAAATGAGACCATGGCGATCAATCCATGCAACAGATAACTTATTCAAATACTCTGAGAATCAATAACAATGAGGAAATGTAGCAACTCACAGTAAAGATGATTGCTGGACCACAGACAGGCACGTAGAAAAGACAATCACACTCTCACAACTAAATTTTCAGCCATAGCTATTGTCAAAAAATGAGAGCACACACACACAATCACTCAGACACAACTCATGCACACATGACTGCCGTCTCTGGCTTCTGGGTGTACAGTCTCTCAGAATCGGATCCAAACAAATCACCCCTCATGCCTCTCTGCCTCTCGTCGCAGTTGCTAGGCTAGCAAGAAGTGGTGACAGCACTGATTGCACTCTAAGGAGACGAAGGGGAGAAGCAGTAGGAATGAAGGAGTAGGGAAGTGGCACACATACTCATTGCAACCCCCACCCCCGCCCCTCACCCAGCGATGATGCACAACACCTCAGTAAACAAACCCGTTCATCTACTGAGACAAAAGCGAGATTATTTCAGTGTTTTTTTTTCAAATTTCCCTGATTTCACTGATGTGTTTGAAATTACCAGATATTCCCTGGTTTCCAGAACTTGTGCCGACTCAGCTTGGGTAGCTCAGTCAGTAGAGTACCTGCCTGTGAACAGCAAAGGCCATGCCCCTAGTTCGAGTTTTGGTTCGGCACAGAGTTTTAATCTGCCAAGACGTTTCAGATCAGTGCACACACTGCTACATAGTGAGAATTTCATTCTGGGCCTACTGCAGCTATCCCACAGTACAGGGTCAAAATTTACATGTTACACACTCCCTCCAACCCAGGCAAATTGAGCACATCAGTTGGTTCTTTTGCATTAGCTGTGGTCGAAGATAGGCCTTAGGTGGCTTATAAAAGCATCACTTCTTCTTTGGCATTTCCTGAGAAAGGCCTAAAAAAATGTTTTTGGGTAGCAAAAGTATCATTTGTGAGGATGGTCACTTCTATATTTCTATTCACATATTCTTATGATGATGTTCACAAGGAAGGTTTTTTCAGTATTATTATCTGTTACCAAGATCCAGAGTTTCGAAGTTACCATACACATGTAGTACTTGATTTTAGGCATAAGTGTAGTTTTAACTGATGTAGTGGACACAGAACAAGGATTCTGGGGTCATCACAAGGCATCTGAGGACACTGGAGTATGTTATAATTGGCATTTTTTCACCAACATAACTTTATGATGCACTCTCTGAATAATGGGCACTTCACACCTAACAGGCTGTCTCGACCTGGAAATTATTAGACAGTGCCACTTAGCAGCGTGAGTGACTTACAACAAATTATTTTGTCATATGAAATTCTTTGTAATTACAAATCAATCATCACTTTTATGGTATACTGTGGATGCAGCCAAAAAATGTTGAGCATTTTTATTTAAAGTGGCATGAAGTAAACTTGCATTGGATGGGAGATGATTTTGTGTTAACCCATATTATGCATACTTATTTATTGTTTATGTGTGTCAAAATATACAAATAAACTGTAAAAATTTACTGACCTACAGAATTCATCTTACATAAGCAGTACAATCTGCTACAACACAGAAAGAAAGAAACTGGCTGATAAATGCTCCTTTCAGAACAGGAGGAGGCAAATATGCCCCCCCCCCCCAAAAAATATTCTGATAAAAAAAGTGTGAAACTAGCTGCTTTAATCCTCATACCGCCAGCCTTATCAAAAATTCTGGAATGTACAAGTACCCATGTTTTTTTCTGCTGAGAAAGAGAAATGGAGAGAAAGAGAGAGGAGACAGTGATAGTGGGAGTGAGAAATTGGCAGTGAAAGAGAAAGAGGGATGGGTGGAGATCGCAACAAATGGAGCAACAGAGAGAGGAGACAATGTCAATGAAGAAGAGAGATGAGTGGATATTATATACAGGCTTGGGAGTGCAGGGAGGGGTGGGGGGCACTCTAGATGACCACCACCACCACCACCACACCTTCCCCCGAGCGGTGAACTTTAACATGAAAACATTTGCCCACTTTCTCGCATTCCCTATACCCATGTGTCAAAGTACCCCAATCTCGGGGTCAAAACCCCTAGCAAACCATCACCAAAGATGTGTGCGGGGTGCAGACAATGGTAGTTGAAGACGGTAGACTGTAAGCAAGAAATAAAGAGACAGTGATATTGGGAGAGAAAAAGAAGGAGCAAAGATAGTGGCAGTGGAGCAGGGACACAGTGAAAGTGGCAGAGATGTAGACATGTGATAAGGTAGAGGGAGAGCAAAAGGGACTAAAGAGAGCAATAGTGGGAGAGACAGACAGGAGTTAAGTACCAATGGGAGAAAATGGAAACAGTGGTAGAAAGACAGTGGCCTTGAGAGGGAGACGGTGAATATGAAGGCTTCACCGCAAAGAGAGACTGTGTGAAAGGATTAAGAATGTTCTGTGTTAAAGAGCATGAATATGTTCGCACGCCAAAATTTTTTGTGAGGGAGGTGGAATGAATATTGTGGCTGCTGGTTACCCATTTTTCAGTCAGAATCTTAACGAGGAGCATATTCACCTTTTTTGCACTTCGAAAGGAGCATTTTTCAGATGGTTGTTATATGAATGCTCATAAAGCCATGACAACCACTGGTTATTCAACCAAAAAGTAACCCTCATTAAGGTTATCTATTAGGAACGCTGTAGAAGACTATAGAGTTTACATTGTTTGAACATAAATACAGATAACTGCCAACAATCACTTATGAAATATTTATTTATTTCCATGAAATTTTCAAGCTCATTTTCTGATGAGGCAGTCAGAACACATATTCAAGTTTTTAGCCACAATAATGAGGCATAACCCCCAACACACACACACACACACACACACACACACACACACGCGCGAGCGCACGCCTCTATGCCACACTGCGCTGGCTGAATACATAATGCAGGACTGCGTTTGGCAGGTAGACAAAGGGTTGTGTGGAGTGGGTGAAGGGAGAAGGGAGTGATACTTGGGGAAGGGTGGCTGAAGACTCAGGGAGAGACAGCAGGTGCATAAGAAAGGAAGGCAGGAGGGAGAGGCAGCAGGTATACAGGACTGGAATGCAACACACAGGCACTGGAACTGACAAGTTCATGCACAGCACAATGACTTAGGTGGGCAGACTGGGAGGGGGTGAAAGAAGAGAGGAAGGGAAAATTGTGGAGAATTGGGTTTGTGTACCTAGGGTTAGTGGAGATTGGAGTCAGATCAGTCAAAAATTAATGTCTATACTATGCAGTGAGCTGTTACCTAACTCCTACATTATTTACATTCTGACAGAATTTCCCACATAACAGTTGTATTTAAATTCAAGTCATCCTCACTACCAAATCTATTCTGATGCACCACAATGATTTTCTTTGCAGTCACCTACCTCATCAATGCAGCCCTTCCTTTCGAATTTCTCATACAGTAACTGGCAGATACGATTACTTTCATGGAAACTGCATACAGTTGTTTTCATCCGAAATTTGGTAACACTCAGGAATTGTTTATGTTCAGTCAATTCATAGTGTGTGTGTGTGTGTGTGTGTGTGTGTGTGTGTGTTTAGAGACAGAGCGAGAGAGCGAGAGAGAGAGAGAGAGAGAGAGAGAGAGAGAGAGAGGGAGGGGGGGGGCAGGAGACGAAACTTTCTTCTTTTTGAACAATAAGACAAAGCTAGTGCTATTTTCAGATCTTTGTGTGTGTTTGCCCATGCGCAACCCACTGTTCATATGTACACGAGTGATTGCTCCTCCTTACGTTTTAGCTTGTATTTTCCATCCTGTAATTTATTTCAAAGTATAGTTCATATATCTGAAGTTATTTGCTCTGAGTGTCTGTATCATATGTAATGTGATTCCTCTTTTATTACTTCAACTAGGTTCAAAACTATAAAGCAACTTTTATGACATTTAAGTGAATATTCAAGCAACACACACATGGGGAATCAACATGCAGCTACTGTCACTTCTCTTACATCCCAGGGCTTATTAACTGCATTAACACAACACATAATACTTAAGAGGTACAGATAAGACTGCAGCCAATTTTCTACCTCGGGTTTTTTAAAATCAGAAACTGTTTGTGTTTCATGGCTTTACTACAGCAGTCAATATTTTTACAAATAAAATCCTGCTGAGGACTAAAAATGAAAAATAAAGCAACAGTCAGAGTTGATTTGAACACTTCAATGTTTTGTTATAAATTGTCCTTCTCCAAGATGTTGCTCCAAAGTTATCTTTAGAAAATGCAGAAAGTCTGTGCAAACGGACTGCTAAGTTTTAATATACTACAAAATGATCACTGCGATCACCACTTATTTTCATTTAAAGTTTATTTTTGTTAATGCTAAAATAATTACTATGGTTAATTTTAGCCTGGCAGCACTTAAGCTGCTGTCCCCTTACATAACACAGGAGTTAGTACAAAGCAACAGCGTCCTTTGTCAGCAAAGAAGTAAAATTTACAAAAAAATAAAGTAAAAGAATTATAAAATTACACTGATATTCACAACAGAGTCCATAATACACATCGCACGTTCTGGAAAATAGAACACAAAATGTAGGCATAGTAATTACCATCAATATTGAGCATCATTTTCCACTGAGATGGACGTACTGACTGATGAAATCCAAACCACACCTCACGACCTCCACCTAAAGGATGATAATACCCATCAGGAGATGAGAAAAATGAACGGCCAACTGGTGTGTAAGTCATGGAAGGCAAATGTCTCATTACAACATCCAATGCCTGTATGAAACAGAAATACACAAAAACTTTCAATCTCACAATGAAAGCAATCGTCAATAGTTTAAAAAATGAATATCCACAACAAAATGGGTAAAACAATAATACAAACTCAGACATGATCCCAGTGGTGGCATCAAAACATTTTGCAGCACAGAATTATTAAACTTAACTGTAAATAAAATGTACTATCAAAACTGATAAAGTGGTTTAACATGTTCACCGCTGCACACTTAGTGATGGATGTTTCACTGCCAGACCACACCAGGCACACGCCATTATACATGAGGCTCTGCTGCAGCCAGCACGTTAAAATATATATGTGCGTGTGCTCTCTCTCTCTCTCTCTACCCCCCCCCCCCACTATACTGTTACTCAGGTTACTTTCATGGCTTTGAATGCTATTTTATATATTTTCACCATTTTTTTCTGCAATTAAAAATATTTCCCCAGCTGCAGTGCATGCAATGTGACATAGTAGTTAATATTCCTGGGTGGAATGTTGTGGGTCGTCAATTCAAACCCGATCACCAGCAATTATTTGTTATTTTTAATTTACCATTTCTGGAAAGTTATGTTTGTCATGTTAGTATATTCTCGAGTATTCAATATTAATAAAAACAGCTGCACACACTGTCCAGGAGATCAGATCTGTTCTGGCTTTACACTGGTGTTCGTATAAAACATCCAAGTGCTAAGTGCAGTATTTCATTAACAACTCTGTTTTTGGATTTGGACTTGAGAGTGGTTATGACTTAACACTGGCTGGTAGAACACTATGTGCTTCAAAACATTTACATCACCAAGGCTCCAAGTAAGCAATGCAGAAGTAGTTGCCTACACGGACACAAAACCAGAACACAAACAGTAAGATTTTCTCACTCCTCAACACATTTGTGATGTGAACATTTTCTCATAATGTGCTTTTACTACTGGCGATTCGTAAAGGACTTCTGTACCACGACAAGCCTCTTGGAAGAACTACTGCAGTGAACCACCTAATTTTCCTAGAATGAGGTACAGGTCCTTACAGAGAGGCTAAAATCTGTCTGCATTTCATACATTGTATGACAAGAATGCAGAAACAGAACCTGACTCAGACACTAGCGATTATGGGATAGGTGCAGTTCTAGTGCAAATTAAGGAAGGTGCTGAAAAGGTGATATATTATGCTCTCCAAGTGAGATAAACTGCTCTACAACCGAGAAATGTGCCTTACAGATGTATAGGCCACCAACAAACTCCAGTCACATTTATTTGCCAAACCATTCCCTGTTGTGACAGACCACCATTCTCTCTTTTGGATGACTAGCCTGAAAGATCTGTGGGACTGGCTGGCAAGATGGGCACTGAGGCTACAGGAATACATCACAGTGGTGTACACATACAGACGCAATCATAAGGACACTGACTGCCTCTCAAGGAATCATCAGGTAGAACACAGCAGTGTAGACAAAATCTTAGTCATTGCTGTATTAAATAACACTGCTACTGAACGGAGAGAAAATCAAGCCTGTTGAAAACTGTAGAGACCTCAAAGGAGAAAGACCAGGGTGTATACATGGACAAGGAAAAAAATTCCCAAATTTCCTAGTTTAAAATACACTTTCTCCTGGGTGAAAATACACTTTTTCCAGGTTAAGTGACAGTATACCTTTCCTCGGAACTGTAAAACTTATCAATACTTTGAATGGTTATGGTTTTATACACTGGCGTAGAATTTCCTGGCAATTTAGAAAACGAAACTCAGGGAAACAACAAGTTTTGGAAAGATCTTGGATGTGCAGCAACATGTACACTGCATATTTTCATGTTACAACACCACATAATACTTTCCGAAGCATTGAAATTGAGATTGCGATGTGCTTTTGTAAGCTAATCATAGCTCACGTCACATGATCCTGCCAACCGATATTCAGAGCATAGGACATGTGGTGAAGTCAGCCAATGGCAACATCACTGTTAAGTAGTGCGAACACACAAACAGGGAAAGTTAATAGTTTAAATTAATATAAATAATGTTGCTACAAGAAAAGAAAAGCTTTTACATATAATATTAGTCTCTAAGATTAATAAGCTGTCAGAAAGCTAAGCTTTCAAATATAACGTTGATCTTTTTTGCGCATTTTACACATTAAGATACATCACACAAATGTGCCAGTACAATTTTTAATAATGACAGAAATGTCTGATCGTCTGGGCTCTAAATTCTTCTAATGGTCGTCCTCAAAGAGTTTATTTTTAAATGAGAGTCAAACACTCTGTGATTTATGAAATTCAACATACATG